>NC_047505.1:38043254-38380754 GCF_902827115.2 Pseudochaenichthys georgianus
CAGTTATTTCTTATTCTTCTATTTCATCTATAACAGCTTTATTCATCAGCCCACAGTTCATAGAAGGTGTTGTTACAAAGAAGAGTAGGAAACAAGAGATGCAATCCTACATCATTCCCAGCTACCTGCAGACTTTAAAAAATGCGTTTTCTCCTGCAGCTTAACAGTGCCTTTTCATGACAGTTATCAGCTGCAGGGCTTAGGTCTAAATATCGGTCACAGTATGGTTTTTGAAACTCGGGGTCCCATGTAATAAAAGATGCTCTGTTACAGGGGCTAATCCAAGCCCTGACTGAAAATCCTCCAATGCTCCAGTCAAAAACATCTCCCCAAACTACATTAACTCCCAGCAGAGGGACCGAGCAGAAGGCTGCATTTCTATAGAGCTATTTTCACCAACTCATACCTTTGCATTCAACATACAGTAAGAGAAAGTAATCTTATTATCCATCTTCTTTTGTGAGTGGATGGTGATGGAGTAATTTCAAAGGTATTGGAGTGTTGCGCTGCTGTCGAGGGAAATCCTCCGAGATTCTCTATTGTGCTCCCGCACAGGGCCGCACACACTGTTAATCACACCATGAACAGACTCTATAACAACAACAGCCCCGTGAGAGGCTGGGGGCAAACTAACACACACAGACCAACACATGCACAAACGTCAGCAGGCGAAAAACATCTCCTCTCTTCTGCAGCTAAACAAGGAAAATGCTCCAAAATACAGACCCAACGGAATAGTTCAAGACTTTGAGAACACAGAATACACGTATTTCTTTCTGGGAGTGACTAATGATACCCCTTTTATATTTGACCATTTAATATAGGGTAACTGACGGTAGCTGGTTAGCTTAGCTTAGCATAAAGACTGGAAACCTAGCTTTCCTGTCTCTGACCAAAGACTTAAAACACCTCTGAAGCTAAATACAAATCTCATTTGTTAAATCAGCACCAAATGTGCCTTTTTTTTATTTCATTTCTTGCTGGAGTTTTACTGAGCCAAGTCTTGGTAGCTGCTTTCAGGCAAGGAATATAACTGTAGATTCAAATGTGTACGCATTGTTTTATTTTTTAAGATTATACAAACAACATAGGCTACTGTAACAACATATATTGTGTTATATTTTTAGTAGTAATCCTGTCTGTAGCCTCACATTTAACATATATTTGGTCGGCCACTGTCAATCTATGCTAAGTGTTTAAATGTGTGTGTGTGTGTGTGTGTGTGTGTGTGTGTGTGTGTGTGTGTGTGTGTGTGTGTGTGTGTGTGTGTGTGTGTGTGTGTGTGTGTGTTGTGTGTGTGGTGTGTGTGTGTGTGTGTGTGTGTGTGTGTGTGTGTGTGTGTGTGTGTGTGTGTGTGTGTGTGTGTGTGTGTGTGTGTGTGTGTGTGGTGTGTGTGTGTGTGTGTGTGTGTGTGGTGTGTGTGTGTTGTGTGGTGTGTGTGTGTGTGTGTGTGTGTGTGTGTGTTTGTTTACTCCTCTGGGACTGGTGGATCATCAATCACAGATGCCTCATCATCCCCAAACTCTGGTGGCCTACATCTATGTGAGACACTAACACACCCTGTCACCGCTGCCACGGGGCCGCGTTGGCACTATTGGCTAAATAACTGTCTGATCTATGTGGCAGCGTGCGGGCCGGGGCTCACGCCTTGTCCCCCAATCACTCGCCACACCGTTTAAAAAGTTGTCTCCTTCACACTCTGTGCTGCATCCCAGGTGAACGCGAGGCTGCATGTGGCAGCTTGGGACGCGATGATTGGGTCTTGATGGATACGTGTGGGGTCGGGATTCAAGTCGGGGCAAGGCACTGGGGAAATGGGGGTTGTCGTGCGGTGGCAGTGGGCACAGACTGTCAGACCGCCTGCCTACAGCCACAGCTGCCCAGGATGCAGCGGCTGGCTCGAGGCCAAGGTCAGCGCGGCGGGCTCGGGACTGTTCACAGTTGACTGATCACACAGTCGTAGCTCACCAGCTCAAACAAGCTCAGGGACAAGACTGAATTCCCTTTGTAACAGACGGAGGGATGAAGAACTAGGATTTCTTCAGAGCACTGGACAGATATTGTGCATAAGGCATCATTTTGGAAATGGTTTTTTATTTGTTAATCAAATTATTTGATTCTAGAGAATGACAACAAGACATCTTAACAACAGGGAGAGAATAATCTCTGCAATTACGCAGAAACATACATATGTGTGAACGATGGAGGATAACTCACAGTGTGAGGTTCTCTTGTTGAGCATTTCTACTTCTTCTTGCATTTTCAACTTGCATCCACTCATTCATACTTTCAGTTACAATCTGCATTCAAACTTTGAATTTTTCAAAATCATTTAAAGGCTTTGGTTGAAATTCAACTTTGAATGTCTACAAAACGTCCAAGTTTTTTATAACTACGTAAAAATTCCATTTTTGAATTGAGTTCTCGGGGGGAGAATTAAAGTTTTCTTAAAAATATCTCAAACTTTCTCTAATTCCCTAATTTTCCTTCTTCATAAAACTTTACCTGTAAAACAATGTTGCTCTTTATAATGTAGCTATGGAAGCTACTACCACACACACACACACACACACACGCACACGCACACGCACACACACACACACACACACACAGCAGTCATAACAACCAGAAGACAAAGTGCTTTCTGATATTTAGGTAAAATATAAACCTCTCTTCATGAATTAAATATTTAACTTTTTGCTTTTTTGAATGATTGGCCTACCCCAACTAAAGACTACATCGTCACCCAGCCCAAATTTAACATGATCAACACTGAGGTTCATGAGAAACGCTGGTCGCATCCTAAGCAGGAAATATAGGATATACTATTTTATAAGCTACATAAATCAAGTCTCTATCATGATAGAGATATATGCAGCTGTGTGTGTGAGTGTGTGAGATGTTGCATGTGTTGTGTGCGTGCACGCCTTATGGTGGTGCAAACAGCTGTCTGCTGGCTGATGCTGTGCCTTGCAATGTCAGAAGCACTCATTTATATGCACCTGGAGCACAGATCTCTGTCTTATAATTCAAATCAAGCCGCCTATGTTACCATAGCCTGTGGATGTTCATTCGGGAAGGGCACAGAGAAATAAACAAGGTAACGCAGCTCGAGTGGCTCTGACATTTAACTGAAATGTAATGGAAAGTGACAGGAGATTGACATTAAATGAAATTCATACAGGGCATCGAGAACAACCAATGTGTGAGTGACAAACAAACAGGTTTGGAGAGGAGAGCTGTTCACACTTGCTCACAAAAACAGTGAGACACAACAGTAGAAATGCAGTTTGAATTGCAGTTTTTACTATATTATTATTATACACATGCAATACACATTTATTATTTTTACTCCTATGTGTGCAAAATGTCAAGCATCTTCTTGCCCAGCGCCAAATAAAAATGTCCATTTCCTTGAGTAAGTTGTGTTTTCTGCTGCTTTCTAATGACTTGTGCAGAGGCTAGACCCATGTTACCCCGGATCGAATTAGAGTCATCAGTGGTTGGCATTTGCAGTGACAAATAAAAAGCAAATACATTATTGAAATATCTAGTTAAGTTATCAAGCATGTGTAGATTCTTTATGAGCTCAAGATCTGAAGTCGGACACAGAGCCATGTCCTGTAGTTTACTGTAGTTTTACTGTTGCCAGCATTTACACACTATGACTGGCCGCCGGTAGAGGAACAAATCAATGGCCTTGGAGATCTGCCAAATGAAGGTCAGAGAATCCCATTCAAGCTCTGCTTAAATCCATTAATCACCTACAGTGTCACTGCATTGGCTTTATTCACAACTGTTGATGCACAAACAACAGCTTGTCGTTGAAAATAAACACTCCTATTAGAGGTGAAACAAATAAATGGTAATCTCATAAATTGATAAACAGAACGCAGCAAGTATTTTAAAATGTATGATTTGTTTCAGTTGTTTTTCAATCAAATGTATTTATACGTTCGGATGTTAAATATATTTATGTTTGGGACAAATGTAGTGCAAAATAAGATATTTTAGAACGTTGCATTGCACAAATTGTGGTGAAAATGTTTGACATATTGTAAATGTCAATGAATCAGTTAATCGAGAAAAAACGTAGCAGATTTATAGATAATGAATACAAATACTGAGTAAGTATCATCGATAAATATCTTTCCCCAAAGCTATTAATTCCAAAACATCAACTATGAGATAAAGAAATACCAACAGAAAACGTATATAAATACATTGGGGTCATAAGTCATCCTCTTTATGACACTGCATATCTGTTTTACATCAGAATACAACAGAGAACATTTATTTCTATGGCACGACAACTGATCACATATATTTGGTGAAAAACATGTACAACTTACTACGGCATCAACATATAAATGAGCTACAGTATTTGACCAGGCCTCTATAACTCAAAAGAAACTTGATCCCACAATAATGTTATATTCCAGTGACTAGTTTTCCTTTTTTTTTGTTTAGCTAATCTGATCACATGAAAAGAACTCCATTCCACCACCGTACAAGAACATTAGCAAGTCCCTTCTGTCCTAGAGAGATGTGTCGATTACAGGTCACACATCATGACTGGTATCTGGATAAGGTGAGACTAAAACATAGTGAATGTAGTGCTTTGATGTAATGAGTGTTAAATGATGTGCTGTGGAGCAGAAAGGTCGTTCAGAGGCATTTAGGCGAGGGTCATCTTACCCGGGAGGACTCGTAGGGCGGAGTGGGCTCGCCACCTGGGGCCCAAGACGCCTGGTTGGTCCGCTCCTCCACACCTGTCAGAGAGAGAGAAACACGACTCCGTCAGAAAGTCAAGGTTCATCACAGAGTTCAACGTGCAAACACACAGTTTATCTACATGATCTGGTTCTGCCTCAAACAGAGGCACGATGAAGAAGTAAGGAACGACTGAATCAAAATACTGCTCATAAATACACACATTATGCATTGACCCAGTGATTGAGTTCTGCAGTGTGTTTACAGATGGCATTGGATATGTGTTGTGCACAGGAATGTTACTTTACAAGTGATAAGGGGTGGAACATTTATCTTTTTTTTATATTAAATGTTTAAATATGATGGCAGTTTCAGTTAAACTACTGATCAGTTAATTGTTTGATTGTTTTAGTTTACAATTATTTTGATAGTGAATAGTGTGAATTTGATCAGTTTTATATTATTCAAAATTAAATATATTTGGAGTTTGAATTGTTGATTGGATAAAACATGACATGTCATTTTTTATTTTTGGAGATTTTATGCAAAAACAATTAAATTAAATTAAAGATTAATCAAGGAAATACTTATCTGATTCATTGTTCATGTTATATCCAAGGGCTGATTGAAATCTCACTCATTTACTAAATGTAATAGTTAAACACATATTGGGGTGGGATTTTAAGATGAGATAAGATAAACCGTCTTTGATCCCTACTCGAAAGAACGAAACAACATAAATACGTTTGGAAATTATTATTGTAATAATAAATACTACAATATAATTATTGTATTGTCAATTTCTATTTTATAAGAAAGCATTTATGAAATATTAGTATGTAACATTTTTGTTCTTTGAAGAACTTTGAAGTTGTTTGTTTGTCAAGAAAAGTGCAAAATACATGTATTGTTATTATAAGAAATAAAAATCTAAACCAGAAATGAGCACCGCCTCAATGTACCGGAACACAATCAACAGCTTAATGATTTGGCATTGATGCATGCCAGGCTACTGCCAGACAGCTGAGCACTAAAACTTGATAACTCATTTTAAAATGAAAGAAAACCTATACGCCTCAAAAGTCAAACAGATAAACAAATAAAATCAATAACTCTAACCGACTGCAAAGCAAGACCATCTGGCATGTATTGGAAAATATAATATCTGATCTTTGTAATCCAATGTATGAGATATAAATCTGTACAATTATTTGATGTCTCAATTGTTGTTGCTGTTTGAAACCATATTGTGTAAAAGCCAAAGTTATTGATCTTCCCTGTTGTAATGTCATCTGCCTCAGGAAAATGCAATACGCTTCGTTCATTTTAACTTCAAATAAAACAATATCAGATTTCAAGAAATCGTGTATGCCCAGAAAAATAATAATATAGCAAGCAACAAACACAACTTTTCAATATTAAGTTCATGTTTTACCCTAAAATCTAGCTCATGATTTGCACCTTCATGCAGCAGGGTTAGGCATACAACCCAAGGAACTGAATGTACACATCTGAAACAAACAATTTGATTAAAAGCAGAAGTTATAATCTGCACAGCGAAACCCGTAATTATAGATCACAACACGTGGACTAGTTCTCTGAATCGAGTCAGCTCAGTATAGCTCAGCAAGCAGCTTAGCAGAAAGACTATAGCGATTGATTCCCTTTAACCAGGTTCAATGCAGCTTTACGGCTGCTTCTTATTCGTCTAGAGGGCTATTAATTCCAAACTGAGCTCTTCAATATAAAAGAGACATGATGAAAAGGCAATATGATGTGGTTTGCAGGTACCTCCCTGACAAGGTCAAACAATATCCAATCTGAAATGTGACTAATTACACATTTTGTAGACAGTGTAGGGGATAATTTCATACTTTTAGTATCATACTTTTCTTTTTTCAAAGGTCACACTACCAATTCATTCTTAGTTTGAAATCTAATGATATACTTAGACAGAAAGTGCGTCACATTTCTCCAACTAGAAATCACGCTCAAGTGAGCAGAGTTATAGATAAGTCTCATCCTGACAAACATGTTGTTTTGCTGCTCACACACAGCAGATTCATTTCCTCTTTAAAGTCTTCATTATTACCCCCTCAGTGCCTTGATGGTAGAACAAAATATATGTTTTCAATAGTCTCACTTTCATAGACTCAGGCAGGGAAACTTCCATTACTATTTTTAAATATCTGTTACCATATCACATGGTTTTAGATATTGGTGTGACAACAGCGATGTGACATATTGTAGCCCAACTGAGGCCTTTTTACACACTGAATGTAACAATGGTCAGTGTCTGCTCTCTGGGCCACTGGCTGTCATCTCGTCTGATTACCATCTTCTGCCACGGCTCAAGGGTCCCCTCTCTTCTCCGAGCACAGGCAGGACAATAAGATTACTCACTGACACAAGAGGCAAAAGGGAGAATCACAAATGCATGTTCTGTTATTTAGGTCTGATGAATTGGGGGAACAAGCACTCTGTGGCAAAGATGCACAAAGAAAACAGGAAACAGGACATCCATCCCTTCTCACACATTATACTCCGAGCCAGGGTTCAACCTATTGGGGCCAGGGATGTATTTTCCAAGGACCCCCTGATTGAGTATATGCTAACTACCATTTGAACTCCCAGAATTTACTGTATACCTATACTTTCAAACAAAAAAAATGTTTTAGTGACAAACTAATTTTAATGAGTAACAGGTTGATATTACTGATATTAGGTTGATATTTTGTTTTTATATTCTGAGTTACTAGAAGAAGTTGTTCACTTACAAGTTGTTATCCCATTTACCCCACTTTGAGAATCAATGTGTAAACAGCTATAATAAATATCTGTAGATCACCTGGGCAGTATAGCTCAGTGTTAAGAGCTGGTGGCCCACCTGCTGCAGTGGACACAGGTTTGAATCTGGCCTGCGGCCCCTTTATGCACATCTTTCCCTTCATCTCTCACTTTCAACACTTTCACTCTCAAAAAGGCTAATCTGGCCAAAATAAATCTTTTAAAAGTCACCCATGTGGGTCTATAGTGCTGATGATACAGGATGACTTCCAAAACACTGTCAACGAGTTACTCCGAACAAGCAGACCAGACCCAAAACAAAAAGAAACATTATTACAAGAAAAATATTTTCGGACATAATAAAGGAAACTACAGGTGCAAAAGCAGCCATAATCACATCACCATAGCAGACACTGTCTATTAAAATATCAATGTTCCAGTTTCTTTATTGTTGTTGATCAATTCATACATACATACAATGTAGAGGGATGACTTTTACTAATCTGATCTGTTAATGATTTGCCAATTTAAATAGTTTAGTAAATGTTTAGTTATATTGATTTGGAAGTTAAATGTATATGTTTTATGAAGAAAAGACATAGAGAAATTACAGATAAAACCTCTGGATTATGCTGAAAATAATAATAAAACATAAACATGAAAACATTGCAAGAAGCCCCCCGATATATTAATCCTATTGCATTTACATATTTACAACATCTGGGATTGGATCAAATTTTAAAATGGTTAAACACAACCAAAACATTACAACTTAAACAGAGAAATCCTATTAGTGTTTTCATGTGCTTCCACTAAACGTTTTAAACATCATTATATACATTCAGACACAGGGATCAGTTTATGATTGAGTATGATTGAGGAATCTATAAAACCCCTTCCTTCTGTCCCCACCACTGAAAAAATGTTGGCAGAAAGACTACCCAAAGGGAAAAAGGAAAGAAAAAAGCTTCTGGTCCGGACGGCATCTTGAATGAGAAATGAGAAATGTCAGACATTTAAAAACTAAGTAACCTGATTCTCCACAGACACAAATGAATGTAAAACCCTCATGGAGGATTATTTTATACATTTTACGAGAACATGGAGATAAATGTTTGTAACGATTACTGCAGTGCAATGCTTTCCGACCTGCCTCAATAAGCATCATTATGTTTTATACCTAAATCATGTCGGATTTATCCCCCCATGTAAAACAACAGATCGCATTCACAGTCGGGCGAGTTTAATAGATGCCCATGTAAATATAAACAAATCCGAAATACTCCCCTCCTCTGCTGACTCACAAAGAGCACTTGACCTAATTCTGTTTCCTGTATAAATGAACTGAGCGGCACTAATGGTAAAACCAATGACTTCTTCAAACATATGTATACAAACAATTTATCTGAAGTCAAACCTTGACTGAGAAGAACCAAACAGTTTTACAAGGTTGATGTTACAGCCCTTTATGACTCAGTATTTATAACACTAACTTGCCATTTTTCAATTTCAGAAATATTCTGCACCATCTCCTAAATCCCTGAAAACAGGGTTAACATAATTCTAACTTGCAGAAGACAGAAAGACTGAAAATGAAAACAAAACAAGTATGTGCATGTTCTGATCTATTATGATGGCCAATAAAAGAACCCTTTTATTTAGACATTTGTTTAAGTATTTTCATATCAACAAGAAACAGGCAGAGACAGGAATGTTGTTAATAGAAATTAGGAAATAAGAGAAGTTAAAATCAATCCATGCCAACATTCAATGTAACGTCGTAATCTGAAGTGAACGAACATTACAGCCTGAAATAGTTCAATACACAAATGTGGTCCAGGTTTGTCCCATTAGTGTGTTTTAGTCAAGTTTACTTCATTTCAAATAAATTGTACACAGAGTCATAGCAGAAAAATCAACACTTCCTTAAAGCCACTAGAAAAGACCAGAAAAATTGACAATATATTTCTTTTTTTACTTAAACATAATCTTAGATGGTGTTGCCTCATTTTCTGAAGACCACTATGATATTACGTCTATGGATTACATCAATTTATCCAAATAAACCCCATACTTATCTTAAATGTGAATCTGTCAAGTAAAACCATCATAAAGAAATGTTTTTAGGGATAAAAATCAGCAAATTAATAATATGATCATTTGTAACCCGTTTGATAAAGAAATGACTTCCCAGAGGCTGAACTCAAAGTGAGGCTGTTTGTAGCTGTGTTTTATTATTTTGGGATGAAACTGTTGGCCAACCAACCCACACTGACTGCTGGCCACAGCTAACACATTTTCCACACGGATACATGACAAATGAGACATTCAACAGCAGCCAGCCACTGCCCCTCTGCACTGTGACAGTCAATGGCCTCATCAAACTTGCATCATCAACACAGCTGGGGGGGAGAAATTATGAATCTCGGTAAGAGCCACTTTGGGTATTTTTTCCAATCCATCTCAATCTGGCACACGATTGAAGGGTCTTGCCAGTCCCACTCTGCCTCAATTATCTGGCTCTGCCCAGCTGAGATGCAATAATCCAAACTCTCATTCCCTGCAATTTCCACACTTGTGTCTGCACACCACTTGCCTTATTTTCACAATCACTTATGTTGGGGCTACTTCCCATCCTTGAGGATCAGACACACAGGAGCACATGCTGAGCACTGAGAGAAGGAGGGGTTTTACCCAGAGGATGATACACTGCTGGGGTGAACCAGTTCTTTCTCACTTCATTATTTCTGTCGTGATAAAGGTTTAGTTTTGCATAATTCCGTTCCGTAACATTTTTCAAGAAATAGAAAAAATGATTATGACCAGCAGAGGTATATATGTGTGATTTAAAATAGACAGAGACACTTTAACCTGTTAACTAGAGAGAGACCAATAACTGAAATAAGAAATAGCAGTACAGACATTTCTTTAAAACTGTCTGTAAGGTTGTGACAATTTAAGGAATTCATAACAAAATTATTTGGCGATTGTACTGTATGGGTTTATGCTGATACAAATATTGGTAGCGGATATATTAATATTATATGTTTCCTTAACTCCAAATATAATAATGTTTGAGGACAAAAAGCTGCAAACCACAAGACAAAGCTTTGAACTGCCACTTTGAATTGGATTGCAATATTGCCACACCTAGAATAAACTGTTATTATAGCTACAAATTAAATTTGAATTACTGATAATCCCCACTAAGCATGAAAAGTACTGTTTTTATAAAGCCATTACAGATGAATGAGATTTTAAATGAAGAAACAATATAGGTGCTGTTATTTGATTTTCTTTTTTAAATATGGTTGTGTTTTTTTTTTTTTTATTAAAGAATGGTAATCATATGATTAAGCGTGCAAATGATACCTCACAATAAAAAATGTAATTGATTCTTTGGACACTGATACTATAAACTCTGCCATGATACGATTTATATTCCATCAATCACAGGCCTGCAATTGATTTATCTAATCCCCTCTCAACACAAACAGGTTCATTTATAGCAATTCAAATGCAATTGGACCGTTACTTGGCTCTGCAGAAACAGGTGTGCTTGGACAGAAATGGTGAGAAGCATGTGCCATGGGAATTTCAAAATAAAGGCGCATCTTAAACATGATGATGTGTATGGATGTTTTATACTGAAATCGATAACACTAGATCCTTTATCTAGAGTCGATATATCAATCCAGATAAATGTTTGTTGAAACATCCTCACATATCTACATACCACAATAGAACATTTCTAATATAATCTAAATAATAGAACATAATGTGTAAATTAAACGGTAAACCCTTTACTTTATTTAAAGGTGGGGTAGGTAAGTTTGAGAAACCGGCTCGAGATACACTTTTTGTTATATTCCATGGAATGCTCTTAACATCCCGATAGCAATGAATATCTTAAGTGCTTTGACAACAAATCCATAAAAAATGTCACCTGTGGAAGCCGTAGTACTGTAAAAAGCATGACCAATCATTTGAGCCGGTCCGGCTAAAATAACTGGATGGCCTACCTGCCTGTCAGCCTTCCATCTGTGCACAAACTTATCTCGTGCCCTCATTGGTCATGTGCGCATTTGTGTGTGTTGGAGGAGGGGCTCTGTAAGGAATTACCTACCCCACCTTTAAGTAGATTTGTTCCAGTAACGTCCAAAAAAAACAGCCCACTTTTAGTCTCTGTTACGGTTCTAAATAACAAAGCCGCCCCGCAGACAACACAGTGATGACAATGAGATTTGGCTGAAATGCATGATTCTCCTGACAGTCTCCAGTTATTTTCTGTTTTGTACAAAAAGCACCGTGCTGATGGTTTCTGTTTTAGAGGTCACAGAGTGCAAGCCCCCGCCTAGAGCAGGACTGCAAATAACCTTTTATTTTCATTATTGATTCATCTGCCACTTCATTTCCAGATAAACCTTTGGGTCTGAAATGTTAAAAATAGAGAAAAAGTTCATCCCAATTTCTTAAAGTATTAAAAAGACTTGTTTTGTCAGTCCAAAAAAAAAGAAAACCAGTTTAATAGGATATACATCTCCATATTTGAGTGTCTGAAAAACGGGATGTATAGCCATGTTGTCACTATACTTGTCGATTGTTAAAATAGTTGCAGATAGACGTATCGATAAGTAGACAACCCGTAGTCTGAAGGTACATGTCAATATCTTGAAAGGTTATAATAAATCAAAATGCACACAGCAATTTCTTAATACAGTACATGAATGACATTGATGATTGAGATTGCATGTGTGATGATCATTATACACAGAGCACCAACCTTGAGTAATCAAAATTCAAGTTTCCAAATCAAGTATTTTGTGTCATCAATGTGTTTCAACTTTGACTCAACAACCTGATTTTTTAAAACATTTCCTTATCCACAAACATACAGTGAAATGTAATTTATTATGTACACCTGTATAATCTGATGCAATCTTTGACACTTTTTTTACGACTGGTTACAGAAAATTGTCTATTATTATTCATCCTAGAGGCTGCAGTTGTTACGTTTCTGTACTGCAGGTGGATATGTTGTCCACTGGGTAATAAAACCAGCTTTAATATGATCTTAAAACAACAACCCTAACAATGATTGTTTGTAGCGTTCATATAATTATCATGGGAACCTCACTAGGAAAGTACACACACACACACACACCATGTATACATCACTTCAGGGGACATTACATTGACTTACATGCATTTCCTGGAGACTTATCCTAACCTTAACCATAACATGCCTAACCCTAACCAAGTCTTCACCCTAAAATTAATGATTCCCCTCATGGGGACCTCCAATGTGTCCCCATACATGACTGTGTAAACAGATTTAGGTCCCCACAAGTATAGTAATGCTAGGACACACACACACACACACACACACACACACACACACACACACACACACACACACACACACACACACACACACACACACACACACACACACACACACACACACACACACACACACACACACACACACACACACACACACACACACACACACACACACACACACACACACACACACACACACACACACACCACACACACACACACACACACACACACACACACACACACACACACACACACACACACACACACACACGATTAGGTATACTAAAATGAATCCTCACAACTCCACGGTTCATGTGAGACAGCCCTGTTCTCGGTTCTTTGTCTTTTCAGTTTCCACTAAGTGTGTGTCTTTCGTTTCACAGATAACTGACAACAAGGAGGCTTTGTGGATGCTCACAGAACATGCTTTCAGAAAACATAATGCTTGATTGTTGACTTTCACTTATAGCACGAGACAATAGATGTGCTTCGGATTAATTTCCTGTAGCATTTATAGCTGGGAAGCAATCCAGAAGCAGGGAATCTGAACTCTTGTTAAAAACAGCCAAACCATCCATCGAGATGCTCACAGATAAACAAAACAAGGACCAGGAATTTGTGGGAGAGACAAGCGTGTTTGTATATGAGGGTTTTGAGAACTGTCAAACTGCTGCTTGTACAAAGAAGAAAAAAACACTACATAACTCTATGAGAGGATTTCTCACAATCCTATTAAACGGCACTACAATTCACAAGCAGCTCCACTTCTGACCGCTTCTCACTCTGACATTTTAATTGGATTCTGAACGTACCTCCAACACACCTCACAGCGAACCCCGATAAAGACAGACTCTATTGTTTCTGTGAACACTTGCTGCACTTAATAGTTCATTTAAAAAGCCAAAACATGCCAGATTTACACCTCATCTGACAGTACGGTAAAACATGATTCACTTTTTCACCATGATACTAATTAGAAGATATCTGTGGCTTCAACTGTGCTTTGTTCCATGTTTCAACCACCAGAGCGCACAGAGGAGTGAGAGGCATCACATGCAAGGCAGAAAGAAAGAAAGGGCTGGAAAATAAATCAATATTATATTGACATCATGATATGAGAGTAGTTATAGTCTGAGGTTTTGTAATATGGTAAAAGTGTCTTTTCCTGGTTTTTAAGATTGTATTATTGATTATTTATATATACATAATTTGTGAATAAAAATAATAATTAAATAACATTTCGTGCTTAAATCATACATCAAGATATTGTCTAAACTGATCACAAATATGCATACTGATTGAAATATGTTTAAAGAATATCCTTTGAAAATTGTTGTTTTGAGATTTGTAACCGAAGTTCTTAATAAAATGCTCACTACTTTTCATTTGTCAATCATTAGCAAGGAGTCTTTTAAAAAAGCTTTACCATTTAATTGACTTGCTTTATTGCAATATATCGTTATCGAGTAATGAAACAACCTATATCTTTACAGTAGATTTTGGCCATGTCACCCAGCTCCGGATGAAAACTATGAGAACACATCAGAGGGTTTAGTGAGGGGCTTTGAGGGACCCTACCTGCTGCAGTGAACCGACTGCTGCCGAGGGTGGTGGGCCTGTTCTTCGCTCCGCTCACAGGTGGGGAGAACATCTGCATGGAGGAATACGGAGCTACAATTAGAGCCAAGACTCAACACTGTGAAAGCAGCCATTCACATAATATGCTGCAATTATCCTTAAAGCAGCTAATGAATTTAAAAAAGCAAGCCTAGTCTGTCACATCATATTAACCAACACTAATGTTAACAGATCAATTAGTCATGCTTTAGCCTATTTGAACCCCCTAACAGCTCTGAAAGCCAGCAGAGCTGCATGACATCGAGAGGTGAAGACAGAAAAAAGAGCAAACAGCCATCATACCGCACTGAAATCCAGCAGGTCACTCAATTCCTTGTCTGTTCCGAGAGCGGCAATCCGCTGCTGAGGATTCATCCTGCCGATCTAGAAACCTGAAGAAAACACAGTCCATCAGGTCACAGCGTGCTGCTTTATTCAGCAGCGGACTGCCACAGGAAATGACTGCCACCGAGGTGATTGTTATGGATGCAGGATAAAAGAGCCTCACTGAGAAGAAAAGTTGGCTCTGGCATTGCTGCAAATAGAGACTCTGACAGTTTGGTTGCATTATTAAAGCTTAAAATATGGCAAATGATGTGCACACCTTTAGTTTGCGTTGATTTGAGAGAGATGCATGGGTGGCACAGACATGCAGCTCCTCAGTGCTGCAGTAACAATGTTTGTCTGTAACGACATTTATGTAACTCACTGATGAGGCTTTCACGGACAGTGTTAATGTCAGTGCTATGTGTGGCCGAGCATTACGATTGTTAAGATTTGCTCAGGCACATAACGTACCTTGGCTAGCTGGCTAACACGAGCTGCAGTTTCTGGTTCATTTGTGTTGAAAATAGCAACCAGGTGCAGTGCGAAACATAAATGACACGCTGGGTCAAAATAAGTTACTCTGCCAAACAAATAATTCAAATGTCAGAATCCCCAGGTCCAGACAACAAAACGCTGTGATGGTCTTTCTCAACTCCCAACTTCTTTCACTGCTCCGAAAGCTTTTGGTAAACTCCCACTGATATTTTACCTTGTTACCTTAAAATCCCGACTAGGGTCATCTGGTGAAGACTCGCTTTCTTGCAAAACGCCTCAAAAGAGCGAAATGTGGGTTAAAACCATAGACTGTCTATGGTTAAAACGCCAACACCTGTGTAAAATATCCTCTATATCAGTTACGAGTTTCCCTTAGGCAGACATTTTTGGTTTGCAAAAGCCTCAGCACCACGATGACATTGGTTATCGTATCCCTCCGCCGCGCACAGTGACATGATGGTCCCACACAGCGGGAGATGCTGCAGGAGTCTGCTGCACACACATTAGTATTAGAGATGCTTTCAATTGGCTTTATTAGACTGCAGCATCACTGACATATTTACATGTCAATGCCGGAAACAAACTGCACTTCAATAATCACACAATATTCCAAAACTTGCTTTTCTTGCAACAATAAATAAAAAATAAATAAGTTTACACAAACAATTAGTCCCTTATTTGAATAGTCAATGACAGAAAACATTTTTGGCACATTTGATGGTTATTTGTTGTCATGCATTGATTGCAGAAATGTTATGTCTTTAAATGTGGAATATTCCTGACTTTTTGTTTTATAATTATTATTCAAATAAATATTTCTGACCTTGGGACTGACAAAACAGGACGTTTAAGAGGCACCACTATGAACGTTGAGGAGATGGGATGGACATTTCTCACTTGTTTCTAACATTTTGTAAACTTAATGATTAGTTGATTAATTTAGAAAATAATGAACTGATTAGAAGAGTGGATCATAGACTCTAGCCCCAAACGAACAATGTTTCAATTAATTGATTTTAATAATTGAAATTGTAACTTTTGTATACACTGTAGTTGATTTATCCAAACTAACACTGTTTATTAAGTATTATTCCAGCATATATGGAGCACTGATTGCACTGGATTTGACCATGTAATCCTCTCTGGAGTGTGTGCATAGCTTACAAGAGGCAACCTTTGGTAGAGGATAATGTAACAACCTCTCATAAGTGTCATTTGAGAGGGACATGGTTGAGTTAAAGCAGTATTACTTACAACATATGCTGTATTCTTATAATTTATTTATGCAAATGAAATCAAAATGGCTGAAGAAATATCAGGCAACTATTAAATAATGGTACCAGAGAGCATTTCAACTGAAAAAATACATGGCTTAATATGTACAGAGGAGTCGGTAGACAGCACACAAGGCCAAAGTGTCCTAAACCTGAACAAACTGTGTCTTCTTGAGGCAGAGATGGCCAATGCCCCACAAAAGGGCCTACAGTGCTGCCATAGTAGCTTGCATCTTTTATGAGTATCTCACAATCCTATTTTACGCTGGCCCTGAAGTGCAAGACACCACAGCATTTCACAAAACGCCACGGTGTTTCACTAAACGCCACAGCATTTCACAAAACACAACAGCATTTCACAAAACACAACAGCATTTCACAAAACGCCACAGCATTTCACAAAGCACAACAGCATTTCACAAAACGCCACAGCATTTCAGAAAACACCACAGCATTTCACAAAACGCCACAGCATTTCACAAAACGCCACAGCATTTCACAAAACGCAACAGCATTTCACAAAACGCCACAGCATTTCACAAAACGCCACAGCATTTCACAAAACACAACAGCGTTTCACAAAACGCCACAGCATTTCACAAAACGCCACAGCATTTCACAAAACGCCACAGCATTTCACAAAACGCCACAGCATTTCACAAAACGCCACAGCATTTCACAAAACGCCACAGCATTTCAGAAAACACCACAGCATTTCACATTGGACGGAAAGGGTATTCCTTAGGGAGACACTTCTTGTTTGTGATTGGACAGAGCCAGCTATAGAAGCACTGCTGTGATTGGTTGTTTTTGCTGCCAGTCAAGAAATTACGCTTCGTGATTGGCCCAACACATCAGCCGTTAGCTGTTAGCACACACTCAGAGCTCACAGCTCCTCATATCTGTTCAGAAACTGGACAAAAGTTAAACATATACAAAACACAGACTGTCTATGTCATGGCGAATACAGTCGCTGCTTTATTTATGTCTGTATGACGTTGTTGTGAGTGTGGACGGAGCAGCTACAGGTTAGTTTAGCCTGATGAATCCGATTCCGATAGGATTTACATGGAGATACGGCCCGCCCCCTCTCCAGCGTCTTGTTTGAATGACAGGAGTAAACACAGAATTAATGCTTTATTCATTCATGGTTTTTAAGGGGCTTATCTCCATGTAAATACTATGGTAGACTACCCAATATTCGCATCGCTCTAATCGCTCGAGTTTCACCGCGGCTGTCAGCTGTGTTTGATCCGTTGCTCCTGTCATTCAAACAAGAGGTGCTGGAGAGGGGGCGGGGCGTATCTCCATGTAAATGCTATGGGAGATACCAACTACAACAAAATGAACATATTTGACCGTAATTTAATTGTAATAAACGTTTCAACGTGATGCCGAAGCAACTACATACTGATAACGGTTAGTAAAACCCATGAATTAACCCTTTAACAAGTCTGCAAACAAGACGGCAGGCGAAAAGCTTTTAAAATGCGTGTTTTCTGAATGGAATCGGATCCATCAGGCTAAACTAACCTGTTGCTGCTCCGTCCACACTCACAACAACATCATACAGACATAAATAAAGCAGCGACTGTATTCGCCATGACATAGACTCTAGACCAGGCCTATTCAAATGGCGGCCCGCGGGCCAGATGCGGCCCAGAACCAACTCCCGAGTGGCCCAGCCTCCCGTGGCCAAATTCCTACACTAGTACAGACCATGAACGCAACACTCCGCGTTGCATAGAAACCACTAAACCACAACGCAGCACGTTTTTTGAAAGTGCATCTAGTGGTGATAGTAACGGTGGTCCTATGATAGCAACTCTAAAACATGTCTCTCTCAACTCTGAAGCGTAAACAGAGACAAAACGGTCATTGATCTTGTGGAGCAGATGCGCGCATTCCAAGTCAAGCTGCCTTTTCGCGACCGACTTGAGTACGGGTCTGATACTGCATTTTCCGACGCTCCCCAAACACATCACATCCCCGGCACAAATCCAACCCGGTATCACGGCAAGACGTGAACATGTGACGATTTACCATGCTGAGAGACGTGAAGATGTCACGATTTCGTCTCTTCAAACGTGACAGTTACACGGTATTGTTAACCCATGTTAACCAGTGGAGATATACCCGGAAATGCCAAGCAAATGCTACCCCGACGAAATGATTTATTTTTTAATAGTCACACTCGATTACGCCGATTTTCTTGTTGCCCCAGCTGGTCGACACCTCTTTTAGCAGAAACAAAGGCTACATTAATGTATTAAATCGATGTGTGCGGATGTGGAACCGGAAACAGACGTAGGCAAGATCCTCAGCTCGCTCATTGGATGGTTTAGCCACAATGCATGCTGGGATTTGGTGTTTATGTGCTGTGAAATCTGAAAACGTTTTTTAAAAATAAAATAATACTTTATTCCGAGTGTTATTGATTTTCTCTTTGAAAGTCATCACATAACGGCATTGTAATACACGGTTCGGCTGCATTAAATATTACATATCTGCCGTAGTTCTCTATTTATAGAGCCCTGATGAGAAGACTTCTAGACAAACAGGAGAACTGCCGCCAAAACTGAGAACGTGACATGGATCATAAATATATAATCAATTAAACATCTTACATTTCTTTTCACACAATACCTCTCCTTGCAGTATCAACACTAATTCGGCTGACTTTTATATTTGATCCAATTGGTTGATAGGCTGTATTTACACCATAACGGTGCAGAGCTGATAGAAAGGGACACCTGGTGGTTAAAGCACGTTATTGAATTGTATTATTTGTATTATTAGATATTAAATGGAGGATGTGCAAAACAGACAAACTAATAAGGCTTAATTTAAACATTAAAGAGTACTTTAGGTTAAGGTCTTCTTTTGAATAAGAAAAAGCTTTGAGGGTATAGAAGAAGAATATGGAGGGATGAAACCCTCTTTAATGGTCACACATGCAGAGCACACAGCACACACAATGACATTTGTATCTGTAGAACCTTTATTTATCCAGGAAAATCAATTAAGAACAAATTCTTATTTACAATGATGACCTGACAGGAGGCAAAGGCTTCCTGAGGGGATGGGGTTTGGGAGGAAATAAAAAGACACACTCCGGGCACTACAGAACCCAGGAGACAACACAAACACAGAGCAAAGATGACAGGCATAGCAGTTAAACATATAAAAACTCTAAAACAATATTGCTGTGGTTCAATCAGTCATTAAAATCAGCATCAGGCAAAGCAGCTACATGTGTGTACCAGGGTGTCAATAATAGGTACTAAGGTACTCGAAAGGAGGGTCAGGCCGATTGTCGAACCTCAGATTGAGGAGGAACAATGCGGATTCCGTCCTGGTCGTGGAACGACGGATCAGCTTTTTACTCTCGCAAGGATCCTGGAGGGGGCCTGGGAGTACGCTTATCCGGTCTACATGTGTTTTGTAGACTTGGAGAAGGCGTATGACCGAGTTCCCAGGGAGTTACTGTGGGAGGTGCTGCGGGAGTATGGAGTGAGGGGGTCTCTACTCAGGGCCATCCAATCTCTGTACTCCCAAAGCGAGAGCTGTGTCCGGGTCCTCGGCAGTAAGTCGGACCCATTTCCGGTGAGGGTTGGCCTCCGCCAGGGCTGCGCTTTGTCACCAATCCTGTTTGTAATATACATGGGTCGGATTTCGAGGTGTAGTCATGGGGAGGGGGTCTGCAGTTCGGTGGACTAAGGATTACACCACTGCTTTTTGCAAATGATGTGGTTCTGATGGCTTCATCGGTCTGCGACCTTCAGCACTCACTGGATCGGTTCGCAACCGAGTGTGAAGCGGCTGGGATGAGGATCAGCACCTCCAAATCTGAGGCCATGGTTCTCAGCAGGAAACCGATGGACTGTCCACTCCAAGTAGGGAATGAGTCCTTACCCCAAGTGAAGGAGTTCAAGTATCTCGGGGTCTTGTTCTCAAGTGAGGGAACAATGGAGCGTGAGATGGGCCGGAGAATCGGAGCAGCGGGAGCGGTACTGCAGTCGCTTTACCGCACCGTTGTGACGAAAAGGGAGCTGAGCCAGAAGGCAAAGCTCTCTGTCTACCGGGCCATTTTCGTTCCTACCCTCACCTATGGTCATGAAGGATGGGTCATGACCGAAAGAACGAGATCGCGGATACAAGCGGCCGAGATGGGTTTTCTCCGCAGGGTGGCTGGTGTCTCCCTTACGGTACGTTCACACAGCAGCTTTAGACGAATCTTCCACCGCTTCCAACGCTTCTCTGCCCATTGACTTTGAATGGGGATGACGTCACTTTGCCTCACTTTTCGCCGAACTGCATTGTGGGGGAGCGAAGCGAAGATTTCCAGGATTTCCAGGATTTTCAGGATTCAAAAGTTGAGCAATGTTCAACTTTTGAAGCTGAGCTGGAAGCGTCAGCCAATCAAATCCCGTTTATGCAAATCTGCCAGTACAAGCGCTAGCCAATCAAACCACGTGTATTCTGGGAGAGCCAGACCGCAGTTCATTTCCTCATATTCCAAACGAGAAATTACGGTAGCAAATCACCCGGTTCTTTACGACCAGACTATTTACCGGGATACAAACCGGAGGAACCAGGCATGGAGGGAGGTGGCAGAGACAGTGGGTGAAACTGGTAGGTTTTCGCCTGTTTGGGGAGTTTATATATATATATATATATATATTGCTCGCATAAAATCCCCGTTTTTTTTTTGCTTTGTATGTCGGGGGCGGGAGATTCATGTGATTGGTTGTTGGTCGCGTTGCTCGCAAAAAATCCCCAAGTTGTCAGACACGCCCAGCTCCAAGATTTTCAAGATTTTTGAAAAGCTGCTGTGTGGACGTACCGTTAGGGATAAGGTGAGAAGTTCGGTCATCCGGGAGGGACTCAGAGTTGAGCCGCTCCTCCTTCGCGTCGAAAGGAGCCAGTTGAGGTGGTTCGGGCACCTAGTTAGGATGCCACCTGGGCGCTTCCCTAGGGAGGTGTTCCAGGCACGTCTAGCTGGGAAGAGACCAAGGGGTAGACCTAGGACCAGGTGGAGGGATTATATCTCTTCGCTGGCCTGGGAGCGCCTTGGGATCCCCCATTCAGAGCTGGTTGATGTCGCCAGGGAAAAGGAAGTTTGGGGCTCTCTGCTGGAACTGCTGGAACTGCTACCCCTGCGACCCGACCACGGATAAGCGGGAGAAGATGGATGGATGGATGGTACACACATATTGATAGATGTCTTGTAATGCACTGTTGAGGGACCTGCGATCTTAGTTTTTCATTCATTGCATAACTACACCGTAGTTGTGTATAATATGATATCTCAATAAACCTTAGCTTAAAAAATCTTGAAATCTTGAAAGGGATGAGCAAAATAGTCATTATATACAGTCTTTAATTAACTATTAGTAGAGAATAACGAGTAATGAATATACTTTATAGGGATCCTATTTATATCTAATAATAAAATAATAAAATAAATTAACGTGCTTTAACCACTAGGTGTCCCTTTCTATCAGCTCTGCACCGTTATGGTGTAAATACAGCCTATCAACCAATTGGATCAAATATAAAAGTCAGCCGAATTAGTGTTGATACTGCAAGGAGACGTATTGTGTGAAAACAAATGTAAGATGTTGTTTAATTGCTTATATATTTATGATCCACGTCACGTTTTCAGTTTTGGCGGCAGTTCTCCTTTGTCTAGAAGTCTTCTCATCAGGGCTCTATAAATAGAGAACTACGGCAGATATGTAATATTTAATGCAGCCGAACTGTGTATTACAATGCCGTTATGTGATGACCTTCAAAGAGAAAAGCAAGAACACTCGGAATAAAGTATTTTATTTTTAAAAAACGTTTTCAGATTTCACATCACATAAACACCAAATCCCAGCATGCATTGCGGCCAAACTATCCAATCAGCGAGCTGAGGATCTTGCCTACGTCTGTTTCCGGTTCCACATCCACACACATCGATTTAATACATTAATGTAGCCTTTGTTTCTGCTAAAAGAGGTGTCGACCAGCTGGGGCAACAAGAAAATCGGCGTAATCGAGTGTGACTATTAAAAAATAAATCATTATTTTATTAATATTGACAATAACAACCGACCGTCGGGGTAGCATTTGCTTGGCATTTCCGGTTATTTCTCCACTGGTTAACATGGGTTAACAATACTGTGTAACTGTCACGTTTGAAGGGACGAAATCGTGACATCTTCACGTCTCCCAGCATGGTAAATCGTCACATGTTCACGTCTTGCCGTGATACCGGGTTGCACAAATCACGGATGTGATGACAGATTTCATTGCGAGGTTGAAAGAGAACTTTGCCGGTCGATTGGATGGACTTGCTCTGCCCACAGAGGTGATGGGCTTTGCCAGAGACCCCTTCACTGTTGCAATAGAGGGGGGCGTATCAACCAGAGCAAAGGAAGTGGTCCCCTGCATCGACAAGGGGAAATTTATACTGGAACTTATTGACATGCATTAATCCGTAACCATGGCACAAGAGCAGCGCACTAATGGGCCAGCGAAGTTTTGGAGTGATGTCAACAGCAGTTCCCTTCGTTCAGTAAGTAGCGATCTGTGTGCTCAGTATGTTTGGATCAACATACAAATGTGAGTCAAGCTTTTCACACATGAACTCAATAACAAGTAGCACTCGCTGCTCCCTGACCCTGACTGACAGCACTCTTCACCAATGTTTTAGGATTGCATCCTATGAGCCAAAATCACTGCTCTTGTTCAAAACTAAAAATGTCACTTCTCCCATTGAGAAAGTCAGCGATGACAAATCACAAATGAGGTGATAGTAAGCACCTAGCTTACTATAGTAGACGTGTAGTATTCATTCATACAGTACAACTGTGCACTTTTTTCAGATTCCGTTAAATTAATGCTAATTTGTTGTGTTTTTATGCACTTTTTGACGTACCTTTGTGAGATGAACAATGAATACAAATGGCATGTTTTTCATCGCAGTAATATGTGTTGGTTTAAAATGTGTCATTACCCGCTTTTTACAGGCCGCTGAATGTCTGGCCCAGCTGAATTTTGTAGTTATAAAATCTGGCCCAACTGAATGTGTAATTGAATAGCCCTGCTCTAGACAGTCTGTGGTTTGTACATGTACATGAACTTTTGTCCAGTTTCTGAACAGATATGAGGAGTTGTGAGCTCTGAGTGTGTGCTAACGGCTGATGTGTTGGGACATATTTCGCTGTCGGGTGTTGACCAATCACGAAGCGTCATTTCTTGACTGGCAGAAAAAACAACCAATAACAGCAGTGCTTCTCTGGCTGGCTCTGTCCAATCACAAACAAGAAGTGTTCCCCTAAAGGAATACCCTTTCCGTCCAATGTGAAATGCCGTGGTGTTTTCTGAAATGCTGTGGTGTTTTCTGAAACGCTGTTGCGTTTTGTGAAATGCTGTGGCGTTTTGTGAAATGCTGTGGCGTTTTGTGAAATGCTGTGGCGTTTTCTGAAATGCTGTAGCGTTTTGTGAAATGCTGTAGTGTTTTGTGAAATGCTGTGGTGTTTTGTGAAATGCTGTTGTGTTTTGTGAAATGCTGTGGCGTTTTGTGAAATGCTGTAGCGTTTTGTGAAATGCTGTGGCGTTTTGTGAAATGCTGTAGCGTTTTGTGAAATGCTGTGGTGTTTTGTGAAATGCTGTTGTGTTTTGTGAAATGATGTGGTGTTTTCTGAAATGATGTGGTGTTTTCTGAAATGCTGTGGTGTCTTGGCACTTCAGGGCCACCGTAATTTTCTTTCAGAAATCCTGTTGCATTTGTAATATGAAGAAACAGAATAACTCCATATTAGACTATACCTCATTACACTGCCTTAATCAACCAAAGTTGCATGATATGTTTTGAATTGACATGTTTTTGCTTTAACTTATCATTACGAAGTACACTCTGTGTGCAATGTAATGACTAATCTGTCTTTCACTGCACAATTCTTTCTGCTAAATGGCCAAATCTCCCAGGGAAAGTGAAGGCTGAATGGGCCTATACTATAGAAAGGAAGTGCACTAACTATTGCACAATCACAACAGGAAGAGGATAGCACCGCCGGAAAGCTGACCTCTTCCGTGTGCTTTTCTTTACTCCAGTATCTCTCTCCAGGTAGCGTAAATGGCAGACAGTGTGAAAATAGGACAGACTGTGGACACTCTTCACGGCCAAAGAAAAGGAGCTCCGTTGACGTAGGAGGCCAAAAAGGCTAGGAGAGTTTTCACGTTGTGTGCTTTTATTCTGAAGGTACAGACCGGAAGTGCTGTTGCTGCTGGTGGAAATCACTATCAGGCTGTCATTTGAAAAATATTTTGAATATGCATATAAGCTTTTTTTAAAGACATGTGGAAACACCGGGCGTTTGATTTACAACTAAACAACAGGAGAAAAGCAAGGATACACGTCTTATATTCCTCAAAGAATATTACCTGGTGTGGTAATATTCTTTTAATCCTTTTCTCCTCCGTGAGAAGAGAAAAGAAAAAACGTGGCAGAGGCAGAATAGGGTAGCCGGCTAACGCCCGTCGACCGAAATTAGCTTTTGGTTCAGTCTGTGGACTGTTAAGCTAGCCCGGCTACCATTAGAGATGTGACGGAAACGTCGTTTATTCAGATAATTTGTCTGACTGACAATATCACTGGCGAGGGACCTCGGTAGTAATATTAGGTATCGACCGCAAAGAAACTATAGGTTACTTACGTAACCCCAGTTCTAAGAGTAACATGAAGTGAGATGTCTCACTATGGGATGCGCCTCATCGCGGAGCAAACAGAAGCATCAATCTCATTACGCCAATCCTGATTGGCTGGTGATCTTGACGTCAACGTCAGGGGAAATCACCCCCTATAAGTAGCCTGCGCCACGACGCATGCGTCATTCAAAATAAGCACCTCTTCTCGCTTCACCATAGCAAGGAGGGCCGTCTGGTGAGACATCTCACTTCATGTTACTCTGAGATCTGGGGTTACGTAAGTAACCTATAGTTCTCATTCATAACACTCCGTTCGATGTCTCACTATGGGATATTGTAGCTCCCGTATTGCCAGACGAGCTTATCTCGAAGATCACCGATCAACCAGAATTTAACAGGTGGAGTCCCGACTCAACAAGGTGCCCAGCATTGCTCGGGCCACGCTTGGAGCGGAGACGTCTAGCCTGTAAAAGCGGACAAAGACCAGCGAAGACCAGCTTGCCGCTGCACAGATGTCTTGGATGGAAACACCCTTGAACAAAGCCCAGGATGTAGCCAGGCCCCGAGTCAAGTGAGCCCGCAGACCCGAAGGTGCTTGCAGATTCTGACTCGTATAGGCCAAAGCAATCGCCTCCACGATCCAGTGGGAGAGCCGTTGCTTAGTAACAGTCTTACCCTTGTGAGGTTTAGCCCAGGATACGAAGAGTTGGTCATTAAGACGAAGCTCTTTTGATCTGTCCATATATGTGTGTAAAGCCCGGACTGGACACAACAGATCCTGCTGCTGCTCCCCGGAGGAAACCAGCTGCGGAGGAAATGCCTCAATGTCAATTGGGGTACACGAACCAACCACCCTTGGTGTAAAGGCAGGGTTGGGTTTCAACAACACTCTCGTTTGCCCTGGGGCGAACTGAGTGCATGAGGGATGTACAGACAGTGCATGAATATCGCTGACCCGCTTGGCGGATGCCAGGGCCAGTAACAGCACTGTCTTGAGTGACAGATGTTTCATGTCAGCTCCTTCCAGGGGTTCAAATGGGGTCATTTTGAGCCCATTTAAAACCCATAAGGGCACCAGCGACCTGGAGACAGGGAGGAGCCTGCGAGTTCCCTTCATAAAACGGCAAACCAAAGGATGTTGGCTAGCCGTCTTACCCTCAAAGCCCACATGGCATGCAGCAATAGCAGCCAGGTACACCTTGATCGTGGAGAAAGCTCTGTTTTTCGATCAAGTCCTGTAGAAATGATAAAATCACCCCGACAAGACATTGAAAAGAGATGTGTCCTTCTTGAAAGCACCACTCCTCAAACACCCTCCACTTACAGTCGTAAAGAGACCTGGTGGAGGAAGCTCTCGCACTCTGAATAGTGTTTATCACCTTCTGAGGGAGTCCCACTGTTTTCAGATTGTACCACTCACGGGTCAGGCCCATAGTGCCCCGCGCTCTGGGCGTGGGTAAAGGATCGCCCCCCCCCCCCCGCCTGAGACAATCTGTCCCTGCGTGGTGGGGGCTGCCATGGCTGCCCGCACAACAGCTGATATATCTCCGCCAGCCCGTACATTACGGCCCGGGCTAGGGCGGAAACATCAGAGTAAGTGTGTGGCGTTGCTCCTTCACTCTGGCCAGAGTTGGGGGTAACAGAGCCAGGGGTGGGAACACGCACAGAGGACCCGGAGGTCAATCGTGTACGAGTGTGTCCCCACCTAACAGTGCGTTTAAATCGTGCATTAAAGAGAACAGCTGTCATTGAGCATGTTCTCCCTTTGCGAACAGACTTAACGCGGCTCCGCCGTAACGCACCCACAGCGGACTCCCGATCCTTGGATGAGGAGTCCAGTCTGCATAGAGTGGTGCACCTTTTGACAGTAATTCTGTCCCGAGGTGCATAACTCCCGGTACCTGTGTCGCTCTCAGAGAGAGGAGACATCTGCCGCTCCAAGGGATAAGTTTGTGTGCCAGTGTGTGTGACTGGAGACAACGCAACCTCCCCTGGCGGTTCATACTGCTGTATGCTCCTTAGAGCCAGCTGAGATGTCACATTTACGGCTCCGGCCGGCACTGCGCATGCGCGTGACGGAGGTGCCTTCACGGCTCCAGTCGGCACTGCGCCTGCGCGTGCCGGTGGTGCCCTTACAGCTCTAGCCGGCACTGCGCATGCGCGAGACGGTGGCTTCACGGACCCGTCAATAATCCGCCTTTTGAGAGATGCCGTAGCTGCTCTCAAAAGGGGAGAAAATTGGCGGGCTGCTTATTGGTTTTATTGATTTTCTCTTCATTTTTTTTTTTAGCTGCGCCCTCGGCCTGAAGCCTGGATGCATCAGCGGGAAATGTTTTACGACAGAGGAATCAATCAACGTGTGACATGTGTTTGTGCGGACTTGAGGATGGTGTTTAGGCATCTCTCGAGGCGGCGGGAACACATTCACGGAGGGGAGAAGGAGGGGCTGTCACGCCGCTCGCTTCTTCTTCCTCGACTGCTGGCCGAAATTCTGGGTTGGCTGAGCCTGAGCTGCAGCCGGAACCGGAGATTTTCTCGGCCAACTTGCCCTTGTCTCCAGCCTGGGCTGGGGACTCGGGGTGGTCTGCGACCTCTGCGTCTTCAGTGTTTTAAACCGAGCAGAGTTCGAGGCAGCTTGGGTGTCGTGAGTATCTCCTGCTGTATGCTCCTTAGAGCCAGCCGAGATGTCACGCTTACGGCTCCAGCCGGCACTGCGCATGCGTGTGACGGTGGTGCCTTTACAGCTCCAGCCGGCACTGCGCGTGGCGATGGTGCCTTCACAGACCCGTCAATAATCTGCCTTTTGAGAGATGCTGTAGCTGCTCTCAAAAGGGGAGAAAATTGGCGGGCTGCTTATTGGTTTTATTGATTTCCTTTTCATTTTTTTGAGCTGCGCCCTCGGCCTGAAGCCTGGATGCGTCAGCGGCAAATGTTTTATGACAGAGGAATCAACCAACGTGTGACATGTGTTTGTGCGGACTTGAGGATGGTGTTTAGGCATCTCTCGAGGCGGCGGGAACACATTCACGGAGGGGAGAAGGAGGGGCTGTCACGCCGCTCGCTTCTTCTTCCTCGACTGCTGGCCGAAATTCTGGGTTGGCTGAGCCTGAGCTGCAGCCGGAACCGGAGATTTTCTCGGCCAACTTGCCCTTGTCTCCAGCCTGGGCTGGGGACTCGGGGTGGGCTGCGACCTCTGCGTCTTCGGTGTTTTAAACCGAGCAGAGTTCGAGGCAGCTTGGGCAGAGGACTGTTCATCTGAGTCAGACAGGAGGAACTCAGAGGTATCCTCTTCGTCCTCCATGTAGTCTAACTCTAGGACATCTTCCGCGGGTGAAACCATGGTGAGGTCCAGCCGGGAGCCCCAGCTTGGTAAAGCGTGGGGCCCCGTTCCCGCGTCTCTTGCCGCCACCTGGTCTCGGCCTGATATGGCGCGGGATTCCGGTTCTGCGGTTGCCGCTGTCGATGAGCCCCAGACCGACCCAGTGAGGGGCTCCATCTCTGCGGCGGACGCCCCCGTGTCTTGATTGCCAGCCGGCAAACCAGTGGACATGAGGGGGGTCCTGTCCCGACAGGCTCTTCATAGTGAAGCGGGCACAATGCCCGCACGAGCCGGGGTTGTCAATGGCCTCCTGGGCGCGTTCCAGCCCGAGGCAGGACGAACAGATCTGGTGTGAGTCTGTGCCTGACACTTTCAACCCGCAGCCGCAGAGCCGAGCCTCCGAGTTCCTGACTCCTCTGGTGTGAGGGAGAGAGGCGTCCATCTCGTTCGCCGCGAGGCGTGGAGAGGACCCGCTCTTAACAGGTACGTCGAGAAAAAAGGTGTTACCAATCTGTCTTTAATCCGGAGAAAAAAGGACAGTGTGGGTCTTTTTCCTCAAAGAATATTACCTGGTGTGGTAATATTCTTTTAATCCTTTTCTCCTCCGTGAGAAGAGAAAAGAAAAAACGTGGCAGAGGCAGAATAGGGTAGCCGGCTAACGCCCGTCGACCGAAATTAGCTTTTGGTTCAGTCTGTGGACTGTTAAGCTAGCCCGGCTACCATTAGAGATGTGCTCTGAAGCGAGAAGAGGTGTTTGAATGACGCATGCGTCGTGGCGCAGGCTACTTATAGGGGGTGATTTCCCCTGACGTTGACGTCAAGATCACCAGCCAATCAGGATTGGCGTAATGAGATTGATGCTTCTGTTTGCTCCGCGATGAGGCGCATCCCATAGTGAGACATCGAACGGAGTGTTATGAATGAGAACTCCTCTCTAGACACAACTCATTGCTTTACTATTTTTTTCATCGCGTTTAAAAAGAAGTTGGGACATATCAATCAATCAAAACAGCTTGTAGAGTATTGATTCCTGCAGCCCCACAAACATTTCACTTGCACTACTAGACCATATCTAAACGGTAAATTAAAAGCAGGAATCGCACGAAAAGAAAGAAACTTTGATTTCTGCTTCCCTTGACAGCTACTTTTACAACACGTGTGTTCAGGGCATGCTTATTATTATTATTATTATCAGTTTTGACAGCTCGCCTCTGCGATGTGCGAACATGCAAACTAAAACAGTATGGAGCAATAACGCAATAGGGAGAAATACGGCAGGAAATTACGCTTAAAACTGTCTCTTTTTCGTATGCTGTTCAAGACCTCCGCATAAAGTAGGAGCGTGAACCTATCACTGTGTGTGGGGACTACTTTTTCTTCCGCGCAGGCGAGAAACCAGACAAGAGGACAGCTGTAAAACTGACTGCATATTGGCTTTCGCTGTGTCTTCAGCAAAATCCATTTTAAATGTAACTTGTCATTACCTTCAACAAACTGCTTTTAGAGTTTGTTGTTTGTGTTTTTAAATGTGGAGGTTGGTTTAATAATTGAAGTAGCATTGAAAGGCTGTAGGCTAAACAGACAGTGAATCACCCCCCTCCATCCTAGATTTAATACAAGTATAACAATGTTTAAGATGAATAACAGATACAGTTGTTGAAGGATTTTTCTGTCAACTGACTGACAAGACCCCTCTATTTTGAATGGTTTATGAACCTTGCCTACAGTTAAGTGTGTTTTAGTACAAATAAACTTGAAAGTAAAATGACATAAGGGTGTGGAGTAATCCTGTATTGCGGATGAGCTTGAACACTTGCCATTGATTGCAGCAACCTTGGTTTAAAGTAAACCCTTCCTCCCACACATAGTTTTACTGCTGGGATGGATTATTTTTCATCAGTTAAATCCCACATTTACAAACCAACATTAAAAAAAAGTGTTTGAAGCTTGATATTAAAATGTTCTAACATTAGAATTCACTTTAAACCTAATCCTAATTTCAATTTGTTTTATTCAGTATGTAAATAATAGAATAAAACACTTAAAATAGAGCGAAAAACAAAACAAGGTGTGAACATCTTCAGTAACAAGTGGTATGCTGATGCTTCACTGGGGGTTTCCCCTCCTAATTTATGCAGATGTTTTAAAGGCGGCCATGTTGCACCTAAAGGAGTGTCAGTAAACCTCCAGATCCAACACTTCTGGCACTGTTCAAACCTTCCCTCACATCAATATACTGGACTTGAATTTCACTGTCCATTAACCTCACTTATAAAAAGGAGGCGAGAGTTGAATGTGTTTTCAGGCAGATTTTGCGCTTATTTTAAGAAATGTTGCACATATTTTAAGAAACAAAGTGCCATAAGCGAGTAGATGCTCAAGCAACTCTGATTTAAATCAAAAGTGAATACAAAGATTATTAACAACAAGAACAACACAGAACATTAGAGAAAATGCAGGGCTCATCAGTGATGTGCTTAAAATGTAACATTGAATGCCTATTTAGACAACAAAAAACATTCTTGCAAGAGGAGGTAATGTGTCTTATGGAAGGTTTCCCATACTAAAATATTGATACAGGATGCATCTCTGCCCTGTATTATTAATTCCAGACTGCCACCTGTTGGACAAACTCAGATCACACAATCCTCCCTGTATGTTCCTCACTAATAAATACACTGACAGAATGTTGATTAAGTCTATTGCAACCAGGGCATGGTTTATATGTATTTTATGTTTTAATGATATTTAAAAGTATCGAAGGTATTCGTTAAATGAATTGAGCTGCCCTACCAGAATGTATTTGTGATTGTGCGCATATTTTCACTTAAAGTGTGTTGAAAATTGAAATGTCTGATTTGGTTATTTTGTTGTTTCTACAGGTGATGACAATATTAAGCCAGCGCCTCTTTCTCTTCAGGGATGGTCAGATGGTGTTGTCCATACTGCAGGTGCATCAGGTGCTTTCAGTGTCCACAGTCAGGGGCGGCGGGTGCTGTAGGCTATAGGCTAAGCCTTCCCAAATATTTGTGTCTGCATCCTGGTAAAATACAAATATAATGTTTGTGTCTTTGACATTAGCACTGCTATGCAGCCACCTGTGCCCTGTACTACGAAGCCAGTTCAAACCCTGGATATGTTTGAGTTATCTAAACTAACCCTAACAAACGAGATCACGACGCTGGTTAATATCAACTCGGTAAATCAAGCCAGGGCTTCTCTCACCAGCTGAGAGCGCGTTCACGTGAAAGGGGTGGGGTTAGCAACATTTGACCAATCACAAACAGGGACAAGTGTACTGACAGCGCAGCGTCATACTTCATTAATGAAAAGTAAACTAATATTAGACAAATATGAACTTTAAAGTTAATATTTGTCTAATATTAGTCATCCATGACTTAAACATAATAATCCAGGATACAAGCCACCTGCAAGGTGAATACAGAACAACTGGTTAACAAATAAATAAACTACCGAGTGTTTGAAAGCGTAACAGTGTTATGATATCACTGCCCCATCTAAGACACGAGTGGATCTGACTTTAATTACATTTGAGTTGAGTGTTTCGTCAATAATGTGTTGCTTAAAATAATACTTCTGCATACAGTATGTGACACTGTGAGTGTTGCACGGCCAGATACGGCTCAGCTGACTCAGATAAGGAGATAATATAGGCTATGATATTATATGATCGATGATCTGATTGAATGTGATATGAATGATAAGTGCGACACGTCGGCGTCTTCTCTGCATACAGCAGTTTAAACTGTATTTCCTTTATCCTGTAATATGACTTGATAGATTTAAACTCCGCACACTGAGCTCTGATTTTTCAGCAGGCGGTGCTTTCACTGAGTTGATCTCAGACGCCGGAGGCGGACAGCGTCAGGTAAAAAAAAAGTGATTTAGCCTTCCCAAACCTGAGCCTCACGCGCCGCCTATGTCCACAGTCCTGAATGATATGCAACATCAACTAACCAGATGCAGTCAGATCAACCCAACTCACAGACCTTCTCTGTACCTTTCTCTTTGCCGTGCTTTACCATACTTAAAGTTGAATCTTGTGGCACATCAAAGCAAAGTCTGGCAGCATGTTCACCACATGGAGTCAGGGGAGTCTGTGAAGGAGATGAGACAGGTTCTCTAACTGGTTCACTGTCTTCATCCTGACCATGCTCCCTACTAAAATAGATTTTACTTAAAAAAAGTATAAACTACTTAGTCACTTTACACCACTAGTACATACATTACAACATACTGTATAGGCTGACACAGAGGAAGTGATGAGGAGAAAGGCGGCCGGCAATCTGATTGGTCCACACAGTCCGAGCATTTCCGGTGTCTTTGGAGAGGCGATACTTGTCCCTTCCCCTCTGTGTGATGTCCAGTAAACCCTCACTGTCTGATACACATATCCCCCTCAGACCCACGGCTGGTGCTGAAGCTTGTATCTAGACCCGGGTCTGCGCTGAGAGCCAGAGGCCAGGGTGAGAGAGGTAGGCTGAAACGCAAACTCTGAGGGCGGTCTTTGTCCCGACATCCCAGTGAATGTGAGCATGCTAACGGATCCTAGCTAGCTAATGTTTGGTGAGCTGATCGACAACTCAATGCTAGGATAAGATCAATTTAAGATGATGTGTGATGAAGTCCTGCACATCATTACTTAAACAAGGCATAATTAATTAACCCCATCGCAGACTGCAGCAGGATCACCAGGAGCAGTGGAAATCATACACGTTAGCTAGTTAGCATTAGCTACCTAGCTGCTGTAAAGAAAAGAGGCTAACAACAACAGAGCAGTTCAATCTGAGCCAGCTCCGCTAACATCACTTTTATTTATGCTAAAAAAAGCTTTATGTGGTGACTGTTCAGACGTTTGAAGCAGGATATTATTGACATTTCTAACTAATTAAAACAAATCGTATAATACATTTAGGATTTTGTTGTAAGGAGAATAATGTTAGCTAAAAAAATAAACCAGCATATGTTACCGTTTTTGGTTTTATTTAATCAAATTGTACTTTATTTGACAAGAAAAAAGCTGTTGTTTTACCTGTCAAACTGAAACAAATAATGATAAAAAAGTAATAAGAGCGTTTGTTTTTATAGTGTATTTGTTTATACAGCAATGTCTACACAGCAATATTTTATTTCATATTGAAAAGCAATTAGAACGTTTTGTTAAAAAATAAGCTCTTATTATGATCTAGTCAGAATAACCACAATTCATATTGCTGCCCGTGTCATATTGACTTTTGCAAATGTATTCAGTAAAGGTGTCTGCCCAAGACTAAAGGGTTTACTTTCTACTGCAGACATTATGATCCGTCATAGTAGGTAAAAGCAGCTTTATTTAAATCAGACATTGTTAATTTTATTACTGGCACCTGAGCTTTTTCCAGGTGTGACAATTAAAAAATGTATCGTCTCCCTGCCATTTGCTTAAAAAATAATTAAATGTTGAAGAAGACTGTGCCTCTCATATTAATAAATGTATAGATCCCATAACATTTGAGAATTATTACCAGGTTTTTCCATCTCGTTATAAAGCGTTCAGCTGCACCCAGGCTGTTTTTGGCACCATCTTAACCAAATTAAATTAAATTTGTGAACATCAATGCTAACTTAATGGCTTTGTAAAACTAGTGGTTTTATTTGTTCCTAAGGGGCCTTTTTAAAAAAAATGTTTTTTAGGTATTGTTTGTATCTTTATATTTATCATATGCTACAAGTATATCAAATAGTTATCCCAATATTTGTACCCAAGTTTTGACTTAAAATGCCCCTGAATAAAAGCTGTCTGTAAAATATATTGGGTCATTGGTTTGCCTTATTTGTCAAAATGTTTGATAATATATAGTATAGCTCAAGTTGACTAAATATGTCGTTTTTTTCCTCTTACAGCTCCACAATGTCTGAACTTTTTATGGAGTGTGTGGAGGAGGAGCTGGAGCCGTGGCAGAAACAAGCTCCTGAAGTTCACTTGATAGACGATGATGATGACGATGAGCCCATCTTCGTTGGAGTGCTCTGTATGTCATAGAACATTTTAAACATATTTATGTGAAGCATTACTTGCATCCACTTTTATTATTTACTTATTTTGGCTCTTTTGTTTGTTATTGCAGCTAATAACCAGAAGCAGGGTAGACCCAACCCTCCACCTCCTCAGAGTAACCGTGCAGGGAAACAGGAAGTCAAGCCTCCTGCTCCTCTGCCGGCCAGTGGCCCCTCCCCCATAATGCTGCCGTTGAGTGTGGCTGGAAATGCCGTGAATACTACAGCACCCAATCTGACAACATTGACCCCGCAGCCTCTTATGGTCAATAACCAGGTATTGTTGGTATTAAAATAATATTTGCGATCCAATAAGCAAAAACACCTGTTAAGTGGGGATTTGTTTTGTTTTTTGTTTCAGGGCTTTATTGTCACTTCTCCGCATCTAGCAAACAGCAGTGACTTTATTGCCTCTCTTGGGAGCCAGTACCCTCCTGGGACCTCATTTACAATAGTACCAGGTAAATACAAAGTGAAATATACAACTCAGGAGTAACTTGTCTTCCCATAATGACCAGTGATTTTATTCTGAGACTGTAATAGTAACGCCTCATTAAAGGCATTTCTATGTTTAAGCTGGCGATACCGAGCGTATCAGGAGAGTTCGTCTGTTTTGTCTTCCAGCTGGTCAGCAGCATCTTTTCCAGCAGATCACCACCGCCACCGTAATGCCCGGTGCTGTCCACAGACCTCAGGTGCAACAAATCAGCAACAATGTTGTGACTTTATCCAACGTTCAGAGTCCTGCTGTTTACTCTGCACAGCCTCAACAGCTGCAACTCAACTGGTCCAACCCACAACCTCTAAAGACCTTTTCTGTGCCAGCAAATGCCCTTTACAATGACAATAACAGAGGTATGTTTTCTTCTGATGTAACAAATAACCATGCTTTATCATACTTGCAGATCAATCGGCTGACAATAACTAAAATGTTAATGTATTTGTTTTAGGATTGCTTCCAGATCAAATTTTAGTCAAGCGAGTGCTACCACCACAGCAAAAAGACAGCGTACCCAAAAAAGCCAAGTTTGAATTGGGTACGTTTCTATACAGATTTGTAATGTCATTACTGTAGACACACCCTTTACGTTTTTTTGTTCTTTGTGGGGGTTATTAGATTCAGCAATGACATGTAAATTGTTTTTTGTAGGGTCAGTGAAAAATGGGGTATTAAAGAAACCGTGCCCAAAGTGTCGAGAAGAATTCCTCTCACAGGAGGCCCTGACGTTTCACCTGCTGGTGAGTTAAAATCTTGTGGAACCATGTCAATGAGAATGTGTTAGTAAAGTATCCACTGAAAAACGATGAACGGCTTATTATACAGATTGATTATGACCCCAGGTTAAAATTGAATGTTAGAAAAGAAAAATGTTTCTTATTATTACAACTATTTATGTTTCCTAGTGGTTTATTTTTCTAACTTGACTCAAAGATTGGATGTGATTGATAAACAAAATCCCCTCAACATGATTTTTTGTTATTTACCAATAATTACATCACACTTTTATTTATTTTTGCCTAGTCTATTTTCCCACCCTCATTTCAGTTTTTGTTGTTGTTAACATAACAAACATTTAGACATCAGTAGTATTATTAAGTAAAACGTTGGATGAGTCATTGAAGTGTTTTTAAATACAAATCAGACCCCAAAGCTGTCGTATTCATGTAAAACACATTGTTATTTCAGAGCTGCTGTGCCGTGTTAGAAGCTTCAGCCGAATCAGCCGTGCACATCGGTGCAAACAAGCGCATCATGCTGGTTTCCGATTTCTACTACGGTAGATCTGACGGAAATATGATGAAGAAGGATGCGCAGAAACCCAACACCACTTTCAAGTGCCAGAGCTGTTCAAAAGTTCTCAAGAACAATATCAGGTATGATCATGTTTGTTTTCTTTCTTTCAGTAAAATAACAGCGTAATATTCCATAAATAAATATGTTTTGGTTTGTCTGTGCTAAATAATCAGCAAGGGCGTGGTGCAGCGTTGTATGTTTGTTGTTTATGGTTTAATGCATCACTGAAAGATCAATCACTGCGTTGTTGTGGTGATGCAGGTGGATTTGTATGATTTAATGTTGTTTTTTGTTTAACACAGCTGAACTACTGATGTGAGTTTAGTTTTCACCCTCTTTTCAATAACCACATTCAGTAGTTGATATGCTCTCAAAAGCAGATTGGGACTTAAGTTTTAAAGAACTTGGTGAAAAGAGATTTGTCTTGAGCCCATAATGAAATCTGGATATCTTCGCTGCACTTCTCCTCTCAGATGGATGACAGTATCAGAGCATTTTCCCCCATGGGCCTAAAGATGAAAAATGACTGCTAGTTTAGGTGTGTAGGAACTGCCTCGTTGATTAAATAACTTTGCTTCAGAACATTGGAAAAAAAGCCTCTGTAAGCCGCTTTTAATGGACAACCACATTTGTACTGCAACCACACTCTCAAAGCTGAGGTCATAGTTCATCCACATAAAAGTCTCTATTAGGGGAGCTGAGGCAGCAGAATCTGCAGGCTGAGAAATGGGCCTCGCCTCGACAGGGCAGCAGTGGCAGGGAGCTGAGGAGGGAGCGCTGCATCATTAGGCCAAACTGAAGTCTTTGTGTAATTGCTGAAATTATAACAGCCATTAAACATGCTTGTAAAGTGAGGTGAAAAGAGTATGTCATATTTATTTAAAGCCTCTGGGACATGGAACTGCAGATAAACGGGGCATGAATATTAATGGTTTTGTTTAAAAGGACCTAATTTGTATTTTAACAATATACATTAAATCGATGCAAATCTCCTGCATTTGTTGATTAAGTGGTTGTTGTTGTGTGTGTGCGTGCAATAATGTCACAATTGGTTGAATGAAGAGCAATTGTGACATATTTGTAGGAAAAAATAAATATTGACTAAATGGCTATTGCGAATTGAGAGAGGCCAATGTACATTCTTTTTATTAAATCGACAAATAATATATAATTATACATATTATATTAAACCATTATTTGTCAATGAATAGCCTCAAATATGTTATGTCAATTACTTTAGAGCTGCAACTGACAATTACCGGTACTTTTAAATATTCATTAACAATTAATTATCGATTATTTCCTCAATTATATATTTTTTTCTCCCAACAAAATTTCAATCAGTGTTTCCAAAAGCCCAGGTTGTCGTCTTCAAATGTATTGTCCTGTCTACAACTATAAGATATTTAGTTTACTGTTTTTAAAAGACACATTTTTCCTGTAAATTAAACCGCTATAGAATTTGATGAATTCTCACATTTACAGGGAAGGTGTTTGCATCTGATATCATAACATATTGATGAAAATAACTACAGAGACAAGCAGGCTGATCATTTACGGGTTGCTTCTTAAAATGTGGTTTCAAAGGTCATCTATTATGCAAAATCCACTTTTTCATGTCTTTTTATACATAACCATGTGTCCCCTCTGTGTGAAGAGATTCTGAAAGTTTCAGGAAAAAAGATTCTCTCACTTTTTGTCCTGATCCATTTATTTAAAAACCTCTCTGAAAATGAGCTGATCAGAATTTGGCCACTTTATGATGTCATACCGATGTTTTGGCTTGTGTAACCATTAGCCAATCACCAACCAAGGTAACCCCCTACCCCACTCCCCCCACTTATCACCTGAATCTCCTCCTAGCGCACCATAGTGTTATTTTTAACCAAATATCTCTCCGGGGGGCGTGGGGAGTGGCTCCTTGTTTTCATCTAAAGTAACAGACAGAGAATCAGCACTTTTGAAACAGAGGGGATTATGGGATGCTACAATGCATGATCTGTTTGGTATTTCGAGCCAAACACTTCAGAGACATCTTTGTATATAACTGAAACTTATAATATATTGATGAAAAACAGTATAATAGGGGACCTTTAATACTCAATGTGTGTTTACCCTATCTCTCAGGTTCATGAACCACATGAAGCACCACTTGGAGCTGGAGAAGCAGAACAGTGAGAGCTGGGAAAGCTACACCACCTGCCAGCATTGCTACCGGCAGTACATGACTCCGTTCCAGCTGCAGTGCCACATCGAGAGCGCTCACAGCTCCATCGAATCCTCCAGTATGACATAAATATATATACAGCTTAATGTGATCAATCTGCTCAAATGTAGCCATTTGTAATGTTCTTTTTCTTTCCTTTAATTTTTTCTAGCAAATTGCAAGATATGTGAGCTGGCGTTTGAGTCGGAGCAGGTTCTCCTGGAACACATGAAGGACAACCACAAGCCCGGGGAAATGCCTTACATCTGCAACGTATGTCACTTTATTACCGGGATGTGATTTTAAGTTGAATGTTAGAGTATTCACTGATATTCACACTATGCTTTACTCCTTCACAGGTCTGCGATTACAGGTCGTCTTTCTTCTCAGACGTGGAGACACATTTCCGAAGTGTCCATGATAACACCAAAGACCTGCTCTGTCCTTTCTGTCTCAAAGTTCTTAGAAGTGGTCCTCTATACATGCAACACTACATGAAACATCAGGTGGGACACTCCTTGTTAAAAAACGTGTAAAGCCTATCCAAAGTATCATTTTGAAATACAGATTGAGTTATAGCTGAGACAGCAATGTGTTTATTGCGAATTCTTATGGCAAGGCAAGTTTATTTATATAGCACTTTTCAACACAAGGCAATTCAAAGTGCTTTACAAAAAAAGACATTAAGAAAATGGAATTTAAAATCAGTCATTAAAAAGAAAAGCTAATAAAATAAACATTAAAAGAAAAAATATGTGGATAAAAGTTACAGTGCAGTCTAAGATATGAATAGTTCAAAGATTCATAAGATTGTAAAAGTATTTTTGCAGGAGTTGGAAGTCGCTCTTGGTTTGTATTGGCTTCATCTCCTAGGTTGGATTGATTTGGTTGTCTGCCTTACACCGTAACGTAATAAATAAAAGGCAGGAAAACCTGTTTCTCTTCACCTAGAGGAGCAATGAATATGGAAGATTTGGAACCAAACTAAATTCATTTCTACTCTATTAATAACAAAGAAGTTAATTTCTTACTCCCAATATTCTTCAAGTGATTCCAAATGAAAAATCTCAGCAATTAGCCTGTAGTCGCACCGCTTAATCGTGTTTTTCTTTACTTTCTTTATTTTTCAGAGAAAAAAGATCCACCGCTGTGGAAAATGCAGACTGAATTTCCTCACATACAGGGAGAAACTGGATCACAAGAATAACGTCCACAAAACCTTTAAAAAACCCAAAGCTCTGGAAGGTCTTCCTCCAGGAACCAAGGTGTGACTCTACAACATGTATTTAAGATCTGTTTACTATTCTTAAAATTATACAATTGAATTTGAATGTGCATTGTGTTTTTCTTCCAGGTGACCATCCGAGCGTCCCTCACAGGAAAGGCTCCAACGCTGAACAGCTCCACTGATCCATCCAGCCTTGTTATCACCCCAGAAAGTTTCAACCCAAAAACCAAGCCTCCTGTCAGTGGATCCAAGTCCAAGTCAAACGTCTCTGCAGGAAAAGCCAAGACGAGCAAGAAGAAAGATCTCCAGTCCAACAAACACAATCTGTCGCTCAGGAACATCAGGTGAACTTCACACACAGCAGGCAGAGACATGACGGCAAGAACGACATCTGTAACAGGATTCTTTGCTTCAACAGACTGAAAAACATTTATATTGACCGCATGATTAGCGTGGCTTAAATCATTTATGATATTGATTTTATCTCAATTGAGAATTTAAATAAATATAATCTCAATAATGATAAAAATGCTATCGGTTGAATCTATTTTTTGTGGATAGTGTGTTTTGTCTTTTGTCAGATATATTTCTCTCAAAATAAGAGTGCAGGGAGTTAGAGACAGGGTCTTATAATGTGTGTACCTTTAACATGATATCAACTTTTTAATTATTTTATTATGACACCCCTATATTAGCAACAATTTAAACATGAGAACGTTTTAGCACTACAATTACTTCCCAATAAAATTGTAATCTTTAGCATGTCCATCTTAATCATTAAGATTAAGAACACTAATTTAGGGCCCCACCTCCTGGTCATTCATGACAGGGTGGAAGCAGATTAATAGGTGTTATTAAAGCATAGGAATACACAAAGGAGCTAATGGCATTTTTAAATTAATTTTCCTGACTGTTATCATTAGGCTGGCTAAAAATAATATAGAGTATAGCGATTATTCCTTTTCCTTAAACTAATGAGTGGGATATTTGGCTAATTGCGCTCAGTAATCAAAAACAATATGCCATCTTAAGTCACATAATGACCCATAAGATCACAAGATAAAAGATGTAGCTGAAGAATTTAGAGAACCTGCAGACCTCTCATAAATAACAAAGTACATTTCTTTGTTCATCTGCTTCATAAACCAACTGTGACATCCTAACAGCTATTCTAGTAATTGTCTGTCTCGTCCATGCTTGAATATATTTGTGTTTTGTTCTCTCTTTTTTTTAATGCCCACATTTCAGAGTTGATGGAGGACAATTCACGTGCATCGAGTGCAACACACAAGTGGACCACTTCTTTTCTCATTTCCCAATGATTTCAAATTGCGGTGCGTGCAAATATCGGACGAGTTGCAAAGTCGCCATTGGGAATCATATGATAAGGTGAGAGAAAAACGTTACCTTATGTTTAACACAGTGTTTTTATCTGATTAATCGTTTAACATATTTGTCTTTCCTCTTTGTTAGATTTCATAGTACCATAACCAAAAACAGATTCTTGAAAATGAATCACAAGAAGGCTTCATCGGCTTCAAAGTAAGTACGCTTCATAAAGTCTGTTCTGCATTCAACATTAAATACAGAGTGTTTTCTGTTTGAAATTAAACATCACATACGGTTTGTTTATTCTCCAGAATAACCCTGGTCTGTCTGAACTGCGACCTCCTCGTGGACGCAACAGGCGGTGACCTGATGACCAGACATTTAACTGACAAACCAAATCACATATGCAAAGTCATTCAGGAAAAGGGTACGTTTTCTTTTCACCTATAACGCCTGACTCATGGCTCGTGTTTAGTGTGACATGTTTCTTGAAAGGTTGTCCTTTGTTTTTACCCCAGCAGATATCAAAGCCAAAGGTCGAGTGTGAGTAGAAACTACTACCCACTTTACATCTTGTCGTTTGATTATCTATAAATCATAACACAACAAATGTTGAAGACCAATTAACATTTACTAAAAATCTAAAAGCCGCTGGAATAAAATTGCATGTTTTTCTTCTGCTTTTGCTACAAATCTGCTGTGTAAATCACATGTTGTGTGGTCTGATTGAAGGGAAAGTCCAGAACTAGAAGTGCTTTGTTTTACAACATTGCTCCCTGTCTTTTCACTAACCGTATGAAACTCTTCTGCTTTTTATCTGTGATTTAAAAAAACTTGTTTTTATACAGCCAATAAATTGTTTAATTTGAAACAATATTTCCAGCAGGCAGTGGTGCTTGTTGGACTAATAGCCAGTCCATTATTGGTATAAAGACACATTTCTTCAACAACACAAAGAGGTTCCAAAGTCAATAAACAGAAGAATATATTCACCAACTATTACTATAATTGTTTAAGATTTTTTTTTTTTTGAGCAAAAATGGCAGAATATGCTGTTTTTAGCCTCTCAAAAATGTATATTTCCTGCTTTTCTCAGTTTAATAATGTGTCTTAAGGTGGATATCTTTGGGTTTTGGACTGTCAAAAAAAGACCCTTAAAGACATCACCTGTGCTTTGACAGATTAAACGATAATGGAAATATGTGTTGGTTACAGCCCTTTACATCATTGTAACCTCTTTGGTTTTAATAATGATAGAGTGCTTGCTAACACATTTTCACTACCGCTGTTTCATACGTTTTGTTAGCAGTGTGTTTTGCTTAAAAAGTGACGATAGCATATTGCTGCATGTAAATCTAAAGGATGCTTTTAAAATTATGTCCTCTTCCTTTCCTGCAGCCATCTCTTTTTGAGGCAGCCAGCAAAAACGTTCTATCTCTTGACGACGGTGCCTGTTTTAACACCAAAGGAAATGGACTTGAAAGTGGTTGAAAGTCTGTCTTTCGCCACTGTGGATAGACCAGAGCCGATTGTACCAGCAGGTGATGGCGAAAAGGCTTCCACAGAAATCAGTGTGGTTGAAGGTTCCTCTGAAGGACACTTGTTGCTGCCCGCTGTATCGTCTTCCTGTACATCAGAGTCAGTGTGTAACTCTGAGAGCCTGAAAGAAAGTGAGCAGCTCCCTGAGCATGAGACGAGGGAACAACCAACCAAATCAGAATGAACCTCTACAACGAACACCATTCACATGTATAGCTAGGTATTTCATTAAGAGTCCATCAGTCAGTCCTTGGCATTGTTTTCTTTAATATAGAAAAATATGAAAATGGTGCTTTGCTGCTGGTATTTTCCACCATTCATGGTTCATGTGTTAAGCAAAGTCCAATCCAACAACGAAAATATAAATAGATCTTTTGTTAAAATACCATTTCCTAAAAGGATGTTGAGTATTTTAGTATTTTTTTAATAGAAAAATACAATAATTAAAGTCTTCTTTGTTGCCCTAAAAGCCATATAATAAAGTATTGTCATTCTTAACATCATTAACGTTGATGATTGTGGCTCACCTTTTTAAGGACAGTTAAGATTATTTATGGTTTGCTTGGTCGAGAAAAAGGACTAAATTGTCAGATGACAACTGATTGTGAAACTCACTCAGTGGCAGATGCTCAAGTTGTTTCTGGGGATTTAGTCATACAATTTGAATTCTGTCTTCCCATCAAAATAATTAATACTAAAATGTTTTAATGCCTTTTTCTGGACAGAGAAACGTGTGTCAACAGTCAGACAATTGTTTTTAAGAAATATATCGGACATGTATAGAAATGTCTAGCTTGAGATGTTATTCCCTTAGAAAAATCCTGTTGGAAATATATCAGATAATTAAGAAATGGTAGGGGGTATAGTGTGAAAAAGTAACCACAACTGTGTGAGGATTGAGCAGAATAATGTGAATACCATTAATTTGTTGTCTTACTTTTAAATGATGTGAAAGTGCCAGCTTGTGAAAGAAAGGTGAACATGTTGCTTTTTGTGGAGGTACTCAGCATGACACATTTGTTACAGCTGCCTGTTGATGGCGGATTCATTGTATTTTGCATCAACGGTTTAAAAAAAAAAAGTCCCTGTAGCTCTTGATAACCTGTTCACTTTGACTCAATATTTCAAGTTATTTCATAGGTTTTTAAAAAGGGTTTTCACTTGTATATACAGAATCTGTGGAGGACGTCTGTAAATGCATCTTTGTCTACGATGGCACTGTAAATGTATTCCAGAGTTTTTGACATTTGTTTGAATATATTGTGTTCACCGAGAGAGCAAAAACCCCTGGGTTTGGTTTAATGCTTCCCTGTTCTTTATGTAAATACAGTTTTAATACAAAAAGTCTGACGCTTTGAGTGTTATTTAACTGAATGTTGCTCTGATGCATCACTGATGTAAAGGACATGTTTTCCCCCCTTATTGAGCAATCAAAGAGATAAAGAATTTCACTGCTAGATAGTGCACTGCGGTGCTAATAAAGCTCATATTTAAAATGAATGATAAGTAATGAAACACATTTAAACATTTAAGTAAAGACTAAAAGAGTGACTTGCACACATTTGCTTTTTCAAAATTGCAACAGAATTGCAAGTTTTATTGAAGATAGAAATTCTGTGAAATATATAACCAAATCACAAATTGAGTGCATTAAATAAAATGTTCATGAATTGATCGTTGATATCACTACATTTGAAAATTGAAAATACAAGATTATTTTTCGAACATTATCGGGAAATATGATACATTTATAAAATGAGATTTCTTTGTTCCAGTTTTTCACACAAAAATATTCAGTATTTAATTTCATACACATAAAAAATGCTATAACACATTTTAGGAAATCAAAAACATTTACTAGATGTTGACAATTGATAATGTTTGACTTTATACATGTATTCGTACATTATTGATAGCCTAGTCAAACAGCAGGCTACGTTTAAAATGAATCTGGTAAACATGAAGCTGTAAAGTGAAGAAGAGATTTTGATTTTACCGGCAGGTGACGTCATGGTTCAAGCTCATTTTGATTGGCCGAGTTTACGGCGACGCGGCGTTCCTAGGACAACCAGATGCCAAACAACACACCGAGAAAATGTAGCGTCTCGTCAGGATAACAACGGCATTAATATGAACTTCAATGTAATACATTCATAATTGTTTACGAATTAAAGAGTTAATATTAACTAAGTCGGGAAGGAGGACATCGACGAAAAGCACTTCAAACATGGTAAACTTTCTGCTGAACCGAAGTTAAACTTACCTTTAGCTTAACTGCTACAAGCAGAGCAGCTAACATCAACCTGTTGACGCAGCACCTGTTGAGTTTATTCAGTGTTACGTGTCTTTTCCACTGGAACAGAGTCGTAACCGGGCGTACAGCCAGCAGCAGATGTCTCAGAGGCAGAACCAGGAGCAGCACCGGCAGGAGGAGGCCGGGCGCGCGGTCAGAGAGCGGCAGCAGCAGGCCGGGCTGCGGCACGAGGACAGCATCGAGAGGAAGAGGCTGCTGAGGCAGGTGAAGGAGGAGCTGAGGGACAGACAGGTGGAGGCCGCTCTCATCCAGGTAAGTGGGTCTCCTCAACAAGGCATTGTGGGTCGGCTCTGCAGGGCACCCTAGAGGTTTCTCAATACTCTAATTTCCCCTCCTCGACTCCTATCCTCGAGACTTAGTGCCGCCCACATACACACACATGTATTTATATATTTACAATTTCAGAATCAAACAAGTATGAGAGCACTCTCATAATAACGTAACACAATCAGAGACTGGATATATCCCCCCCTCTCTCTGGTCGTTGAAATGGGGATTTGAAATTACGGGCCAAAAGTATTTACAAGTATTAAAAGTAAGCATAGGACATCAAACCTAGGCTACTGAGACCCGCTGCATCTACGCACTGTACAACACACACCTACACACTGTACAACACACACACCTACACACTGTACCACACACACACCTACAGTAGGCTACAGCTCCTAAAGCATAATCAGGCTACAGCCGTTGTGTATTTTATAATGTGAAGCACTAAATGGTCTTAGAAAAATATCGACTCTTTGTTTGTAGATATCTACTAAACTACAGTATACAAATACAGAGAGTAATGTAGGCTTGTTATACTGAGTGATATATATTTTACACACTGCTCTGCTTTCTGCACGGACCTCACAGCTGTTCTCACTGTAAACAAAGCGTCACATGAAAGCAGCTACTAAAATAATATCCAGGCGCTGAGATAAGTCCGGTGTAGGTACCATATGGTACTAGGCTTGTTTGAGACACATTGCGGCTCGCCTCGAAAGTCAACACGTTCACACTCCCATCCCGTCACATATTGACGGACGGTCAGGGCCCCTCCCCGTCGCTATATTACGTACAGGGTACCCCTTTCCCGTCATTTTCTACGGGCAGGGCGTCCCATAGACCTTCATTGCGGACAGCGGACCCCTTGACCGTCAGGCTTCTACGGGAAGGGCGTCCCATAGACCTTCATAATGCCTATTTTAAGGTTCATTTGGCCATTAAAATGCGTTTTGATGTCATTTTATACGAGTAATGAGTTTTTATTTCTGATTATTTGTGCAGTACATGCACATGATGTTTAGTTTGCTAGTTATGACGAAGATTACTTCATGAATGTGTACACATTCATGGTTGCTAAGGTGGTTGCTATGTACGCTGCAACAGCTCCCAGACCACGTGATCAACAACAATGGCTGTCCTTCGTGTTATTCTCGGTGGAAAAATGCCTATTTTATGGTTCATTTGGCCATTAAAATGCGTTTTGATGTCATTGTATGCGAGTAATGAGTTTTTATTTCTGATTATTTGTGCAGTACATGTACATGATGTTTAGTTTGCTAGTTATGACGAAGATTACCTTACGTCTGTGAGGAAAATGCATGGGGCTCAGAGCCTCGTATTTTTAAAATCTTTTTTTCCTTCTAATTTGTTATTCTTTTCAAAATAACACACTGTTATTTACTCACCAATAACATACAATTATCCTTGCTTTTATTTATTGGTTTAATTCCATAATCTCGGTCTTTTTTGGCGTTCGTCAGGAACTGAATTTAAAAATAAAAATAACCGGAACAGACGTGGGCATTTCGAGCGATTACCCAAGATTCTCAGCTACGGTGATTGGATGTTTTAGCCGCAATGCATGCTGGGATTTGGTGTTTATATTATATGAAATCCGGAAAACATTTTAAAAGACTAAAATAATACTTAATTCCGAGTGCTCTTGCTTTTCTCTTTGAAAGTCATCACATAACGGCATTGTAATACACGGTTCGGCTGCATTAAATATTACAGATCTGCCGTAGTTCTTTATTTATAGCGCCCTGATGATAAGACCTATGGAAAAACTGAAGAAATGCCGCCGAAACTGAATACTTGACGTGGATCATAAATATATCAACAATTAAAAAACTTCTCAATTTCTCTTCACACAATACGTCTCCTTGCAGTATCAACACTAATTCGGCTGACTTTTACATTTGATGTAATTCATAGATAGGTTATATTTACACCATAACGGTGCACAGCTGATAAAAAAGGACTGTAGTTTTTAAAGATATTACTGATTTGAATTGGATTGCATTTTGAATGTAAGAATGTAAATACTGATTCTGAAATAGTATAGCAATATGCTGTAACATTATGTGAAAGCATGAATAAAACTACACATCTTCAGATGTTGTACATAAGTGTCTGTGTGTACCTTGTGTGCCTAGTGGTTAAAGCACGTTATTGAATTATTGTTTTTATGTGTTATATTTGATTACAAAAATATTAAGAGTACATATACTTTCATAGGGGGAAAGTAGAAGGTCTGTGATAGAAATATAGAATATAAAAAATCAAGAAGATACTATAAGTGATCTCTTCAATAAAACAGTTTAGTGCAGGATGTACAAAGATATTAATAGGAGGAGGTGCAAAACAGAAAAACGAATTAACCTTTATTTAAATATTAAATAACAGATTACGGTCTTCTTTTAAATAAGAAAAAAAGGTTGGGGGTATCTATCTACAGATAAATACAAAGTACTTAACGTCTAATATATTGCTTTCCTGCAATGTTAACTATGTTGAAGCACTTATTTTAACTGATATTATACATATGGATTATACTCTTATGTATGTAGATAGAATAAGAAATGTGCAGAATATGACAGTTTAATGGTGGAGGTACACACATATTGATAGATGTCTTGTACTGCACTGTTGAGGGACCTGTGACCCAAGTTTTTCATTCATTTCATAACTACACCGTAAGTTGTGTAAATGATATGTCAATACACCTTTAAAATCTTGAAATCTTGAAAGGGATGTGCAAAATAGCCATAATATATAGTCTTTAATTAACTATTAGTAGAGAATAAGGAGTAATTAATATACTTTATTACTCGTTTCCATTAATGTCAATTGCAGATACATGTTTAGTCTTCTCAAGCACAAGTATCAAATATCTCTCCTGATTGTTGGCACTTGACAATCACCTTATCTGAATTTTACTCAGGTGTAACTAAAGTCTGATTTAAGGGTTGTTTATATTTCACATCATTAATCAGAATCTGCAAAGTAACTCAAATAAATGCAGTGGAGTAAAAATACCAGGTTAACCTCTGAATTGTAGTGGAGTAGAATTACAAAGTATCAATGAGCTTTCATGTGGGTATATTAATGCTATATATTGATGCTGCGCATTATGGACAGCGATTTTTATCCATTTATTAATTATATGTTTTACATTTGATAACACCAATGTGTTTAATACTGGCAACTTCTAATTGTGGGAAAACGAAAAAGTTCAGTAGAGACGTCCCATAGAACATTTTGCGAAACACAATAGTGTAGTGTGTAGTTCTGGGGGGGCGTTCGATTCCAGTTTTGGATAGTCTGGCGTGGTTTCGTTCCATTTCACACAGCTGTTTGACGCTGTAACCTTGGCGCACTGCCACTCCAACATCCAATCCCAGACCTAGAAGAGTAATCACGGGGACTGTAGACCTCAACGATAGCTGGGGATTCTGGGTAGTGTAGTGTCTTCGGCCATCCTAAACTAAAATACGAGGCTCTGAGCCCCATGTATTTTCCTCACAGACGTAAGGTAATCTTCGTCATAACTAGCAAACTAAACATCATATACATGTACTGCACAACTAATCAGAAATAAAAACTCATTACTCGCATACAATGACATCAAAACGCATTTTAACGGCCAAATTAACCTTAAAATAGGCATTTTTCCACCGAGAATAACACGAAGGACAGCCATTGTTGTTGATCACGTGGTCTTGCAGCGTCCATAGCAACCACCTTAGCAACCATGAATGTGTACACATTCATGAAGTAATCTTCGTCATAACTAGCAAACTAAACATCATGTACATGTACTGCACAAATAATCCGAAATAAAAACTCATTACTCGCATAAAATGAGATCAAAACGCATTTTAATGGCCAAATGAACCTTAAAATAGGCATTATTCGTCCATGGGACGCCCTGCTCGTAGAAGCCTGACGGGCAAGGGGTCCGCTGTGTCCGCAATGAAGGTCTATGGGACGCCCTGCCCGTAGAAAATGACGGGAAAGGGGTACCCTGTACGTAATATAGCGACGGGGAGGGGCCCTGACCGTCCGTCAATATGTGACGGGATGAGAGTGAGAACGTGTTGCGAAAGTAGAAGAGAGTAGCCGATCGCAGCCGGGGGAGGTGTCAAAAAGCTCGTCTTAAGTCGGACAGCTCGGACTCGGAGTCGGCTTGACTGGCTGGGTTTGCAATGGCGGAAATTCCATTTTACCCACTGTAGACAAAGGTGATCTCCATTGCTTTATATAGGTTTGTTAATTCAGTCATGATGATGAACCACACCAGTGACTGGGTTCCATAATTAGAAATGCTCCTCCCTCTTAATGTTTGCAAAACTGATAGGTGGACAGGCTACAAATGATCAGTCCCTTCAGATCCGCACACATGAAGCTTAATGAGCATGAATTGAACAGACCTGCTGCTGTGTTAATTCTTTAGCTGCCACTTTAAGCTTTATGATGTGTACAACATGGATGTAATTTGATTTAATCTTGCCATTTTAAATGATGTATTCAATAAATAAGGTTAAACCAAATCATTACATTACAATAGATTTTATCTTAATGATTTGGTTTAACTTAAAGAGAAACTTTATTGTTATTGCACATATTACAGGTACTGAGACAACGAAATGCAGTTTAGCTTCTAACCAGGTGCAACAAGCAGTGAAGTGGAAATTAATGTACACCATCTACAGAATAACATATAGAATGAATTGAATGATGAATAAACAGTGGGGTATGAATGAATACACTAGATATCAGCCTGTGAGCAGTATGAACAGTGTGTATGAATATGCTAAGATATATAAAGTATGAAAACGGTAAGCAGTATAGTATAAAATATATAGATATTAATTTCATGTTGATAAACATTGTGGAACAATGATGAAAAATGGGAATGGATGTGGCGACGTAAAACTGACACAAAACAACAACAAACTTTTGCCAGCCAATTGGAGAGTTTCATCAGCAGCACATGGTAAAAACCACCAATGAGCGCTCAGCTCGAGATACCAGCGAGCCGTTTCCCATCAAGCATTTCGCTTCCGCAGCTCGTGGAGAGCAACTGCGCCAACTCGCCTCGCCTCGCTCTCAAGGCTGCGGGCGTCTTTGTCCCGCGAGATTTCAAAGTCTCATGTGGGCGAGACTCCAGAGCAAGTCGGACAAAATGACTAACCATCATGCAACGCAGTAGCAAGACGTTGATCGCAACTGCGCAGGTCTTGCTTGTCTCAAACAAGCCTACTGACACACTGTGCATAACGCCTCCACCGTTCCCGGAAATGCGTCCGCGGAGGAGCCGTGGACATGAGCCGTGGAGGATGCATCAGTGTCTCCTTGGTTAGAGGTTGTCACTGGCTGCTTCTCAGGTCGATTAAATTAAATCCTTGCTTCCCTCACTTGCGTCGTTTCCCTGCGTTTAGTCCCTCCCACCAGGGAAGCATGGAGGGCCGCAAGGAAACCACGAGAAGCAGGGAAATTAGTTTTAAGAGCAATGGGACGTCCTTTCCTCCGGAGCGTCACGTGAAGCGACGTCCGTTTGTGATGACGCTGCACAGCTGTTCGTCTGGCAGCAGCCAGCTCTGTACCCGTTATTTCCACAAACACCCCCGCCTCTGTTAGTGCACATTTACTGACATAAACATTAGTATCATCTGTTGTAGATCCAAATACATGAAATAAAATAAGAAGTCATTCTCAAAAAAGATAAACGCCATTCTTAAAATGTATTTAAACGAACAATAGTTTGATTAATATTGATTAGAGTGCACAATAGGAATAAAATTCCCGTCCTGTGAGGTTCATGTATTTTCATCACTCCGCTGGGGTATTGCTCTCATGTCAAGAACTTTATATATACAGTCTATGGTCAAGAAGCATCAGATCAGTGCATGCACTGCCTCGTCCAATCAGTGAGCGATACACAGTAAGGGGGCGGGGTGAGTATCTGAGGATTTATCGCTCCTCCATGATCGCTCCTCGATCCTCGGTCCTCCAGCAGAAATAAGAACCATGGGACGTTACTCAAGATGGCGCAGGCAAATCAACTTCCGGTGAGACCGAGGAGCGAGGAAATGAAAATAGTCTACCTGAGAAGCAGCCAGAGTCACTACCCGATCTGCAGCTCCATAGATATATATAAACACATAAACAGCTATACTGAATACATATTTACTGTGAATGTGTGCAAAAATGTATGGCATACTGTAGAGCTGTCTAACAGAAGTTAAATTCATTTCTCACTTATTCTGACAATGTACTTAACCCCAAATAAAATAACCCAATAAAAAGAGTTGTTAAATAATAGCGAAGTCACGTTGTAATAACAATAACTCATCTCTCTCGAGTTTTCCTTTTGAGCTTTGCCAAAAGCCACTGTGTCAATGTTGTCCTACTTGGGTTGCCGCCCGGAGTTGTCCAATATGGCGGACCATCTCGCACATGCGCACTGCAGATCGGGCAGAGCTGCAGATCGGGTAGTGACAGAGCTCCTCCAGAGAGTCTCCTCGCTTCAACATGGCGCGCTGAAATTCATTTCTGGGTCACTACCGGAGGACCGAGGAGTCGAGGAGGTGAAATTAGAGTATTGAGAAACCTCTCCTGTCTCCGCTGCATTATTTTGATATCACTTGCATCAAATTTTCCCTACACAAAACAAATAATTTCCACATGTTTTTGTGAATATACATCCTTTACCATTGTCGCATCTCTACACCGTGTCACCCCATGAACAAGAGGGATAAACAAAGCTTAAGGTTAGTTTAAACATGCATTACATTACATTAATGCACAAAATGTACAACAATATCTGTTTTCTTTTCTTTCTTTTTTATCACTGCCGATTTTTATTCCATATTTTTATTCCATTCCATTGCAATGTAAATACTGTTATATTTTAATATATTTTTTATTTATTTTTGAAATGGTAAGTGTTTTTAATTATTGCTTTACTTGTGTGTATGCACCACGACACCAAGTAAAATTCCTCGTACGTGTAAACCTACCTGGTGATAAACCTGATTCTGATTCTTCTGAAACATAGAACATTTCAGACACAAAGGATTCAAAGTGCTTAAAACATAATAATTAAAAACAAAATGAATTGAACTAAAAGACAACTCATGAAAGGATAGTTAGAAAATTGACATTGTAAATACAGATAATGCAGCAAGTGCTGGAGTGCTATGATAACACATAGTCAGATGGTCTCTGGAAAATCAGCATACAGAGAAAGGTTCTCAGCCTTTGAACCCGGGTTTGGGGCAGACTTTAGATACTTAGGAAGTTTGAGCATAGAAGCTAAAAGCTGCTTCAACAAAATAATCAAGGAGATGGCTTTGTAAAAATAAGTTGTATGGAACACTCAATACATAAAATTACATACAAATACATTGATCCTGAGCACAGAGGAATACGTTTAAGAATACAAGACCATATGTATACCTTATTCTTACTCTTGTGCCATTATCAATAAACCTCTCTCACTTAAGCCAATATTTGTTCGGCCCTCTTACGATTATATGATATTTTGTATACACAGCATCAGTTGTATTGTTTTCCCTTACACTCCCATCTCTTGTCAAAGGGCAGGAAAGACACTCTTTTGACCATTAGCCCTAAAAAGCTTTCTAGGGGAACCATTATACAGTATTTCACAATAAGTTGCAGCTCACTTCATGCTATTGTAAAAAAACACATACCAAATATACAAGATAATATAAATAAACACATCTTCAAATTGAGCGGCCCCTTTTATTTGGCTGAAAAAAATCACCAAATGGCAAACCAGTTTCAGGTGAAGGTAAAAAACATTTAGTGGGTAACATGAGGAACCTGTTTTAACGAACAATTATTTAATTTGATCCATGGTAAATGTCTGTCTTATTGGTTATCACCAGTTAAACATGTAATGATACACAGTACTGTAACTTACCTAAACTCAGATGTTTATAATCATAACTATCTTTGACTTGCAGGCAGAGGAGCAGAGAGCAACCAGAAAGCAACAACTAGAACAAGAGGAGACGTTGGCTAAAGAGCTGGCCCGCATCAACTGTGAGACCCAAAGAGAAGAGAAAATGAGGCAGCATATTAAAGAGAACAGGTACACCTACACATGCTCCATAACCTGGACTCACTTTATAATCCGGCTCAAAATGCAAATGCTTTCTTGCTGTTGTGTTGTCTTTCTCTGCTTTGGTCTCTTCAGTACCTATGATAAGTCGGTTTGAATACTTTTCAGCATGGAGCTTCGAGAGCTGGAGTCGAAGCTGAAGTCTGCCTATCTGAATAAGGAGAGAGCGGCGCAGATTGCTGAGCATGAAGCTATGAGGCTTGAGACAATGGTGAGCACCGTCCGCATTCATTTCAATCAGCTACTTCCAACAACATAACCTAAGTCTGAACCACCAAGATTAATTCTGTTCTTAAAATATTTTAAATATCTAGATTTTTCTTTGCAGCTAACGGATAGAGATCCAGTATTATCTAATTAAGAACATACTGAAGGGACTGTTTATGAAGTACATTTGTTTAAAAGAGGCTTAATTACCTTTTTGCATTAGGTCCCATATGTAAGGTGCATTGATATTCACTGTTGGTCAGTTAGGAGTGAAACATATCCTTATTTCTCCTAACAAGGAGCTAGTAACAAGGAGCTAGTAACAAGGAGCTAGTAACAAAGAGCTAGTAACAAGGAGCTAGTAACAAGCAGCTATTAACAAGGAGCTATTAACTTCACGAAAACACAGAATATTTTCCTCAGTGTATGTCTTTTCTTTGAATTAGTGCGAGGTGGCAGATTTAGGACGTAAGATGAAGAGTGAACTTGAGCAATTGGCCGCTGAGAAGCTGAAGCTGGAGCAGAAACGTCTGGAGGAAACGGTAGAGTATCAGAGAGAGCTGGAGCTGCAGCTCATGGAGAAGGAGCGCAAGAGACAAGAGGCGTACGAGGAGTTCCTCAAAGAGAAGCTCCTGGTGGATGAGATCGTCAGAAAGATTTACGATGAGGATCAGATGTGAGTCCTTCGGCGCCAATATTTACAGCATTTAAGAGAATTGCAAAAAAAGTACACATTTTCTAGATTAACCCAACAATGAAGGGATTTGATATTACCTAGAATACATATTCCATGGGTTTAAGTTGGCCATGTTTATACTGGGTAAAGAACATGTGATTTAAGTGACTTAAATCGGGGGCAGGCAGGGAAGATAGTGGCCGACCCCTCCCACCCTGGACACAAACTGTTCACCCCCCTCCCCTCTGGCAGGAGGCTGCGCTCCAGGATCAGGATCAAAACCTCTCGCCACCTCAACAGTTTCTTCCCCTCCGCTACCGGCCTCTTAAACAAGGCCCCCCCACTGACACTTACCTCAGCCACAGCGTAGACTCTATATGCAATACATTAATGCACACAATGTTCACACTGCTTACTGCACATATTCTTATTTCATATTTTATATCCTATAATTCATTCATAACATTCTATTTCCATGTAAATTACTGCTTTATCTTATTGCTATTTAACTATATTTTATTACGGTGTTCTTAAAGATTTTTTGTTTTATATTTTATGTCTGCACCATTACATCAAGTCAAATTCCTCGTATGTGTGAACCTACCTGGCAATAAACCTGTTTCTGATTCTGATTACCAATTAAATATCTGTATCTGTCGTTGACTCAAAATACTACAGGATGCATTTAAAATAGAGTATCTACTAGCTTCCGTTTCTTCTCCAAGAAGGAGATAAGCCTTTGGTCGTGTGAGTTTTTTTTTAAATGATATTGTTCTCCTGAAGGGAGAGGCAGCTGAAGCTGGAGAAGGTCAGAGCCACTCAGCAGCACATCGAAGACTTCAAGAAGCACCAGGCGGAGTGGAGACGCATGGAGCGAGAGAGGATGGAGGCGGAGAACAGGCGCATCATGGAGTTTGCGAGCCAGCAGGAGCACATGGAGGAGAGCAAGATGGCCAAGATCAGAGAGAAAGAAGAAGCAAAGGAGCATCTTCATAAAATCGTAATCATTTAGACAACTATGTTTTTTAAATCCCAATACTTTTTAGATTTTCATTCAACGACACATAACTGTATATTTGGCACTCCTCTCTGTTCCCTAGCTGTCTGAGAAAATGGAGGCGAGAAGGCAGCAGCAAGAAGAGATGGAGCGAGTCCGTGAGGAACTTCATTCAGAAGAACAAGAAGAGGCTCACAGGCAGAAAGAAATAGTAAGTATCTTTGCTTTACTTTTTCACATGTTAGACATTCATGCTAGTTATCAAACGATTGTTTTGTTAATGGTTTGGCCCAAAAACATGAAAATGAGACCACCATGAGAAAAGAGATGTACAGAGACACTCCGGGCTATGAATTTAAAAGCTCCACTTGTGGGGGAAACTTCTGAAGCAATTGGAGTCAGGACTCAGAGAGACACGAGGAGAGCTGGAGCTTTGATGGCAAACACTGACGGTTTATTTGGAGTTACGGCCGGAGAATTGACAAGACAGGTGGTGTGTCACGAGTTGACACAGCGGTTGCCAAACCAATTCTGAAGAACTCTTTCTGTACAGGGTTCCTACGGTCATTAAAAACCTGGAAAAGTCATGGAAATTCAATATGCTAATTCCAGGCCCTGGAAAAGTCATGGAAATGTAACTAAAGTTGCATCAAATATAATTTACATTTGATCTTATCACCAAAATAGTAATACTATAATGATAATAAATACTGTATCGTATAGTAATGAAACGTAAAATGGCATTTAACTGACGAGGTATTTTGCTGGTGAGAGATTTTAGTTGCTTTAGCTGTAGAAGCTAGTAAGCCTACTATTTGATTTGTTTTAGATAGGCACAACATGTTTCATATGCAGACCTTATTTTCCTGTTCAATGTTAAAATAAACTACTTTCAGTGGTACCGCTGAGAAAGAGTAATTTTTTTGGTCATGGAAAATTAGGTAAATGTCATGGAAAATCATTGGTAAAAAAATATATGAACCCCGACTGTAGCTCGAGGTTTTAACTAGTTCGTAGTGTAATAATCAACATTCTTCATCAGTGAGACTAAAGCAGGGGTCGGCAACCCCTGGCACGCGTGCCACCATTGGCACACGGCACCGTAACCAGTGGCACACTAGGAATTAGTGGAATAAGTGTGCAAAATATTAAAATTGTATTTTCGGATCCTGAACGAGACCACCGCCAGAGCGCGTCCCCCCGTTACCTGCAGAAGGAAGCCATGCACGCAACGCAGCCCCGCTCTCTTTAACTCCAGACGACTTTCTGCTGCTTTCCTCTGTGGTGCAGTGCTGATCGTTTCACCACAGAGGAAAGCACTTCACAAATTGCAGTACCCATAAGGAGCTGTACAAATGCCACAGTTTTTGTGTGGCTGTGTCTTTAGTTGAAAGCCCAGTGGCGATCTGCCCATCTCTCATCTAAATAATATGCTACAAAGGGGCGGACTGGCCATGTGTGTGTTCTGGAGAATCACAGAACGGACGATCGTCCTTATTATTATGCCGTTTAAACCAATTATTTACATTTGTTTGTTAAATTCGAGCTCCTCACCACCCCCCCCCCCCCCCACCCCGTTGATAATTCACGATCGTAGGCACGCTGATAACACTTTTTTTTTGTAATGGCACTTCATATCAAAAAGGTTGCCGACCCCTGGACTAAAGCAATATGGACCCTGAATCTAACTAGAGCACTCGTCCATAGGAAAGAATGTGCGCCAGGGAACCTTCGTCCCTGAACAGTAAACTACCTCATGGCGGCTTGTGCTCTGTCATAGACTGGCAACAACAATGCGTCCAAGCTGCTCCTCCTTAAGAGAGATAGCAGCTATACCCATAGACTGTAAAGGCTATACCCAAGGCCTTAGACCAGGGGTTCTCAAAGTTTTGATGAGTGAGGGCCAATTTAGGTACCCAATATTGGATTGAGGGCCGCCCAAGAAAAAACGGAACACAAAATAATTACAAAACAAATCCTTTCTTTATTGTACTAACCAATTACCGCAACTCGCGAGATGCCTAGTTGCCATGCAACCAGTAGTCTAGCAAACTTTCCACAAGCTGTCATTCATAATTTAGGAATGACAGCCCAGGGGGCGCAGTTTTACCATTCTTAAATTCCATTCTAATTCTTACTAGATACAACCATGGAGGATTAAAATATAACGCATGCATTTCAGCGTGTCACATTAACTCTCGCGGGCCGCCAGAAACATTTCCGAGGGCCGCCATTGGCCCGCGGGCCGCACTTTGAGAACCCCTGCCTTAGACCTATGCCATGGGAAAGGAGACAGTGAGAGGAGAAAATGATGAACTGTGTCAAAGGTTGAATACCTAAGCAAATGATTCCCCAACACCACTGAATGATTATTATTATTATTTGAATCTAATAGAAAGAGATGGAGAAGAAAATCCGCCACAGGCTGACGATGCAGCAGACCTGCCAGGAGCAGATGGCCTTCAAAGAGATGCGAAGGCAGGCAGAGAAAGACGAAGAGGAGGCCTTCAGGAAAATAATGATGGCTAAGTTTGCCGAGGACGATCGTTTGGAGCAGATGAACGCCCAGAAACGACGCATGAAGCAACTCGAGCACAAACGGGAGGTGGAGAAACTGATAGAGGACAGAAGACGGCAGCATGAGGCGGACAAGGTACGAACCACACTCTGTGATATCCAAGTTAAAGCAGTGCTGGTGTGGTTTTAATATCAGGTGTTATGCTGTTCGTACTACACTGTGTAAACATATCGCTGTTTAATCATGATTACATTTTGAATCTTACGGACAATGAAAGAAAGTACAAGATGTATATGAGGAACAAAGCAAAACACACTACACTCATATTTCACTGTACAGCTATGGCGATACTTCAAGATTCAAAGGTTTTATTGTCATATGCACTGTAGCTCTCTTCGTGACACAGGTCGGTTCTTTAAAACGGGCGTTTATTTCTTGGAGTTTTCATCTTGTAGCCTCCCCTCTTCCGTTACGCCGTGAGAACTACAACGAATAACACGTATACATAGCCAAAGATATTAGCATATTGTGCTACACGTATGAATGAAAATAGGACACATGAAAACATAAAACAAATACCTCGTTGGACGCTTGTCGTGAAAGTAGATTAATCTTTAAAGTTCCTTTTCCGTATAACCTTGTCAAATTAAAACGTTGTCACAGACTTCAGCAGAGCTTCAAATAAAGACGTCGACCCACGTTGAGTTGTCCAGGATCTGTAAACTGTATTAAATCATGCCATATATAACAATTATAATATTACTATGAAATTAATTGCGTTGTTCTTTTTAATTAAGGCAACTGTGTTACGTCATTTACATGCACAAAGCTATAGTGTAGAAATGGCAATGAAATTCTTCTGACTCCCACAATGCAACATATTATGTGAGACTGACCGTTGAGCGGCCCGACCGAGCAAGGAGGCAGAGAGTTCAAATATAACCCGGTGTGGGCATTTATTCAAATCATGGGCACATGATTCACAGCCTCAATTGCTGTCCACCTGAACACAGTCAGCAGCCACAAGGATCTCACACACACTACCTAGGGAAAACAGAGCACAGGGGGGGGGGGGGGGACATAGGGCACCAGGTGAACCCAATAACCAGCCACAGACAAAACGGGAGGGGAAACACTTTCAAACTAAACCACATGTGCAATATTACAAGGCCCGAAGCCGTCAGTCCACGAAGTTACCTTTGTCACAATATATAATAACATACAAAATAAAAAGTAGTGCAAGAAGTCTATATACTGTACATGTCAATAGAATATGGGATATGTTAGGGCTGCTCGATTATGGCAAAAATCATAATCACGATTATTTAAAAAACAATTACATATTTATTTTTTTAATAAAATGAATAATCAATTTATTTCGATTACGTTGTTTTCGCAATCGTTGCAAGCCAAAATCGTAATCTAGGATATGTAAAATACCAGAATATGAAATTAAATAATGTAAATGAAGACAAAATTAAATACGGTTTATTGCAGACTTTTATTAATCCCCGTAGGGAAATTCAGTTGTTTAAACAGCAACAGGGTAAAGGTGAAAAAGCAGGACAGATTCATACAGAGTAATACAATCAAACATAAGATCAAAGATTACAAATAAAAATAATAATAATGACAAACTATGAAATAAGAGATTAATACAAAAAATGAAAATAAGAATATAAATATGCATATATTCGGTCATATAAACTATGAATGAAAATGAAAATAGACATACAAGTTGGGTCATATATACATATTATATATATATATTAACATGGGCGTGTGGAAACAGTGTGAATTTATGTCCAGTGATTGGTGTATATACTTAAATGTAATGTCAGATTTGATAATAACTTTCATGTCTCTCTTTAAGGAACTGGAGGCTAAAGAAAAGGCGATTGAGGAGGAGAGGCAGGCGCTGCGTCGGCAGATTATCGAAGAGGAGAGGCAGCGACTTCTTAAACGCCACGCAACAAAACTCCTTGGATACCTCCCGAAGGTATGATGCAGAGCATGAAGCATGAATAACAGATTCATATCTCCTGTTGGTGGAACGAGTGTATGACCATGAGTGTGTCCTTGTTCAGGGCTTGCTCCGTGAAGACGACCTGCAGCACTTTGATGAAGACTTCAGAAAGAACTTTGAAAAGCGTCCGGCAGATATCTCCTCTGAGGACGGCTGGGAGGACGATCAGTAGACGTTTGATCTGAACTTGCATACCATGACACTAGATGGCATTTTAGAGTTACCTTGGTAGCAATTGAGTGATTTCATCGTTCAGGATTCACGAAGGAACTTTATTAGCATTCAGTACAAAAACAAACGTCTTATTAGGGTTAGGGTTACAGGATCTGAATAAAAAGCATTCCAGAAAAGGTGGTGGCTTGATGTGATCATTATCAGGAGACACATTTTGAAAGTGAAGACTCGGTCGTCAGCGTGTCTCTGTGTTTATGACTTCCCCCAGTCTAGAGCTTTCATGAACTCCTGTTCGGTGAATGACAGCAGCTTGGCAGCTTCAAAATGCATCTGCATCAAAAGAGTTACATTTAGAGGAAACTGAAAACAGGGTGCCTATTGGTAACAGTGAGTTAGAGACACTTACCTTTTGTCTTTGGAGAATGTCAATCAGCTTGAGCTGTTTCTTAAAACCCACAATGAGTTCTGCTTTCTGCTTTTTTAACATTTTGTTTTCAGCAAGGAGATGTTCTTTACTCTGATGTTCCTCGCTGATCTTGTCCTGATCACATATTTAAAAAGACTGACATTAGTTTAGCAGGGCAAACAAAGGTCTCAAACAATCAAAACATGTTGAATTTCAGTTGAAGCTGAAGAGCCTAATCAACTCTTTCCCTCTCCAAATATCTTCCTCCATGCTGTCCCGCGTGCAGCGGATGAGAGGCTCCACAGAAAACCCTCCCGGCGTCACGCATGCTTCACTTCTGTTCCATGGAGTTTATCAGTTGCATATCTCCCTGTTTTAACATTTATTGTATGATCTTGTATATACTTAAAAGGATGCATTATTTTTTTACTTTAAAGATGTTAAATCCGTTTTGATCTCAAGACGATCATAATTACATTCCTTTAAAAATATTAACATTTTCAAAAAGCTCTACAATAGGAATATATTGTTTATCTCGAAATAAAGATCAAGTTCTATGTAATTGTTGTGAATATGTGAATATATATTTTTTTATCATTTCATGTTTTATTTATGTGTGTATGAAAGGTACAGTAGGTAAGAATGGAGAAAACAGCTTGAGTGCGCTAGAATTTGAAAGTATGCAGATGAAAAAAATCTGCCCCTTCCTTCAGACTTCCTTACAGAGCCCCTCCTCCAACACACGAACGCGCACATGACCAATGAGGGCACGAGATGAGTTTGTGCACAGATGGAAGGCTGACAGGCAGGTAGGCCATCCAGTCATTTTAGCCGGGCCGGCTCAGATGATTGGTCGTGCTTTTTACAGTACTACGGCTTCCACAGATGACATTTTTGTATGTATTTATTGTCAAAGCATTTAATATATTCATTGCTATCGGGATGTTAAGAGCATTCCATGGAATATAACAAAAAGTGTTTCTGAAATAAATTACATACCCCACCTTTAATTCATTATTTTTCAATTGTACAGGACACTACTGCAATAAAGGTTTGGCCCCCTGTCTCTTCTAAGGACTGGGAAATTAAGTAAAGTACTTTGTTATGATCAAATGCTGAATAGAAGTTTGATAGAAAGGAAAAAAACAAATAGCAGCAATTTTGCTGGTTGGGCTCAATTTAGAGATTTCTTTCAACAACATAATAAAATAAACTTAGTGCAGATTAAGTCGAGGGAGAAGATATATGTTATCCCTCTACCAAACAACGTTGAACGAGACTGATTTGACTGGACATCAAGGCAGCCTCGAGAACTGATTCAGACTATAGGCTTGATGTAATTCACCAAATAACGAATGAGATTAAATAATGAGCCTATAATGGGAAAATAAGAGTACTAATTTCCAATTTTGTGCACAATGAATTCTGTCATTTTGATGTTCTGCTTCCTAGTATTTTGTAATGTACGAATCCCTAGTAGATTGACTTGTTAAGTACACACCTGTAGTAGAATGTTGAATGGGATGTACCAATGTGTTTTAGGAACCTGTTCTGAACCTGACATACATAAAGTGCCTTCTGTCAAGTAAGTCTTTGTGCATTAATACATGATGGTAATAGTCCAGACCTATACACTTCCCAGAGGTGTAAACAAAGTACACTATTCACAGGTGTTATAAAATAAACACTTACAAAGTACACTGAAGTACAGTTTAAAATGAACTAACATTAAAGTGCACTGTTTGTATACTTATGTACACTTCTAATGCAGTGAAATTCAAGTCTACTTAAATAAAGCATACTAATAGTGTATTACAAAATACTAAAAAAGAATTGTACTTTTGATCAGTATACTTAATGACCACTATAAGTATTTGCAATTTAGTAGTAGCGAAAATGTACTTATTTGCAATTCACAATACACTTAGATTCAAGTACACTGAAATACCACTTTAAGTATTTCAGAAATAGTAGTTATTTTTTAGTACGTTAAAATGTAACTAAATTACATCTATTTTGAATTACACTTTTTAAAAGTACATTTTAAACATACTTTCAATTAAGCACAAAAAGTAAAAGTATACTTGTATACACTTTTGTATACTTAAATTATATTTCTAATAACCTAAAGTATACTACTTTTTGACCTGGGTTTTGATACATGTAAACAATGGTGTTATCTACACTGTAATCTGATTACCTTGCTGGTCTGTTTCATCTTGTTGAGTTGAGTCTTCAGCCTCTCCCCCTCCTCCAAGGCTCTGTTCAGACGCACCTCCACGCTGCTGTGGACGGCCACCGCTTGTTTCTGCGATCTGTTCAGATGTTCTATTTCCTGCACATAGCACGACCAGGAAGTGATCACATGAGTAATGGAAGATCACATTTTGTAGTTTGTTATTAAAAAAGTATGGGTTACAGACTTTTTGGAGAGCAGACACTTGCAGTTGAACACCTTCACATTTTCTGTTGGACTCCTCTGCTAGCGCTCTGTGCTTCTCGATCTGTGTCTGCTGGATGTTTGTTGTTTTCTGCAGTCTGACTCGATCCTCCTCAAGCTCCTTGATTCTTGCACTAAGGTTAGCATTTTCATCATCCTGCAACAACAGATGCTAATGTTAACAACAACAGGAACACGGTGTAGAACAATGTTGTCAATATTTAAAGTCATCTGTATTTCCAGGTCCTTCCTTCCTACGGCCCCTGGTAGACCCCCCCCCCCCACAAACACAACAACACAGACTATGCTATAACACCCCGACAAATGATGTGCAATATATACTGTTAATAACTGTGCAATATATACCTGGCTGCTTCATCTTAAAAACGTTTACAGATGTGTATTTTGAAAATGGTGTACTTTTTTAATTTTTTAAATCTTTAATATTTTTTTCATGCATGTTTTTTAGTTAATATTAAGCTGTCTTTGGCTCTTTTCTTGCTGTAACAAATGCAAATGTCCCCTCTGTGGGACGAATAAAGGTATTCTGATTCAGATTGTTCATCACTGATGTTGAGCTGAAGTTCTGTCCCCCCCTGCTGATAGGCTTGGGTCATTACAGTTCTAGTTACATCTTTTTTATCCACACATTACCTTCTTGTAATATTCACATGAGAATTGATCCAGTTCCTCTTGCATGATCCCTAGTTTTGCCTTCAGAACTCGTATTTGAGCATCTGAAACACCTAACCGCAACAAAAACAGAGCAACACAATCAGACTTAGGAGCCCATTTCACTTTTCCCCTTGAAAAAAAATACTTAAAAAACATATCAACCATCTCACACGTCTTGAACACATTCTTGACGCTTGCAGACGCCACATTAACCCCAATAAACAGTTCTGCTTTGCAGAGAAAACAAAACAAATAGTAAGAATGTATCATTTATTTTTCAAAATAGATTCAGAGGTTGTATTTAAGTATATTTATTTGCAAAAAAGCTAACACAGAGTGAATGGCAGCCTAATAAATGACTTATTGAAACCTTAAAACGGACCTGTAGGGAGAAAATGACATGCTTTAAAATAAATATTTGTGTAATTCACTATTAGTGAATACAACTGGGATTTCCTTTTCACAAGTTGGGATGGACATTACCTGATCCTACATTTTCTCCAGCAGTATCAAAATCATCCATGACACTTTCATGAATCATGATGTTGTTCATCTTCTCCTCCATGCTACGTATTGTATTAGCCAGGAAAGAATCAGCAGAGTCTTCTCCAGCAACTAAATCATCCACACGAGAAGCCTTTGAGGTTCTGAAAATGGTGTGAACAATGTGAAAACTTTGAATGTCCTTGTGAGGAAATGCATGCAGAATATATTTAACTAACAGTTACAATCAAACTTACGCTGTTTTCAAGTGAGGCTCCTTGTCTTGTTGACCAGTACACATGTTGTTTGATGTTGATGTGACTCTTTTTTTGGTCACCCCCTAAGTAAATGTATAGCAAATATAATACATAAAAAACATATTAGAAAGTCCTACAGCATTGACAAAATGTAGCGGTGGATGGAAAACTAGTGTGTGTTGGGGAAATTGTTTCAGAAATACAGGCAGAAAAACATTATAACGATACCTTTACACCGGGCCCCTGCAGAGTTCTCTGTTTTAGCTTTGGTATCCTAGAAGGGAAAAGATAGATAAATACATGGAAACAGTTAGGTATATATACATATATATATATATATATATTATAGATACATTTATTATTTTGTTGCATAGGTTCTTTCTCTGGAATAAGTTTAGACCTTTTAAAATCGAACAGTAATTATTGTGTCATGCCCAATCCTCCAAAGATCTGATATATCTATTACCTTGACCTCTCTTCATCCTCAATGTCCGAAAGCAGGAGGGTAGATAAGGGTTTTGACAGAACTTCATTCTGGTCTCTCTAAATTTGAATAAACACCAATAGGGAGGTTCATTTTTTAAGGCAGTTTTCACTTGCCAAATTACAAAAAGAATGTGTGTTGCTTTTACAACACACTGGTGTGAACATGTTGATAACTTACCATAAGTTGTTCTGCCTGTCTTACTAGATCAGCTGTTTTGGCTTCCAGCTCTGCATTCATGAGTCTGAAGAAAAATAAATAAATTAAAATGTAGATCAGTGCTTCTTGAAAACTTGAGAAAAATATGAAATGTCTTTTGGAACAGGAGGTCTTACTTGTATTGTTCTTCCTTGGCCAAAAGGTCATCTGTGTGATTTTTCGTTGGGCCTGAGGCAGATTTGACCTGCGGTCGTACTTCAATCCTCTTCGACCTCTCGGCCTTAGTGCACGAGGATGGGCATTTCTTGGGCTAAACAAGACAGAGAGGCAGACTTGGTAACATGGATTTTCTAAGTCAATATTTCACAAAGGTCTAAAATTGGATTATGATCTAAATTAATTAGCAATTGACCTTCACACCTTGTAAGCCGGACTGATACTGCTTTTTTTTTTTACTATTCATTCTACCGTGTTGTGTGCTGTTTTATATTGTTCCATGCTCACTGCTAACTGCTTGTAGCACTTTTGGGGATTTCACTTCAAATATGAAGTGCGTTACAAATTAAACCCATTATACATTGTTATATTATTTGTACATAAGCACAGTAAGCTCTGTTTTCTTTAAACTATAAATGTCCCGCTCAGTACACAAAAATATGTTTTATGTTTATTCATGTTTTTTTAAAAACACACATTAACAGATAGTTCATAATCTGATTTTTTAACCATCAAATATCAATACTGGTCTTTGCCTCACAGCCCCTGCACTCACACACTTTTAGAAAAGTTGTCACAGATCTTCCCTATTAATATAACTGAAAGCCATAAACTAGAAGTGGTACCTCCATAAAAAGTGATTAATACTGTAAAATAGCTGCACACCTAGGATGAAGTAATTGATCGAAAGGGGTTTTATGATATGGTTTTATGATAAACTGTATAACATATTATAATACCAGTAAGATTATTTGGTTTATGGGTTTGCACTTTCTATGTTGTACTCAGAGGTTATGTAAGAACTGATGCTTGAACATCTGCATGGGATTAGCTCAGTGTATTTTTCTGCCATTCATAACGTATTTTTCTTCCACAATGTTAATAAATCGGTTAGAGTACAATGATTATAATGTTAGCGGAAAACAATTACACTGTTAGCGGAAGTAGCGTAACGTTAGCTTGTGTGTTGATGTATGTTGGTGAGCAACTACACTTGTTGGAAATAAATAAATCGGTTTAAACCTTTTGGTGGCAAACAAACAGTTCAGTTAAAACCTAGGATAGGCAAACATGACACATTAACGTTTCAAACCTGAGAGACGCCAGGCTGAGATGGCCGGAGCTTTTTATCAAAACTTCTTTCGGCCATTGTCACTAAACAGGGAAAATATACGGGTCTGGTTCAGTCTCTGGTCTGGTTGCATGGCAACTACTCGTTCAATGCGCCCAGTACGGTAACCCTTTAAGGACACCTAAAGGCGAATAATGATTGATTTGTTTCGTGAAAAATAGTTTTCTCTGAGGAATGACATTCATCAAATATGAAATAGTTTGTAATTTAACAAAAGCATGTAATGTCGTGAAACACTGGCCTTTTGAAAATGATATGCAGACTTAAATTGGTGCTCTGGCAGCTATGGAACAGAGTGTACCAGTCCAGTGGTACGAAGAAGTAAGTAGTCTGTACAGATTATTAACATGTATAATGGAAGTCAGTTACTTTGATAGTCCAGCCCACAACTAACAACATTTCAATAAGTAATAATAATAATAATTGTAAATATGTATATTATTATGATTCATATTAACTTTAGATGTATGTCTGTTTTATTGCTGGGTCTAAAGTAATAATATCCATGTGTACATTCCCAAATTGCATAGTAACGTGCTCAGTAACGTCTCCTGCTTAGATGTTGTTTTTTAATGCTGGGGGTCTAGTGCGCATGCGTCGTCCCAACAGCTACTACTCACCATGCACATGCAGAGAAATCCCATAACGTGAGGGGCACAGCTCACCGGAGGGACGAGCTAGTTTTTTTATTTTGCAGCTGTCCGTGTACTGTCTGTTTACACCTGCCTTTACTTATTTATATTCATGCATCACGTCGCGACTGACAGCGACACATAGTTTTGTTGCACAGCGTCTTTAATTCACCAAGTGTTGGGACTTGAAGCGAGCGATGTCGGAGGAGGACTGGGTGGCAACAACAACAACAGGGCGCGCTGCTGTCCCGTTAGCATCGCAACGACCTCCAGTCCATGTTGTCTAGCCCGAGAACACCCTCCCACGCCTCCCGTCCAGCCCAGCCCAGTGCACACCCACCCCGAGGCCCAACGTGATGGCCGAGGAGGACCAGCAGCCGCCGCCGGACCGCGGGGCAAGCAGCATGCCCGGCCTGCTCACCGGGCTGCAGGGCGCCGAGGCCAGCGCGCTGCAGCTCCGGATCAAGAACTCCATCTGGTGAGGAGCTGTACTCATACATACTGTGCTTACATGCTTACATGCTTAAAGGGAAGGGATTCCTTTTATAGTTTTTGATCGTAAAGGCAGGTGGAAGTGGTATTACTCCACAGTGTTATAATAGCCTAGTTAATTAGTGGTACTGCTGCATGCAAAAGGTTACTCAGAGTAAACATCAGTGTTATTAGCCAAACTAGCATAAAAAGTAAGCCATTGTCGTTGAGAAGTCCCCGTGTAAGTATGACATTGTTATATATATATATATATATATATATATATATATATATATATATATATTGTTGTTTTACTATATAACTAATGCATTAATACTGTTACAGGTGGAACCACTTATAATACGTACAAATAATGATACTAACAACATCGTTTTCATAAAAGGACACACAATCTAAATAGTTATAAAAGAACATTAAAATATACAGTAAGATTCAACTAAAACAAAGTTAGTAAAGTGCATTTCTTGAGTTACATTCCACCACTGTGTTTACCTGAGTAGTAGTAGCAGTACCATAGAGTGAAAATAATATATTACTAGTTTATAACAAGTCCGGTATACAGACATGAAATGAATGTATTGGGTTAGGGTTACCCACTGTAGCCTAAATTATAGCTTACATTTGATTATATTATTATAATTTCTAGAGTTATTTATACTTTTTATACTGGGAAATAGTTTAAATAGTAACAGGTTCTCATATTTTAATCACCAATTGTGTGTTAAGCATGAGAAATATTAATCTGTAAAGTATCTAGCCTTCAGGAGTAATAAGTACTACACTTTATTCTAAAATGCAGTGAAGTTGAAGTATGACATTAAATTACTCAATGGTACTAGAGTAGATGCTAATACACATTCCACCATCATTGACTGACTCAACATGAACATGTTGCTAACTTAACAGTAAAGCAGATCTTCTTGGGATCAATAACTTTTTATTCTTTAGGGTCAGGGCTTGACATGAACAAGGGTGGAATATATAACAGATGTAGGGCTCTGGAAAATCTTGAAATAGTAAAAAGGGGTAGGAACCCTGATATATAATGTGATGACACATTGCTGCACAATAAACTAGCCACAGAATATGTAGTGTAAATGCTTCCATCCAATTTCAACATTGAAATGTTGCTTACACTTAAATGCACCCGTTTCATATTGTAATAATAAGTTAATATTGTAATATTAGGGCTGCAACTAATGAATATTTTCATTGTCAATTAATTGATAGATGACAATTATTTTCAAAGTAAACCAATTAGATATTTTATCTATGAAAACTGAGAAATTACTTTCTTAAAAAATGATGAAACCAATTGAACATTCTAACAATTGCGAATTGATTGCATTCTTGCAGCTGTAACTTGATACCTTACATTTGACAGGGTCATTGTGCCTGCATAGTTCAGTGTATTTTACTCAAGAAACATTTTGATTTCAGGACTCATGTTGCTACTTTCCTTCAGTAAAGGTACTAGTTCATCCTTTCCTTCACTTCCTCATCTCTTTCTAATTTACTGATGAGCTGAAGGCGTTGTCGCAGCAGCAGCTATTTACATTCAAGTTCCCTCTATTTCCATCATCAGAACACTACCAACAGAAAGCAACAGCTCCGTTATGTAGCTCCTGTAGCAGTGTGTAAACCGACTCATAATACTCGTAATATCTCAGTTTCACACCATTGTAACTGTGCCTAACCCTTGCAACATAAATATAATGGCATTTTTATCTCACACATACCAGACATGGCCATGATGTTATCCAAATCATTTTCATACCAGTTTATTTAAAAGTGTTCACTACACTCAGACGTCATTGCCTGGTTTAAGGGTACAAATAACTTTACAAATAAATAAACCACACAGAATCACATGACTATAAGTCAACATGAAGTATGAAGTAACCTATTTAAAATTAGGAGGATCCATCTGAATGTAAAAAAAAAAAACACTGAATGTAAGCCTATGTTTTAAAATTGAGTATCTGTCTGCTGTGAAATAAGAGAGAAGTTCAAGTGTTACGCTACCACATATTAGAAAAAAAAGTGTATTTGATAGTGTATTGTCTGTGGTTGCTGTTATTTCAGGCTGTGTTCTAACCGACAATACCCTTTTATTTCTGAATGTATATGAACTCAAGTACTATCATTTAAATGTCAAACAGCGATTAAATGTCAAGAGGCTGAACTACTCAAAAGCACAACAGTTCAGAGGTGAAGCGTCTGCAGGGAAACCTCCACAGAAACGCTTCACTCTGCTGCTAACATGAGGGGATATTGAAAATGTGTCCTTCTCCCTAAATCTTTAACCTTTAAGTGGATTAGAGCATAAATATTGACGTTTACTTGAGCAGCTGAGTGGTTCACGGTAGAGTGTGACTGTCTTAGTCGAGGTCAGCGAGTTTATTTGCAACTACACCCTCGCTCTGTCATCACCTGGAGTGATAGTCTTTAGTGCACACCACTGTTCCTGCTGGCTTTCATTCAAGCCGCCCAATCAGAGGCTGAGACTGAGTTACACCCGGATATTTTACACAGTGTTGTTGTATCAGTTCTGTTATCCATTTAATGCTTGAGGTGCCAAATCGGCCCAACAAACAGCTCAACGATGGCCTTTTAGCATGGGAACATCCGTGGCTCCCTAGTAACAGTGAATTAAAATGACCTGTTGTCGTCGTGGCTTAGAGCAACTCCTGATTCTGCCCTGCCTGGTGTCGCCAAGTAAGAGTCTTTAAATGTGACCTGTCTTATGTCTCACAGCAAGCACAACAACAACAACCTTTCTGCAGATTAGGATTTAGACCTGGACAAGTGATCGTCGTGTATCTGGCCGGACTCTGAGCAATGTATCATTGGTTTAAATCTGTCTTCTACACTTTTTTTGCGTTAAAAAGGGCTCCGAGGTATGGGGCATTGCATTTACACTAGTATATTGTGCAAAATACTGGTTGCAAAGTTCATTTGCTCTGCGTCTTTTGTCCGGCTGGTACTGCATGTAGGGCTGCAGAAACTTGTCTTTTCTATCGTCATCATGATGGAAAATGTATTTTTCTTTCATTCTTGTTTTATTGGTGCTTTTTTTGTTGTTTCATAAATTAAATAATTATTCCCATTCATTTTCAAATTCAACAACAATATGTTTGATTCAAGCAGTATACTGAAAACAGCAAAAAGACACGTTAATATCTGTTTATTTACCAAAAATGACTTCATAAATGACCTTTTATTGTTCATCCCTACCAGTGTATATACAGTATGGAATTGACTGGCCTCCTTATATCGTAGAATACACAATAGCTGTGAGTATATCGATATAAAATCAGGAATCACAATAAAACATTTGCTTTTCTTAAAATATAGTTCAACTTATTGTTAAAACATATGAATAAATTAAAAAGGTGAAAGTCCATATTTTTATCAATGTATTACTTCAACATTAAATGGGATGAAACAGACATATAGTAGGTTTCCTGGGTAACTGGAAATGGATGCCTGTGTTCTTCTGTCAGAGACAATGTCTGTGGCTGTGTCTCTTTTACATTTGACAACATGTGTTCCTGGTGGTGGGATACATGACCTGAGATGCTATGGGGAGGGTCGTCTCATACCAAACATTCCTCTGCTTTATAAATAAATAGACTTTAGACTCAAGCGCTCATGTTACAACAGCTTCATACTCATTTATATTTTCTCTCTTTTTTTACAGCAAATCTGTTCAATCAAAAGTGGAAAACATTCTGGTGAGTATCTGTGAAATATTTGAACAAATCTGCAAATGACATTTTGTATTACACCTTTCACATAACTTTAAAATATTGTTTGTTATTTTGTGGTTTCAGCATATAAAGCTTAAGCACTATTGTTTCCTGATGGGTTCATTTCTTGTGCTGAGTAATTTACAGAAATGATTACAAATACGGGACCTTAAAATGTTATTTTGACTTGAAGGTGGCATTCATGCAGAAAAAAGGAAGAGTCCAAGCAGTTACATTTTGGAAAGGCTTTTTAGAAATCCTCTGAGGACCATGAATACCTTTTTTTGGCAAAAATATGTCTGATTGTTGGTGATAATCCGGTTCAAGGACTCCCAGGGTTTGTGTGGAAAAATACATGTTTATGTTAGTCTGTAGATATTTACAGCATGAATTTCACAATGAAAACACTTGCCAAGTGCCAAAATTGTGAAAGTACAACGAGGAACTAGCCTATGTCGTACTTCACTTTATTTACTGTGTGAGCACTATGCTGTTTAACAACAATATAATAATCATTTTTTCTAAGAAAATAAGTGTTGGACAGTCAATGTTAAGATGAAAAATAAGACAAGATAATCCTAAAGTCTCACAGCGGGGAATTTGCATTGTTACAGCAGCAAAGGGAGGTGCAACAACAAGAGAACACAATTATTAGAGCTCCATAAGGGCCTATGCAGCCAATATGTTGGAGTATTAGAGAAATGATTGTTTGCCAATAGCAGAATTGCAGTATTATTGTGCAGCTGTTAATGCTACTTAATTTAGCAGAATATCCCAGTATCAAAAACTGTTTGTGGAGCCAAGAGGAGTAGCAGAGGTTGGCCGGGGCTTTGGTCGTCCTTATGTAGTATACTTTATATAAAGTGTGATGTCATGACGTTTTTAATACACACTGGTTCAATTACCCTCATTCCGGTCATGCCCTTAAAAAAAAGAAAGACACAAATCTCTTTAAACCTAATGCAACCCTGTGTTGTCTGACATCATCCTGCTGTCCTGATCTTGTGATGAAATAACCCAGCATCTTTTGTCAGGAATTTACCACCTAATGGTATACAAAGCTGCACAAAATAATAAAAAAAACACTTCTCAAATGAACTAGCAACTCCTAAAATGTACACTGAATTCTGGTAACATCTTTGTTAAAAGGAGTTAAAGGAAAGTGTAAAGGTGTTTACTGTGCAGAGCTGATGACACGGTAACATATAGACTTGCAGCAGGAAGTGAGGAAATAAGCTCTGTGGCAGACAAACATTTTCCAGACTTACACATTTTCTTTAGCAAGATGATGTTCACAGATGAACGCCACTTTTATGGCATAAATGAAAGCACCTAAAGTAAAAAGCTAAAGTTAGTATTTTAAGAGACTATACCATCGTCACAACAAGTAATAGCTTTACAATACCTATATATCATATACATATCAGACCTTGTATCAGACATCTAATAAAAAAAAAAAACCTTCGAGGTGATGGAACTGGAATTGCAGAACTGCTAACTAATTTCCAGGTTTTAGGGCTCATTCTTGCAGCGCTAGTGCGAAGAGGTGTTAAGGAGTTAATCAGAAAAGACAGAGGAGCCAATTGAAAGTGTGAATGAGTGCTGGCAGTGTGTGGATGTGTGTCTGTGTGCATTTACTATCAGCCGAGGATTCATGTTCACCTTACAAGCTCCCTGAAGAGCTGAAGCTTGTCTGTCTGTGTGTCTGCAGCCATGCAGACTGTGTGTGCACGTACTAGTGTGTCTCAGTGAAATTAACGCAACATATCTCTGATTCGTAACTCTACACTGCGGGGTTTAAAGTCCGAGTGAAAGTGTGTTCGTGCTTCTCACTCCTTGCCCTGCTGCTTCAGTGTGGGGATGGGATGTTTATGATGTGCAGTGTTTGTCTTACACCAAACATCTGATGACAAAGGTTACATTTTTTATCAAACTCAGCCCTATCATTGTTTCCTTTATTGTTCACGTATTAAGTAGCACATCAATCCCCTTTTCATGGAATTTCCTGCCATGTTTTCTGTCTTCCAGATCAGTGTGTTTTCTTTGGGTCAGGTTTAAATGCTTTGCTTGAGGGTTGTAAAGCAAGTGTCCATACATTTTTTAATCAATGAAGGGACAGTACTTTGTACCAATTAAAAGGAAGGTCATGCATTGAAACTATTTTTTGTCCCCTTTGTATTTCTACAGCAAGATGTGGAGAGGTTCTCAGACATTGAAAAACTCTACCTCTACCTTAAGTTGCCTTCTGGTCCGAACACTAACATCGAGAAAAGGTAAGAACAAAGCTGCTTTCTGGCAGTATTTATGGAAAATGGACAGCAGCTGAAGTATTTAAAAGACAAGAAGCAGTTAATCATTCATAGTCACATACATTTCTGTTAATTACTGTCTCATGTGGGTAAAATAATAATGATTAGACTCACACAAACACACAAAGCTTAGATTAGTTTTAGATATGATCTTACTTAGTTAGGACTGAGGTTAATTTGGCAAAAAGTAGCTTTTGTTCTGTGATTTGTCATCAAATGAATAATCTATGTCTATTTTCAGTGAGCAGAGCGCCCTGTCATCCAGCCGCACGCAGCAGATGCATGCGTTTAACTGGATCCGCCATCATTTAGAGGAATACCCAGAGACCTCTCTTCCCAAACAGGAGGTCTATGATGAATACAAGTAGGTCCAAACAGAAAACAGGAAACTTAATTGTACTGTCATACAGCTTCTCAATAAACATATAGAATATATCACCTTTTTATGATATGATATTTAATGTTTAACATTGGTGTTCACCTTTTCAATGTTGAAGAATCTTTCGCCTCTAAATGACTGGCGGCCGAGGCGACAGTATAAATAGACGCAGCAGGCATGGGAATCACAGAGAGCAGCATGTGTTGGTAATATTAGAATGGAAAGTCTGAGACAGCCTTTGAAATTCTCGGGCAGTGTTATGTAACGGCCTTTTTAACTCAACGAGATCAGAAATACAGTGGCCTCCAGAAATATTGGCGCCTTTAGAATAGAGCGGTGAAAAGGCTTCAAAGAGACTCTATGTGCTTCCCTTTAAACATGAAACAAAAGATACAGAAGTATTTGTTTTATTACCATGTAATAGTTGATATTCACATGTTGAAAAAACCATTTTGGTTTAAATAGCACAAAGAAGCCATTTGAAGATTATCAGGACTTCAGTTAACTCTGCACTAATTGGACTATGTTACATACACTGATCTGTATGGTGAATGTAACTAAACATAACCAGTGGGATGAAGCCGGGTCAACCACAATACAAGAGTTTAATTTGCTCGGTACTCATTTTACGAACGTGTCAAACTGTGAGTCATTATTACGACTCTACTGTTTCAAAGTTGTTTAAACTTAACTTTATATTTTATACAGTTAAACCTGCAATAACTTATCATTTTGAATTTTTGGGGGCAGATAAAAACAAGTTGTTAACACAGCATTGACTTTATCAATCGCTAACACACCAAGCAGACACAGAGAAACATTATCATTGATTTAGAGATGTGTTTACGGACATCTCATAAAGTGCCTCTCCCTAAGCTCTGTTTTTAGTCTCCACCAGTTCCTGAGAAAATGATCTGACTTTTAATTTTCTAAATGTTCCAGTATGTTCAACAGTTACATCATCCCTGTGTCTGTCTGCTTTTTTATTACTGAGCAGCTAATGTACAGTGAGTTTTATTAGAGCTTTTTTGCTGAAAACTGCTTTCTGTTGTGGCAGAAAACTCTCTGATTATCATTATAAAAGTCATTTTGGCCAGTTATTAATGTAAAAAATCTGTATTATATGGAAACTTTGTTTGAAATGTTAACACTTTAATCCCCTTACAATCACAGGACTACATACATTAAGGGCCCTTAGTATTATCTGCTATGTTGAGATGAATTAAATTCAAGGCAAATACTCAGAGAAATATTTTCTTAATTTAATATTCCGTCTGTTATGTCTTTCAGGAGCTTCTGTGACAATCTGAACTACCACCCACTGAGTGCGGCAGACTTTGGGAAAATGATGAAAAATGTCTTCCCGAACATGAAGGCTCGTCGACTTGGCATGAGAGGAAAATCAAAATATCCTTCACTGGAATGGATTGTAACAGTCTGGCCTCTGTCCCTGGTCGCAGACCATCTGCTGTTGCAGTTTATAAAGCTCTCTAAATATAGATGTGAAATGAAATAAAGTCCCCCTCTGTCTCGGAAGCAGTAGCATAATACAGGGCCCCTCAGGGAGTCACTGTGACCTTGACCTTTTATTACGCAATTCGGATCTGTTTAAAGTATATTTTGCTTCTGACGTTAAAGTGCAACATTTGATTTATATTCATAACCTTCAGTATTTCAGGTCAATTAAATAATCTTTTTGTAATGCGAGATTATAAATCATAAATCGTATGGGTTATTCATTTATTCAATATTTTTCACAACATGCACATATTGAAATATAAATCAACATACTTTTCTACAGTAAAGTACACTTACATGTTCAAATTACTTTATTCTAATTTTCAGATGTCTGTGTAATGTCCAACTGTTTAAAACAAAAATTGATCTTCAATATCAAATGTTCTAATTTATTTTTTTCTCCATAACAATAGTACTGAAGACAATTCCTACATTAACCACTGTCCATATCTAACTGTATATTGCACGTTTTGTGGAATCAGATGTTTTTGTTCTTAACACCAGCTTACATATTGCTATAGTGGACTGAGGAAGAGGCTGGTTATTCACATGCCATCTTTACCCACTCTGGATCTTCATAAAACAGGGGACGGGGTAAGCATGTTTACATCTTCATTATTAATATTTTTAGAATAATCTATATTCTCCTCTTAATATTTGTCACTATCCTTCCTATTCTGCAGTGTCAGTGTGACATGTCCGAGGTTATGTCTTTAAATGTCTTGTTTGACAAGCCAAAACCCAAATATATTTGATATTAAACATAATTGTGAAGCTAAAAGCAGCATTTTTGGCCATTTTTGCATTACGATTAATCAAGAATCAAAATAGCTTGCCAAAAATGCTGTTCCAGCTCTATATGAAATGAACACAAATCTATTGTGTGTAGCTCCAATGTGATGTCCTGGATTCACCGGGCCAGCTGGGCGGTATTAAGGAAGACGTGAGGTTTGCCGCCTGTGATCTGGTGTGTGAGTGGGCCCAAAAGGTGCTGAAACGCCAGTTTGATGTCGTAGAAGACTTGGCTCGCTTCCTGATCGACAGCCATTACATCAGCAACAAGTCCCTGGCAGCGCTCACCATTATGACCGGCACAGCAACAGGTCAGTCTGAGTCGGCTTCGTGCCACCTGAGTAAAAACTGTCAGGAGTGGCATCTGGAGGCAGCTGCTTGTTACTGCTCTTTTATTCCAGTCTGCTTGTTATTTTACACAGCTCTGTTTCTCAAGTGTCTCAAGCTTTATTGGAGCAATCTGGTCAAACTGACACATACATTACACACTATGTATGTGGATAGTTGTTTATTTAGTTGTATCTTCATTAGCTGATGCCAATGGTACTTCCACAGGGCTACGATCTAGTACAAAACATTATTCATACACATACTTTATACATAATCACATTTGTGTTTGTTGTATGTACATTAACTATGATATATTACATTATCTACATGGTAGTCAGTTCTGTGCAACATGGAGTCATTATCAATATTGCAATTTGCTATGCTGGTAAAAAACAAAACAATATATGAAACCTGAGTGAAACTTTTGTAAGTTTGTTGTCTTATTGAGTGCCATGATCAAGCCTTATTGTCTCAGACATTAACATATTTACATAATATAATGATGAGGCTAATACTTTACTGATAATAGAATCATTATCTGTACTTAACCCCCTGTCTCTTCCCTTCAGAGGTAAAGCTTCCACAGATGGTGTCAGCGTTCGTCCCGGCCTCTGAGGCTCTCTCCTTCCAGCCTCATGTGATAACTCTGTCCTCGCCGCCTGTCGATGCAAAGCAGCAGCTCCAGAGAAAGATCCAGAGGAAACAACAAGAGCAGAAGCTGCACTCTCCTTTTCCTGGAGAGGGACAAACCAAGAGGGCAGAGAGTGTGCCTTGTGCCAGCCCCACCCCTCCGTCACCTCAGCCCACCATCGGCATCATGGTCGCTGCAGTGCAGAGCCCCCTCACGGTGAGAGCAGCACTCTATGGAGATCACAATGTCTTATTTTGTTCTATGTATGGCATTCATCTGACCTTAGAGAAGAGATATGTCTAGATTCACTTGAATTTAGAATGTAATGGTAAATTATATAAATATATACAGTATATACACACATCATGAATGCTGTAAAACCATATTTGTGTCTAAAGTTACCACTTTTAAGAATAATTAACATCACCTTGAAACAAATAATTCAATAGTAAATGAGTGCAGTGTTGCAGGATGCATTGTGTTCAAAAGGACACCTTTCTTAATTATTCTAAATCTAATTATGTTAAGAGCACTACCTATATAGTTTTTACTTGTGTAAAATATGAACTCCAAAATGTATCCTGTGTGTGTGCCAACCTTCTGTCTAAATAGTGATATTTGAGATCTATCAGTACAGATTCAGTACCCCTTTCTGACCGACCCTCCCTCCCTCTCTGCAGGTACAGAGAAGCAGGCAGCTGATGTGTCCCAGTCCACTGGGAACAGTGGAGAACAAAATGATGCCTATTAACTTCCAAATGGTGACCCAGCAAGTTCAGGCAGTGAGGCATAGTCCCAAAAATATTCTAGCCAGTCCCGTGGGAGAACGCACTGCCCGGCAGCGATATGCGCAAATCCTGCCCAAACCGGTGGCCACGACTGCCATCACTTTGCGCTCGCCCTCCACCATGATCATCAGCAACAGCCCTGTGAAGACCATGATGACCACATGTCATGTCAGCCCGGTCAGTTTGGTCAACTTGACAGCCATATCGCTGGCAACCAACAGCAGCAATACCACCACTTCCTTTACAAATGCCACTCTGCGGCCGGCCTCTACAAGCGTAAGTAGTTCTGCAGAAGACGTCAGCTTCAATCGGAGTATGAGGAGCGTCTCTGCAGTCCCCATCCTGGCCCCGGTGGCCAGACCAGGGCAGACTACTAACACTCAAACCATCGATGTTGAAATGGAAGTTGAAGCTATACATAAAAACAGCCAAATGCAAAATCCTGGCTCTTTGAATTTTTCTCATGAAGCCATGGTAAACAGAGCTGTAGGGGCTTTACAGAGGGCTGCCAGTGTGCCCATACCTCAGTCTAAAGGCTTCCTGGAGAGCACCTCTATCTCTAACTGCCACGGGAGGTCCTCCTCGGGCATTAACACTGCAGTCCAAAGCAGCAATAATGGTGCTGATAATACAAGCAACTTGCACTTAACACCTTCCACTCAGAATACCAGCGCTGTTCCTTTACTGAACACCAGCACACCAACTTCTTTTGGAGAAAACGGCGGAGTGACAGCAGCAAAGGAAGGTTTCCTGTCTACTAAGAACCTCAGGAAACGTTCATGCTTCAGTCCAGATTTTTCTCCAATCAAAAGGGCTTTTATGCCCCAGCAGCCAGAGCCAGGGGGCGCTGCTGGTTTAGGATATGTGACTAGAAACACGGTCGGTAACATCCTGCGCCCAGGAGCTCCAACTAGACCTGAAAGTGCACCAGTGACCAGGGAGGTAGAGATGAAAATGATCTCCCCTCAAGCCCACTCACTCTGCACTTCCTCTTTCAGATCGAGTGGATTCTACTCTGTTGCCAGATCACAGAGCTCAATGCAGAGGAAAAACACTCACACTGTTATGGAAAATAGCATCTCAGACAGTCACTCATTAATGCAGCAACAGCAGGGGCACACAACGCCTAACGTGCATGCCATACCTAATAACACCGGCTTCCAAACACTTACAGGAGTGAGTGATGTTAGGAGTTTAAGCTGTCAACCCAATATCTACACCCAGTCTAACTCTGAACCATTAGACTTTTTGAATCAAGCCACGATATCAAGCCAGCTCCCTATGCAGACAGATATGGACTACTTTCACTTTGATGATGATGTGACCCAGGACAGCATTGTGGAGGAGCTGGTGCAGATGGAGGAGCAGATGAAGCTTAACAACATGCAGGAGTTTGGAGGCTGCGTCACACCACAAGGCCAACAGGCAGCCATGCCGGACAACATGATGTCCACCAATCAGACCATGACTTCTTTCTATCATGCTGCAAACAGCCACAGCAACCCAATGCAGACTCCGACACCCACTCCTACTCCCACACCAACACCAACATCAGAGATGCTGGGAGGACCCCAACGCTTCACCGTAGAGAGCCCCTTCTCCCGCATCGCCTCCACCACCCCGGTGGATAGCGCTCTGGGAAGCAGTCGTCACACCCCAGTGGGTACGCCACACTCCAACTGCAGCAGCACCGTGCCTCCCAGTCCCGTGGAGTGCAGGAACCCGTTTGCCTTTACACCCATCAACTCCAGCATCCCTGGTTTCCATGACGGCAACACCGTCTCCAGCAGCCCGGTCAAGCCCATGCAGAGGCCGATGGCGACCCACCCAGACAAAACCAGGCTGGAGTGGATGAACAACAGCTACAACAGCAGCAGCTTAAACAAGGTAAACAGTGGAATGGGAATCCTCCCCGGCTATCAAGGCCTGATAGGTGACCAATTTCAAAAGCCTCACGCCTTCGCCGTCCCTCATGCGCGGCACCACGACGGCCATTTTGGGCGCTTGACTCCCATCTCGCCTGTTCAGCAGCAGCAAGCAGCTAACATGGCCAAGCAGGAGGGCTTTGCTGTGCCTGCCCCTCTGGATAACAAAGCCACCAACTCACCAGCTACAACTTTTCGATGTCGCAGTGTAAGCCCCGCTGTTCATCAGAGGAACTTGACCGGAAACACGGGAAACCTTTCCCATATGCCTCGTTCAGTTGTGTCTCCCTTTAACTCCCCTGTGACGCCTGAGATGTTAAACATATTTGCAAACAGCCATACAAATCTCGGGTTGAGCAGCATGGCTCAGAGGAGCCATTCTGTGCCGCTCAACGTCATGATGCAAACTGAGGTCCAGACAACGTCAGGACAACAGTGCAACAGCAATAACATCACCAATGTTCTTCTGAGCAAACTGGAGGGGGACCATGACAACAATGTCCGGGGTCTGGGAATCAATAACTTACCCTCCAGCTACACTGCACGCATGAACCTCACCCAGATCCTGGAGTCTGACCCCGACCTCTCCTGCAGTGACAACCACCTCAGCCTGATGAACTCTGACCCCACCAGCACATGCAAGATGCAGAGGCCTAATTACTTAATGGAAAATGCTATTAACGAACAAATGACAATCTTAGCAGGTGATCACCGAGTACAATCAACTATTGGAGAGCAGCATCGACAACAGGCCCAGTCTATGCTGCTAACCTCACAGCAGCATCAAGAAGAACTTCAGCATCAGTTGGATTTCAGCAGCACTATGAAAAACTTCCTGACTGACAACGGCCTCACTGCCGGCACTCAGCTCATGGACCAGGGGTCTGAGCTGACTACAGGCGGGGCAGATTTCCCTTGTGAGATCAGAATGACCTCAGAGCTCTCCAGCAGCATCAACGACCTCAACGCATTGGACACAGAGCTTCTGTTTGACCCCAACCAGCAGCAAGGGCAATATCAAAATGCCGCTGCAGAGGAGGAGCTGGTGAATGATGCGCTGTTTCAGCAAATTACCAGCGACACGGCACATTCGAATGGACTCGACTGGCTTGAAAGCAAAGATCAACCAACTGTAGGGTTGATGGGTTGAGGTTTTTTTTTACGTCATGTTGAACATGTCAACCCATGGTCGTTAATTTTTTATTTTATTTTCAGGCATTTACACTTTATAATGCAACACTGGACCCAATCAAGGTATGTCCAGTCCAAGTGCCAGGCTGAACTGCTATGATGCTGCAACACTCTGAAAAATGCTGGTCATTTCCCTTTATTCAGAGGACAACGCCTCACCTTGTTTATTTAAGAGCATTTCCAACAAACAAACAAAGGTTATTGAGCAAGAAAGGTTTTTTTTTTATATGTTGCATTTTACTGAAAAGCTAATGAAAAAAACAGGAATTAATTTCTTGATCTAAAGAAATGTGGTTGTACGACCATTATTGTTATTATTTACAAAAAATATTTATTTAAATAATTGTTTATAAATATTTTAAGACTCCATGCACTACGTTACTAAAGCATAACGTACAAAATATTTAAATATAATGCTGAACAAATATGTCCTCATTGAAACATTTGTGTGCAATTTTGATTTGCCAAAAAAACATAATCTATGCAGGAGCTTTAGGTGTCATATGGTTCAATTAAATGTTTCCTTAGCTGCAAAATATACTAACATTAAGTGAACACTCGGTTTATAGAAACACATTTTTAACCAAAATTATCCCTTTATTCTAATGATCTGCTAGATTTGGCATTCTGAATGTTTAAGTTATTTATATGATCATATCGCTAATTATTTACTTTGATGGATTACATGAAGAGTATGTATTATTACTTTGGTAGTTTCAGAACCATAAAAAGAAGAGAGAAATGTGTTAACTTTAATTTAATCTGGTTTTCATATCCCTGTGGATGACTATCATCCACGACGTTGTGCCTCTCAGAATGAATCAATTGATTTAAAAAGCTAAGTCAACCTCCCCATAGTTATCACCAGAATCAAACCTTAATTTAATTTCAAGCTTGGAAAGCTTGTAAGATCTCTTTTGCACTTTGTTTTGTATTTCAAAAGTTTGAAAAAAGAAAGAAATTGTTTTATAAAAGTAAAATCAGAACATTTACTAAGGAACCAGTGAAAGATCAGATCTAGATTCCTAACCACGTATACATACAAAGGGAAAGAATTTCAAAAAGGAAACCTTTTACCTAAAAATTAAACAGCACTTTTAAAATAAGATTCTTGTGTTAATCAAAAGATGCGTTATTTGCCTTGTGTACTCTTTTGGGGTAGAAGTTTAAGATTTTGTCTGCAAATATTAAAATGGACAGTAGATAGATAAGATTTCACAGAATTGAACTCTAAAGAACTTACAGAAATGTACTTTCTAACGTAGCACTCATCACTCTGCTCTGACAATCTGTAAAACGTATTTCTTTACATCAATGCACTGTGTTTGGTTTGGGGGAGTAACATGTTTCACCACATGGCCTGAGGATTTCAAACAAAACGTCAAAACAGCTAAAAACTGACTGAGTGTGAAAGTCGTGATTTACACTGGTGATGAGCTGTGTGTGAAGAAGAGAGTTTCTGAGCCTTATGTCCATACCAAAGACTAACCTTAAAATTTAAACCGTAATAACATGCACTTAAATCTTGGGTGACTCACTGGGTTGTGTTCGATAACAGCCATGAGAAATATATTCTGTAATGTGAATAATAATATGGAAAATAAGTGAAACATTTGTGACATTTGCAGCACTGGAATACATTTCTTTATATAATTAGTACATCAGGACAATGTTAAAGATTTCTTTGTTTACTATTGCTGATGCTTTTGTTAACGCAACAGGTTTAATATGTTTTTATGGAGGCAAAAATCACTGTTATTTATTCAGTTTGTGTTAGGGTGTGTTTGTATTGTTGGTCACACTAACTTTATTTGTTGTACAGATTGAGGGTGTGATTTTGTTTTTGTTTTTAATATTTCATTTAGAGTGTGTTTTTGTACAGAAGATGTAACCTTGCAAACCATATCATCTTGTGAATTCATGATAATCTGACTTGCACTGTTATCATAGCATATTACCACGTATCATATATGGTACATATATGGTACTTCGTTTTAACCAGTTTTAACAGATGATTTCTCTAATGTGGTAAAAAAAATGAGAAAAAAACTTGATATTCAAAACCTTTCAGGACTAGATTTTGCAGGAAATTATTATTTGCACACACGTTTTAAAATGTGTAAATATAACTACCCATACTTATATGGTTAAATATTAATGTCATGATATAGTTCAAACGCGGTACATTGAATTCTTTATGCATACAGTATATAAAACCTTTTAAATATCTGTAAAAGAGAATTATATTATTGTAATATATAATCTCAATTTGATTATAATTTAATATTGAGCAAATTAGACAAACCTTTTTGTTTATTTATGCTATAGTTTCTCTTACTGTGTCTGTGAAAGCAAACAAAGCATTTACTTGTTTAGCACTGATGTTTGTGTTTAAGAAGAATTTACCCTTCCTCTCATTGTTCAGAGCTGTAGTACTGCCCTCTGCTGTTATGTTTTGCATTTTAGCTAGTGCTTTTATAAGGGGAAGTGCTTGTTAATACTGGTTTTTAAAGACTTTCTTAAAACTAATAAACATTTTTATGTACATAGGTAACCCGAGTCAGTGTTTCTTTAATATTTACAGAAAAACAAGGATCTGCAGGAGACTAGGAGCTGCCTGTATAGTAATTATATGCTTCTTACTTTTGAAATGTCACACCAAAGGTTACTTTAGTAAGAAGAAGGCATTTTTGGATATGAGACTTTACAAAACACCTTTACAAAAAAGGAGGCAAATTGTATTTATAGTAATTTCCTTATTGACTTGAGGTGTTACTACTGCAGTAAAGAAGACTGAATCACTTCCGTATTCCGTATTGTCCTTTTGGTTCAGAGAAAGAGACCAGCCATCATTAACCTTTATGCCATTGCACACACACACACATGCCATACATCACACACCCACACACACCATGGGGGGTGAAGAGGGTCATAGAGGACAAAGCGCACGCTATTATTACTGAGAAAAAACATCAGAACAAGGGGGAATCTTGAAATAAAACCATTAAATTGGGCCCATTTCGTTTTGTTTTCAAAAACGAAATAACACTAATAGCTAAATAAAGGTTTAGAATGTCTACATTTTGATTTAGGATATATTCTCTTAAAAAAATGTAAGGGAGCGCTCCAAAACCATACAGTAAAAATGAAAGCTCTAGATTTCGTCCTTCGGAAGGTTTTTACTTCACTCTTTGAGTTAATATGGGTGCTACATTTTTGTGACTGCACCATCAGGAGTGTTGTCAAGTTTGATGGTGTGAAAGCAGTGCTCTGACAGAGATAAGGCAATAACGATACTCAGATCCATACTTAAATTAAAAAAACAATGTAAAGACACTAATACAATTCCTTTAAAGTATAATATAAACTTTAAGAATTATATGAATGAATGCCATTATAATATCATCAGCACCTACCTTTGATAGCTGGTCAAGTTTGAGCAAGACGAGTTTTATAAACTGAAGATGTCTAATTGAAATGTGTTGTTAGTTTTGCTGTGTGAGGTGCTGTTACAACATATAAACTTGTGCTGCAAACCAGAACTAGCCTGTAGCTTTGGGGCACTTAAAGTCACTTTAACTGCTTTGTTGTTTGTGCAACAGACAGTACTGAACACCAGCTCCATGCTTCGTCCGAGAAAAACGGTTTGATTGATGACATCTCTGTCTTTTTGTGACCATGTACGGTTTATGTTTCTCCAGAGCTCTTGTATACACGCCTAAACTATGGCTGTACACAATCGGTTCCAGTAGTTGCTACATGATCATTATTGAGACTTGTTTTTACTCTGAGGTTTGAACTTCCATGCAATCAGTGCTTTCAGTTGCATTTCAGTACATTCAGTTGCCGTAGGAAATCCCCTTTCAGAAACTAGAAAAGTTGTATTTTGTATTTGGGAGTAAGCCGCTCTATTGCGTCCAATTGCAGGATCTTCACTGTGATACAAACCCTAAGCAGACATGGTTTGAAAGTATTATCTGCTAGTTTCTTGAATCTAGCTACATACTGTATATAGTTATATTATAATAATACACAATATATACACTTACAAGCATTTGATAAAAATAGAATAATGTAAATGAATAATGAAACTAATAAAGAACATTCTATCAATCCCAAAAATTGCAATCTACACTGAACAAAAATATAAATGCAACACTTTTGTTTTTGCTCCCATTTTTCATGAGATGAACTCAAAGATCTAAAACATTTTCTATATACACAAAATAACCATTTCTCTCAAATATTGTTCACAAATCTGAACAAATCTGTGATAGTGAGCACTTCTCCTTTGCCGAGATAATCCATCCCACCTCACAGGTGTAGCATATCAAGCCTAAGGCACACCTGTGCAATAATCATGCTGTCTAATCAGCATCTTGATATGCCACACCTGTGAGGTGGGATGGATTATCTCGGCAAAGGAGAAGTGCTCACTATCACAGAATTTCAAATCTGAATTCAATTTCAGATTTCTGAACAATATTTGAGAGAAATGGTTATTTTGTGTATATAGAAAATGTTATAGATCTTTGAGTTCATCTCATGAAAAATGGGAGCAAAAACAAAAGTGTTGCATTTATATTTTTGTTCAGTGTATCTACAATGACCCCACCCATTCTCTGCCATCAGGCGTAGAAAAAGTAGAACTATAGTGTAAAAATACTTCATTTAAAGTCATGCATTAAAATATTATAGTATATATATATATATATAATAGTAAAAGTACAAAAATATACTTGAAGGACATTAAGTAAAAGTACTTATTGAGCGTTGTAGCTCAATTCAGAATCCTATATATTAAGTCACAAGCTTGAAAACGTGGAGCTAATTTAAATAACGTTATACTACCGCTGAATATCTCAACCTATACTTGTATACCATAGTTTATTTATATATTTTTATTAACAATCTTAATCATCTGAATCTGTAAAGTAACTAATAACTCATTTTGTCAGATAAATGTAGTGGAGTAAAAGTACAATATTTCCTTGTAAAATGCAGTTGAGTAGAAATATAAAGTAGCATAAAATAGAAATACTCAAGTAAAGTACAACAAGTAACCCAAAATCATACTAAAGTACAATACTTTAGTAAATGTACTTAAATACATTACACCACTGTATGTTACACTTTGATTATAGACATGCTGTGGTTTTATTCAAATAACATTTTGTATTTTGACTTGTAATTTACTGTTTCTTAGACTATGGTGTTTCTAGTTTAATGTAGTACATTAAGTACGATCTGCACACTCCCATCTTGCACCACGAGTGTCGAAAATATATTCAAGGAAAGACTGATGTTGCGTTCAGTGTCCTTTCTGGGTTTTCTCAGACGGTAGTGACAGGAAGAAGGGAACAAGAGGAGGAAGGAGGAAACACATGAGGAAAAGGAGGAGGATGGATACAGTGAGTGACGACGGTGTCACAGATTGCTACTTGGTCAGGTTCACGGTATCTACCAGCGTAAACACACAGAGGGCATAACAGAGGCGAGCTAAACACCACGGGAGTCTAACGTTACCGAACAACTGTCTTTTTCTGGGTTCCTCTTTTTGTTGTTGTCGCTCCCTTGGAGGAAGAAGGGCGAGGATAGTATGGCTGCACTTTCTCCACAGATGCGAGGACTTCACATAGATGAGGTAAACTACATTTACCAGCCTTTAATAAAGAGCCTGTTCATGTGACCACATCGTCAGTCAGCTGGCTAACTAGTTGAGGCTAACAAGGAGCTAACTAACTAAACACTGGTGGGGATTAATTAGCGAGCTAACTGACGTTAACGTACCTACGTCCACTGGTTAACTTGCGATGTTAGGAGTGTTTTGGTAGGAAACCTGTATTACTTGTTGATGTTATTCATCAGATTGAGTTCTCAGCTAATGCTATCAAATAAGAGCGCCCTCGCTGTACACTTTTTCTGCCAGAAAACACAACAGGCTCTCGGGCTGTTAACGCCTCTCCATTCCCTCCACACGCACACAACTGACAAACACTAAATTATTTCGATAAAACAAACATATTCGCACAACTTTCACCAATTTTTGTTTTTGTTCAGTGTTATGATTGCGAAATCTCAAGATGATTCACCAAGTGTACTGTAAAACGATGTTATTGTGTTGGTAAATGAGAAATGTCTTATCAGGATGTTACGTCATCCCGTAAACCTTGATTGTTCTGGGAATGTGAATGCTTCACGTGATAGTGAATCACATTCATCTCATTTTGTTTACTACCATTTATTTTATCATCCTGTACCTTGCCATTCATTGTATTCAGTAGTGTAAAGTAACTAAGTACAATTCTGAGGGAATTATTTGATACTATATACTTCTTCTCCTTTACAATTCAGAGACACTTAAGTAAGATTTTACTTCCACCCGGAGTACAATTCACAAGCTAACCTGCAGCATACATAGTCATTAAAACTAGCTGCACCTTTACCAGCTTTGAGAACACTATATTGTATCAATAGAGTTATACATATAACATAATAGTTAAAACATGTACATTTTTCTTAACTACCCTATTTGAGTGTCTTTATGTTTGTTTTGTGAATGTTGTGTGACTGTACTCTGTGTCCATCTCTGTCTTTATGTCATTATAATATTCATAAACTCATCAGTGTTTTTTGTTTTTGTTATTTCAGGGAGAATCCAGAGTCCTAAAAGTGAAAGTAGTTGCTGGAATTGGGCTGGCCAAAAAAGATATACTTGGAGCCAGGTAAGCTGTAGAAAGTGGACACTTAAATGTGATGTATAACTTGTGAAATAGGCTGGAACTTTTATTATGATAAGCAAATAACCAGGCAATTCTTTTTCTATAAACAGGTTTGACATTATAGCAGCTAAGAAACTGATCAACAGTCCTAAAAACCAGTTACAAAAGCAGCAAATACTCACAATTTAGAAGTTAAACTGTAAATGCATCAATACATTACTAAATATTGTTTTTAATTGTTTTCTGTCGCAAAAAGTGAAATTATCTGTCACAATTTCCTTGACCCCAATATAGCGTCTTATAATGGCTTGTATTTTTCAGTCAACAGCTCAAAGCCCAAATATATATAATTTACACTGATTAGTTTGAGACAAAAACAAACCAATCCCCTTACTTGATAAACTGGAACCAAAGGTAACTTAAATTAATATTAAATCACTTTTATGTGATGCTTTCTATTTTAGTTACTATAAAATTAAAGTCATAGTTCTACTGTGCATGTGTAGTTACCTTTCCCTTTGGTTTGCTACGTACAAGAGACAGGAAGGTGACAACTAATGTCTTTTCCACGAACAAGCAGCACAAATACGTCAGAGCCATCTGCCAGTTAACCATGGATCCCTTTGTGTTCCTCTATTATCTGCAAAATCCTATTAAGACCCAAAGTAATGTGGTGTATATTTTTAGAATGCAAGATTCAATAAAAACGTGGGATATGTTCAGGTTACTTGATTTGTCATTGTAGGTAGATCTTGCTTATTTTCTATAGGTGTTTATTATATCTGGTTCCATTTTTATTTATCGTAGGATATACTCGAGGGATATTTTCCCAAAACCTCAATTTGGGATCAATAACCAATTTCTGTGGTTGCTCTTTTTGGTACCACTTGAGACAAGGACGTGCGCATGACTCCAATAAAACCCCTCCACACTGTCCTTCACTTCTTCTTTGACCAGAAGAGCAGTTACTGTACACTAAAATCTAGAGATGATACTCGCTCAGTAGCTGGGGGGCATTATGTCCTGTCTAAATATTGAAAACGTAGGTATGTAGACCCCTTCCTGAATTACTTCAGCCTTCAAATGAACTAAATACTTATTCCCTCATCCTCTTTTAGTCCCCCTCTCAAGCTTATCTATGCAGGTTTGTCCCTTTTGTATAACATTTCTTTCATGCCTTGCTTAGTTATTTATTTTCTCACTTTTCTTTTCTTCCCTTTCAAAATGTTGACTTCCAGCACCTTCCTATTTGACTGTAAGAACAAAGTATTTTTTATAGAATTGCGGCTTTGATATGAGGCTAGTAGGCGTGAACGTTGATTTAGAAAAGATTACATGTTGTGTTCCCGTAATAAAGGTCTGCGCTGCCAAGGCTCAGAGCAGTTGGCACTCTAAAGGCTCAAAACACATTTATGCAGTTTTCACAACAAGCATTTGGTATCAAAAGGAAAGAAAATCCTCTTGTAATTTATGTGTGAATAACCCCTAACTCTTGAAGTTTAGTACATTTGTTTTGATTTGGTTAGTTGAAATCATGGTGATATGTTTCCAGGGACTCAACAAAAAAACAGCTCTCCAAATGTAATGTGTTGACTTAATAATAATAATAATAATTCCTTGCATTTATTATAGCGCTTTTCCAGTGCTCAAAGCGCTTTAATTTAATTTCCTAATGTTACGGCCTTGACACTTTGTGTTTTTGTGTGCTACTTGTCGACTACTTTAAATGATAACTTATTCCTAACCTCTAAAAGCAATCTGACACTGACATCCAATCAACTTAAGAATGTGTTAAATGTTTATTAAACAGATTGAAATCTCTTTTCCAATTTTAAAGTTTTCGAAATGTGGATGTCGTGCTTTAATGCTTAATAATTCAAAAAATTTCATTTAATTTCAAACCTTTATTTATACAGATAAATCCCATTGAGATCATTGATCTCTTTTTCAAGGGAGACCTGCTCAAGTAGTTCCACATGAAACATAAAAACATAAATAGAACAACAAAAGGACATCATACAGCATCATTTACAAAATTATCCACATAAACAGGTACCAATAGCTTCCGATTGACTAGCATCCAACCGAGCTTTAAAAACATTTAGTGGCACCAGATTGTTCAGTTTCCATTTAATTTGCAGACTATTCCAAGACAGAGGAGCTGCGCATCTAAAAGCTATCTTCTCTAAGACAGTCCTAGCAGTTGGCACATTTAATAAAACCACAGCATTCGATCTCAGGCAGTAGCCACTTACAATTTCCCGTGAGATCAGGGAGCAGATATAAGATGGAAGTTTCCCTAACATGGCTTTGTATATAAAAATGTACCAGTGACTGAGCCTCCGTACAGTTAGAAAGCAAACCAGCCCTTGCATACAGGGTACAGTGATGGGTTAATGCTTTACAGTTTGTCACAAATCTTAGCGCACTGTGATACGCAGCATCTAACTTGACCAGGCAATTGGCAGGTGCATTCATATACATCAAATCACCATAGTCCAGCACAGGTAAAAAGGTCACAGCCTTTTCCTGGCCTCAAGCGAGAAACATGACATGTTCCTGTAGAAGAACCCTAGCCTAACCCTCAGCTTTTTAAGCAGGTTATTGACATGAAGTTTAAAAGTGAGACAATCATCAAGCCAGATACCAAGGTATTTGTAACAGGTAACCACTTCAAGTTTTATTCCTTGCGTAGTTACAATATCTAAAACAGGCTCTGGTGTCTTTTTAGCTTTAGAAAAGAGCATTACCTTAGTTTTCTCAACATTTAAAAGAAGCTTTAATTCAGAGAGCTGAGTCTGAATAGTGTTAAAAACAGCCTGTAATTTAACACCAGCCTCCTGAATGGAGGGACCTGCACAGTACATCACGGTATCGTCCGCATAAAAATATAAAGTAGCTTCATCCACATTTTCACCTAAACTGTTGATGTAGATGGAGAATAAAAGTGGACCTAAAACAGAACCTTGGGGAACACCATTTGCAATGTTCAACCACTCAGAAGACAGCCCATCAAAGTGAACACATTGGGACCTTTCAGAGAGGTAGTTTACAAACCACCCCACTGCATGGCTGGACATGCCAATACTGAGTAGCCTCTGCTTTAAGATGCGATGATCAACGGTGTCAAAAGCTTTTGAAAGGTCAATAAATAGAGCTGCACAACTCTGCTTATTATCTAAAATACTCGCCACATCATTCACCACTTTCATTGTGGCAGTGATGGTGCTGTGTTGCTTTCTGAAGCCTGACTGATGTTTAGACAGGATGTCATTTGTACATAAAAACTCCTTTACCTGTTCACTCACTAAGCGTTCAAGAACCTTAGCCAGAACTGACAACTTAGATATTGGCCTATAGTTATTTAATAAGGTGGCCTCCCCTTCTTTTAGCAAAGGCAGGACATACGCTGACTTCCACAATTTTGGAATTGTGTTAGTGCTGAGGGAGAGGTTAAAAAGAGTAGTGAGAGGTGGAGCAATACAATCTGCAGCTATCTTTAAAAAGATTCTACGTTGTCCGGGCCAGCCGGTTTCTTAGGATCTAACTTGGTTAAAGCTTCACGAACAACATCAACAGTAAAAGGGGTAAAACTAAAAGGGTTTTCCAACACACATTTTTCAGAGTCACATACTGTAGTGTTCACAGAAGCAGAGTTAGTGACAGAATCAAATAGAGAACCACAGGACACAAAATGCTCATTAAAGCAATTTAGCATAGTAGCCCTGTCCGATATAGTGCCAGATGCTGTGGTAATGCACGGAGGTAGCTCATTGAGGATATCACCGTTGGATAACGATTTAATGGCTTTCCAAAATTTTCCAGGATTATTCAGATTCTTTGTGGTTACTGACAGATAGTACTTCGATTTAGCACTTTTGATATGTGAAGTGAAGCTATTTCTTAGCTGCCTAAAATGCAGCCATTCTACCTCTGAGCCTGATTACCTAGCCTTTGCCCAGGCCTTGTTTCTCTCATGAAGGAGACTGGACAGATTAGCAGAAAACCAAGGATTGTCTCGTCCCTTTACTCTAAATTTACGCAGGGGTGCATGTCTATCAATGATCTCCATAAAACCGAGATAAAAATAAGACCATGCGGTTTCTACATCAGCACACAGATCGATTTTTACCCCAATCAAAATCAAACAGATCATGCACAAAACCCTGCTCCACAAAATGTTTTTTGTCTCTCTTAATGATAATGCGAGGTTTAACCTTTTGGACCTTAGTGTCCCTAATTGTGGCTACAACACAGTGATCACTCAGATCATTTGCAAATACTCCCACAGATGAATATTTATGGGGAACATTAGTTAAAATGAGATCAATTAGGGAGGATTTATTAGGGGACTTAATGTTAGGGCGAGTAGGACTGTCAACAATCTGAGTAACATTTAAAGAGATACAAAGGTTTTTAAAATCCTCTGACAATGCAGTTAACCAGTCCCAGTTAAAATCTCCAAGTAGCACTACTTCCTTGTAGTCTAGTTGTGATAAAAGATTTGCTAGTGAAGACAAGGAGTCTTTGACAGCTGAGGGGGGTCTGTAACAACTCACTACCATGACCTGTTGACCCTTTGCCACTTCTATATTTATGGCTAAAAATTCAAATTGCTTACTGATCGATTTGGAAACTAATGTGGTTACACTGAACTTATTCTGAACATAAATGGCAACCCCACCATCTTTATTAGGCCGGTCAGTACGATACACATTAAAACCATTTAAGGCAATGTCAGAGCCCAAAAACATTTGTTTTAATGCTTTAAATAACCCAAATTGCCGTATTAGCATCACTTAAATGTGACAGCAGTCCCTTAGTATATCACTAATGCCACAACACTGCTGCAGGACTAAAGTGGCTTAAAGATTAGGTAATGGATAATGTGAAGTTATTGATGTGTGGTTTTAACGCACGTCACAGCGTCTCAAACTGTCATAAAGTAACAATTACAGTACATTTTGCATCCATCATAGGGAAGCTGGAATCATTATGTTAATGTTTGACCTCCCTTAAATGTTAAGTAACCTCATGGCAAATTAACCACTCTCACCACATAAAGAGCACAAAGTAGACCATGGCCATTTCTACAGATGATTAATGTCAACGCCACACCTGAGTCTAAATGTGTTTCTCTTGCAGTGATCCGTATACTAGACTGTCCCTGTATGACCCAATTAATGGAGAAATCACAAGTCTTCAGACTAAAACATTAAAAAAGGTAAGATGTTCACATTTGCAGTAAGACTTGTTTTATTAGTTAAATCCTATCTAAATGACATTTTATTATCCTTTCCATCACACATCACATTAAGACACTGGACCCAAAATGGAATGAAGAATTCTTTTTCGAAGTAAGTGAAACTTGAAAAATATGTATGCATGTCACAATTTTTTGCCAGGAGATATTTTGTGGCATTTCATTACAGGAAACTATATAAATGTATTGTATATGATATTATATCTAACCATGAGGTCTTTATATGATAAATACAAACAGTCTATATTATGCGTCAGGTTGATCCCAGGAAGCATCGTCTGCTGCTGGAGGTGTTCGATGAAAACCGCCTGGTAAGTTTTCTAGCTTTATTGATCCTCTCTGTGTATATTTTGGATATACTGAACATTTTAGATTGTTGGGTTGTATTCCTCTAGTTCTGCTTCTGACAAAGTAAAGTAAACTTTGTGTGGAAAAGCTTCGTTCACTTCAGTGCTGCAACTTATGATCATATCCTTATCAATTAATCAGCGGATTATTGTTTTGACTAATTGTTTGGTCTGTCGAGTATCAGAAAATAGTAAGGATTGCCTCTACGCCCCACAACATGTCTTTAAATTGTTGGTTTTGTCCGACCATCAGTGTTAAACTTATCGCATGAGACAAAAAAGCTGCTAAACCTTACCTTGAGAAGTAAAAACAAGGCGATATTTTTGTTTTCTTGCTTAAAAACACAGTCAGTCAGTGCAAAGGTAACTCTGGTTTGTCAGCCTGATACAACCGCCCTTATTTTGCCATGATGTGAGATATTGTTGGAAAACTCAGATGCCCTCTTACTAAGAGCAGTACATATGGGCAAATCTGGCTGCCTTAAGGGTGTCCTTTTGTCCCTTTGTTTACAAGTGTACACAGTGTAAAGCAATGTTAATTCTTTAAGTAATTACAGGTTGTAGCATGATCTCAGTCGAGCTGCTGACCCAGTTTGACACTGAGCTTCCTGAACAGCACCTCTGCTGTATGCTAACTGTGCTAGCTGTAGGTAATGCGATCACAGTAAGAAGTTATCCAACACGAAGAGTCTGATTATATCACCTACACCTCATCTACAGACATGGTGAATGTGTATAATGTACTACTGAAAACATGACTCCAGTACAAATAGCTGATTGATTTATTGTGTTTAATTGATTCATTTATTTATCAAGTATGAAATGAAGCTTCAGTTCACCTGCAGGGAGGTTAACGTCTGTTTCCTTAGCTGAAAATCAATATGCTCTGTAACCTTCCATCAAAGCTACCTCCACATCATTTAGCACAGAGTACACAGGGGGGGGGGACCCATGTTTCTGCTGTACATGACAGTTTTCAATAATTAAGTGTTTTGTTAACCATAATATGCTCCAAAGCTCTAGACAGGCTATAATTGAGAGGGCTACATACGGTTAGATAGGAAGTATTGGAAATCAATTTTAAGAGCTACTCTTTTATAGAGGAACATCTCAATTGAAAGTTGTAATGTTGATAGTAATGCACTCAGCATATTGGATGCAGCCCAAGCCAGAAAAATGAGACTAATGGAAAAGCTTTTTACACATTTTTGGTATAAAACATTATCTTATTTCATAACTCATAGAGAATTTTCAATATAGCACTTTTATTATCATGCTAAACATCTTAGCCGTTGCCTCTCCTCTCACTCTTTCGCAGGCAGGCAAACCTTGGGGCTTAAACATTCACTCTCCACAGTTGTGTCCCTGATAGGTGACTGTGCTTGTCCGAACGCAGACTTGTCTTCATATATAAAATAAGACAAAGTTGACATAAGGGGTCAGGAAGCAGATGCAGCCAGGAGGCAATCTTTTCATTCGGATAACTCCCTGGGGTCACTAACTCTTGCTGCGGGGGACTGAACCTGCAGTGTTTTGTCATAGAATGTTGATTATTCTCTTAATAGTTAAAGATGGACGGCCAAGCAAGAGAAGCACCGAGTTGGTTGGGCAGAGGCTGTGTCACTACGGTGTCTCTGGGCTTATGTTTCCTCCAGTCAGTGCAAAGGTAACTCTGGTTTGTCAGCCTGATACAACCGCCCTTATTTTGCCATGATGTGAGATATTGTTGGAAAACTCAGATGCCCTCTTACTAAGAGCAGTACATATGGGCAAATCTGGCTGCCTTAAGGGTGTCCTTTTGTCCCTTTGTTTACAAGTGTAGTTGCAGATTAAAAGAGTCGTATATCATGACGAGTGTTGAATATTATGTAGATGAAGTAGTGAATTGAGTGAATATACATCAGTGTTCTCTTCTAGGCCGCACAGTGTAAAGCAATGTTAATTCTTTAAGTAATAACAGGTTGTAGCATGATCTCAGTCGAGCTGCTGACCCAGTTTGACACTGAGCTTCCTGAACAGCACCTCTGCTGTATGCTAACTGTGCTAGCTGTAGGTAATGCGATCACAGTAAGAAGTTATCCAACACGAAGAGTCTGATTATATCACCTACACCTCATCTACAGACATGGTGAATGTGTATAATGACATGTGGTGAATAAGTTACATTGTCATCTCTCAATTATTATCTTGTTCACAGTGTTGTGATTGAAGTTTTTCTGTGGGTATCAAGCCTTGGTAGTGAAGCCTGATAGCTGGCACTAAATATGTTGTTGGTCGTGACTTATTTTATTTAAACTAGCCTATTTCAACCCATTCACCAATATCATTCCCTTTTTATAAGCTTTTTTCTAGACTTTTCTGTATAAAAAAAACAAGTTATAATGTTGGCGAATGTAGTAATTGAGATCGTTGTAGTCTTTTTCTTTTTCTCAGTGTTGTTTATTGAAGTTTTCAAGGCATGTAAGGATTAGCGTTTTTTCAATGCCAATATACTGACAGCAATATGTATATCGTACATACTTTTCTAAATAAGCAGATTGATTAAAGATAAACAATAACAAAAACTGAACTCATAGAAATGGATACAAAATGAAAGCAATACTGATCTCTATATTCAATTAGTAGTAGTAGCTTTTATAGCTTGCCAATGTGAATATAGTTGCAGTTCTAATGTGTTTTGGCATATCTTTACCTTGCCTGTCTCAATGCTGCCTCATCAACCTGTCCAAACTGGTAGATTCTGCTCAGTGAATTTTACAAGAAGAAAAAAACAAATCAGTGCAGAGCCGTTTGTACGCATTTCTACACCATGTACAACATGTCACCTTTCTAAGTGTAATGTACAAAATGTACAATGCTTTCGAAATGAAATGTCATTGTTTCTTTTACTTGTAATTCTCGTTGGTTGTTTGAAAAGAAGCTATTACAAAGCTACCTTTTATTTTTATCTACAGACCCTGGGCTAGTCACTATAAAGAATAAATAAAAACCTCTAAACGTACACAACACATGCACATTTTAGTCTACACAAACATCGCTCCTTCACTCGTTGTATTGTTTGTAGCTTCACTGCGTGGATGTTTCTAGAACATGGTGTTAAGACAAACCAATCTGGGTGTGCCTGACTCAAGGTTGCCTTGTCATGCTCTAGGTAGATGCTATCAAAATGTGGAGGGTGTGTCAGCACTCATGGGTCTGTGCACGTGTGAGTCGCTGCTAACACACTGGAAGCATGGGTAGAAAATGCAGTAAACTTTAGAAGACTATTTTCTCTTGCTGGAGCAGATTCTGAATGTTAAGCTGTATGTGTGTCTGTCCCATACAAGATATGAAATGTTGTGTAGTTGTTCCTCAGTGAAAGAAGCCAATCATCTGTGTGATTCACTGTTTGACCTTTCGCCACGTGCCCTTATTATTCACAAAACATATCACATAAATCAGATTTAAACAATTATTTTGGAGTTCGATGACCATTGAAGCTGTTAAATAGTTAATTTTTATGTTAGAAGTTAAATGTAAATATATTCATTTCTTTAGAGTTCAGCTCTTCTGTGGCTCGCTGAGCAGGTTAAGCTGTTTAGTGAAGGAGGAGTGTAAAGGAGTTTTTCTGGTGACGCCATGAGAGGATGTGCAAATTCATGTCATGATCTTCCTGGCCTAAATAATTGCAATTCACAATTTTTGGATCCCTTTTCAGTGAGCATCCTTTATCCTGGCCTGCAATAAAATCCTATGTTGTCCCAAACCCAACCTTGACAGACCCCAATTAAGATTTACAGGATTTAATTCCTGCGATCACATGCTGGCATGTGTATGCCGTTGTAATAGGTCCTGTCTCACTTCAATACACGTAATAAATATAGGTTTTGCACCCTATGCAGAGGTTGCCATGGTTTCACCCCCCTGACTGTATGGCCCTCATGAATTCACTTGAAAAACATGTTAAAGAGCTGTTGTATAACAGACTGCAGTTTGGCCTGCTTTGCTTGTTTCATGGCCATGAACACTTAAAAGAAGAGTAAATATGTTGTATCAGACACACTTCATCTTGTAGATTAGTCATGGAAAATTACAGCTGTGCGAGTTGAACCTTTGTACACACCAGAAAATTAAAGTGACATGACGTATTTTAATTAAACTGCCTTACTTGACATTGCATATCCTGCGATGTTGCTGCATGCGCGCATTGCAATGACAATGCTGCGTCTGCGAGCATATACCTACCAGCTCTAGAAGCAACCATACTTTCCAAACCAAACACACTATCCTATAAAAAATTGTTAAAGCTGCTTTAAGGTATCTACATACCTGCAGTAATGATTCTCAGATGAATTCTTCTACCTCTTCTATGTGTGTAGCTGAGCAGCTATGCAACAAGTTAAACACATTTCCAATAAAGGTACAAGACAGTGGATTGCAATTGAAGTTTTTACTAAAAGTGTGTGAAAACCAGACTAATGTATAGACCAGTGGTCAACATACATTTGTGCTTTATGTCAAACATAATTAAATGATGACCTGTCCCTATAGGATATATATAGCACTGTAAGTAATCTAGTAAACATTGCTCAACATCTATCCCAACAGTAATTCTTAATATGAATCACCTTTTTTTTTTTTACCTCCAGATATCACAGACGTCCTCGTTCACAGCAGATAAAGCAGTTTGTTTGACGCTCAGTTCTGAAGAGGGGGGAGGGGGGGGGGGGTGTAGAACATGATGTGTTAACACGGAGTGTAGCAGCTCGTTAGCCTAACTCATTACAGCTGCACCTGCTGATGGACAGAGACATCCTCTGGCTGTCACGTCCAGCCTCTGGAGAGTTTATTGAATATAGATGGTCCTTTAGTGTTTATTTTGGGCATAATTTGTATTTTATTTTATTTTTTTATTTAGCCTTTATTTATACAGGTGTAGATCTCATTGAGACACAAGGTCTCATTTTCAAGAGAGACCTGTCAGTGGTAACACTACCACACAAAGTTACAGACAGGACACTAAACACAGAGGCAACACTAAAATACAACATCGTAAAAAAGTAGTCATTAAAATCCATATACAGTCAGATATAGCAGGTGCAAACACCCACAGATGATTTCTCCAGCTTTTTTAAAATGAGTTTAAAATCCGCGATGGGTGTCAAAGTGGTCAGCTTAAGTTCCTGCTGAAGTGTGTTCCAGGTCGAGGGGGCAGAGTACGATATGGCTTTTTTCCCAAGCACCGTGCGTACTGAGGGGACGGACGATGTAAGTGGATATGTAGAGGGGCAGCATTCCAAGCATAGCGGTATAGATGAGTTTGTACCAGTGCAGTGATCTGCGCATTGATAATGATGTCCAGTTGACTAAAGCGTGCAATGGTGTGTGAGGGAGTGAGCCGAGGCGTTAATGTACACAACATCCCCGTAGTCCAAGAGCGGCAAAAATGTAGCAGCTACAAGCCGTTTCCTCGCACTTGTGGAGAAGCAGGCCTTATTTCTAAAAAAGAATCCCAGCTTTAATTTCAATTTCCTTAAGAGATTGTCAATATGTGGTTTGAAGCAGAGATTTTCATCTATAGTGATGCCTAAGTATCTGTAGGTGTTAACAGCTTCAATGGGGTTATGCTGTGCAGACATGATGCAGGGAAGAACAGTTGGTAACTTTTTCTTATTGGAAAACAACATGACTTTTGTCTTATCTGAATTTAACACCAACCTAAGGTGGAACAGATGTGACTGAAAAGTGTCAAAAGCAGACTGTAGACGTTCAAATGCAAGGGCAACAGTGCTAGCACAACAGTACACAACAGTATAATCTGCATATAGATGTACAGAGGCATCAATACTTTGACCCACATCATTTATATAAATAGTAAAAAGGGTCGGTCCCAAGACCGAACCTTGAGGAACGCCTCTGGGCACATTAAGAAAGCTTGAGAGATGATTTACCAAAAGATAATGTGTCAAACAAGGAACTGGAGGCAATAAAATGTTTATTAAAACAACAACAATGGGCCTAAGGCAACAATATCTAAATGTTGTATATATATTTATACAAACATGTCAACACTAAGTGTGAATGGATTCTGTTTTTAACTAAGAACAAACCCCAGATATGATGAAATGTATTTGTAAGTGAATGAGGCTCGTGTTTTATGGTGCCACATAACAATGGCCATGTTACATGCAGCCTTAATTATAATTGGTCTATTACTATACTGCATACTTTATGACATGACGTAAATAGTGTCAGTTTGTGTCACCAGTCTAATCTTATGGCCTACGCACCACTTTTCATTTTTGAACTGATGACTGATTGATAGCCAATCACGAGGTTTCAAGAATTGTCATGTTGGTTTAAAAAAAAACAGGCAGCTGCAGCTGTGAAGTGTCTGCTGGTGAATCATGTCTTTATCCTGGCTCCCTACTATTTCACCTTTTACTGAAACTGATTTGGATATAGAGTAATGCCCTGGAATAGGCTGGTCTGACTCACAATAGGCTGCCATTAATACATGTGACTGTCAACAGCCATGTAGAGGATATCAGACCAGCAGTAACGGTTACACGAGGTGTCGTATAACGGGGGCCATGTCACTGACGAAGCATGTTCTTATCTCCGTGTGTTTTCTGTAGACAGATAACAATCACAGCTTACTTTCATTCTGTTTTACACACTTTTACTCTCTTTTTCAAGCATACAACATTCATCTGAAGTGTTTTTTTCTTCAGTAGTACATTTGTATGAAATATGTTTTAATAGCTCTTGCTGTTTACACTCACTTCCCTGATTGACAGGGTATGGGTGGTGTTATTGTGTGCAATCTGATTTTGCAACCCAGTCCTCAGTTTGCTACAGAATGATGTTGAAATTCTTTCCCCTTTTTGATTTCCTGTAATTCGATAGCAAGGGGTAAAAATATGTGTGGGGCTCCGAGGAGCAGAAACATTAGGAGCATAGCCGCAGCAGGAAGTAGATACTTGAGTGAGCAGCCTGAGGCAGACGTAACAGTTTACCAGAGCTTCACTCTAAAATCCAACATAGAGGGCTACCCTGTTGTTTTTTCTGAAAGGGAATGAGGCCGCTAGTTCAGACCCAAGGTTTTAAATAATAATCTAGCTGGAATATAGGAGCTGCAGTTAACTATCAGTTAAATTAAGTTACAAAGCAGGTCCACAATGCTGTGTAACAAAGCTCTGTCCTTTTTACGTTTCAGTAAATCGTTGTTTTCCATATACGGTTTAAGCTCCCCAAAGGGGCTAGCCTCTGGGATTGCTCTTGTTTCAAAGGTCGTATGTTTGGGTCACGTCTCCAAACAGAACCACTGACCTCCTCGGACTAAAAGCTGAGATCAGCCTGGAGAGGAATGTAGGTTGTCACCAGAGCTATTTTGGCAATGTACACCGCTAATGATTGTGATCACAGAGCACAGCTCGCAGCAGTTGCTTTGCTTTCCTTTTTTTTCTGCCAGCAAGTTTGATCATACAGCTCTCACCAGCGCTGCAGGGATTAGAGAGTTAAACGAATGACACGTCGGCTGCTTGCACTTTGCGTCAAGGAGAAGCAACACGGACCCTCTGTCAGAAAGGCTCAGCAGCCATGGTGAGGAGAGTGGAGTCAATGTGTCAACTCGTAGACCCGCAGAGAGTCTGGCGCACAAATCTGTCCTCTTGAAGGTGACTCCCCTGTCACCAGACGACGCTAATGTACAGCTGTACTCTTCAGTATTCATACCCAGGGTGAACACCAGAGGATTAAATAAGAAGAGCATTCTGCAGATTGCGCTGCAGCCCTCTGGAAAGTTCAACAGAGAGCTGGATGGCAGTATAGAGGATGGAGACCCGGGGGCAAGTGAAGGAGGAGCAGGCAGTGGCTCTGACGGAGGCTTGTGCAACAGCAGCATGGCCAGCGATGCTGGGTACTGTAGCAGCAACAGCATCTTTGAGCCAGAGGCTTCAGATAAGCAAAGGACCACACACGATAGGAGTTTACTCCACTTCAAGTCCAAGGTCCCGCTGAGACGGTGCTCCTCCTTGGTTATATTTCCAAAGAGCCCCTGCAGCACCCCACCTGCTTCCCCTGTCAATCCTGTGACTCTACCTGTGGCCCCAGCAGCCAAGGGGGCTCATCAGACATCTCTTCAGACATCTGCCTGTGATTTCTCTCAGGATGATAAAGAAATGACTTGCAAAGGGTCCACCACCACGGCAGTAAGTGGCCATCGTCTCCCAAAAGGAAGCTGTTCAGCCGAGCAGAGGGACACCAAGCACATGGTGCAATTTAATATTCCTTTACAGGATGAACCCAAAATGGAGGACAGAAGTAAGAAAATGGAACTGTCTTCAACTGTAGACAGATCCAATCGTCACTCAAGCAGCGTGCTGCTCCACTTTGCCCACCAGAGACCAATGATGTCCGGGATGGGATCTACAACCACAACGACAGTCAATGTGGAATATCCTGAGGCTCCTAACCCAGCCGCAAACCCCAAGGGTGAACAGGACCCTTGCAGAAAACTCTATCGTAGTACCTCTGCTTGTTTGTTCTCCTCAAATAAACCATCAGAGAAAAACAATATGGTCTGTTTATCGGGAAAAGGCCAGGAAATGCCTGAGGAAAACCATTGTCATCGGGTCATACAAAGGAGCTTTTCCCTGGAAGTGCCCTACCCTAACACTGGAATTTCATGTCACGTTTCCAATCCAAAACTCAGTATTCCTCACACTCCACATGTTCACATTCATTTATCTCCTTGCTTCCCAGCTAAGCTGCCTAGCTCTGTTACTGATGTAAACACAAGTGACAAAGGGATTAATACACCAAAGAGCCCCGTTCAAAACACCAAGGTGAGTTTAGTTTCTCCATTGGAACTAGCTGAAGATCCCTGACCTACAGGTATGAGCCTAAATGCCTGTAAGTTAACAATGAATTGAGAGACAAACAGCTCTCCATCTAGGCCCTAGGAAAAGAAGATGTTAAGTCACCCATATGCTTGTTTAACTGGTTTAAGAAGATTCCCTACTGCTCTGGTTTGACTCAGGTTATGCTGCTTTCATGTCAAATTTAAAATTGGACTTTCAAGAATACTGCAAGTAATAAATGCATTAATGTTGGATTTACAAGGTTGTCATGATACTATAATGTTTAACCTTAATACAATACTTACAACACTAGTATGAATTATATATTTGCTTAAAGGAAAATCAAGTCCTTGGCATGCAAAATAGGATTTTTTTCTCGTCTTATAAAAAGATCTACATCCGACCCACAGTTTTGGTACAGAAAGGGTCACTGCTCACTTAAAAAAACACGTTATATTGATAATATTTTGATCATAATAAAACTTTATAATTGTTTTATACTTGAAGCCATAGGGCTAAAATCTGATTATAATAATGTTACATTTTGCATCTTCAACTTATAGTTGGTTAAGGAAAGTTTAAAGTTTGAAACATTACTTTTCTGAAACTAGATCTTTTGTGATAAGGGTGCTTTCCTTTCACTGCTGCTTTTCAAATGCTTAAAAGTCTGTTTACTTGGGGTTGGCCATTAGGCCAACCACAAACTAGACAGACATTAAGTAACTGAGAAGATCGCTACAGCTAAGTCATGCAATTAACAAGCCCGATGTGGACAAACATTCAGAGGTCTTTGGTTACATTACATTAAAGCTATTTGCATATTGATTTCCAAGAAACATAAAGCCAAGAAGAAACCCATCTTTTATCTTGTCTGTTGTACTGTGAACACATGCTCAACTTTAGAGTAGTTGTCCATTTTTATTATTCTGTTAGCGCTATGAGTAATCAACTTAAGTATTTACCCGGGCTAATTTTAGTGGTGGGAAAAGCAGTGCCCCTGGCTGATATAAATAAAGGGCCTCTGAAATATTCTCCCTGACTCCAGATAGTCTGGTGGTCTGTAGCACTGCCCAGTCCCGTGGATTCAAATTTAACAGCATGATACTAGAGCAGCGCACAGTCATGCCAGCCATCTGTGGACATGGTGTGTGTGTCTGCTGGGGAAATGTAATGTAGGCAAGACGGGAGCATGAGCCTTTCCCAGTAAAAGATTGGTGCGTTCCCTTCCCAATGAGTCCCCCTGCCAGGCAGTGTTTGTGAAGTATCCGGTGTCGGCCGCCGACCTGCATTTAGCAGGTTGTCAAGTACCAAAGTCTCCACTTTACCTAATTGGCCAGTCCATTTACTTTTACAGATCTAAATTTGCTTTCGTAAATCCAGATTTTATTTTCTGACTTAAAATAGAAAAAATATAATACAGTTTTGAGTATATTAATTTCACTTGAGCCCTGATATACAAAATCCTTTGTGCATAGATAAGTGTCACTTCACACATCTCTGGTATAAGTCTAAAACACTTCACACCTTTGTTTACATTCTGATCGTGTCTGCCTTGAACGCATCAACAATAGGATTCACACCAATAAGTATATAAAAAGTAGTAAGCACATGTACAAAATACTAAACCATGTGTATAACGTTTTTTGAAAAACACGTAGTGAATTTCCTCAGTAAATATGGCTAAATGAGCTTTGTACTCAAAAATGACTTTCATTTTACAGCAGCAGTACAAATGATTACCTCGTACCTACATCAGCCCAACAATGTGTATTATCAACTACATAAAAACAAAAGAGAAAAATAAACAGCCACAACTGAAAATATAAAAAACATGTAACATCCTTTGTTTATTTCAGCAGGAGAGAAACAGGCTACCAAGATCATTTTTTTAAATGTTGCAAGAGAAGAAAGATGAAGCCAATGAACTACTATATGAAGTTGAATGTGTTTATTATGATGCAGCTGGGTGTGGTGTTTAAAACATTTCCACAATGGACATTTTATGAAAACGCCAGGTCTACCGTTCTTATCTTCGGTGGCCTCGTAACTCTGTATACCTCATCTCACGAGTTAATGAACAACCAGTTGTCACCACATTACACAAGGAAGGGGAAATACACATTTCGGAGGTATTGACTTGAGCATGACTACATGGCATTGGATCTGCATTGATTAGTCTATAAGGATAAACAAAAATCATCCACTTTCTTTAAGCAACTGAAGACCGTCCAGCTGCAACTACTTTTGTGCAGCTGCCAGTGGTTGTGGTGGTGGGATGCATTTCCTAATTCAAGCTGGGAATAATTCAGATTCCTTCACAAGTGATAACATGTGGTCTAGAGAAGTCACTTGTGGGAACACAAACCTTCACTTTTGGGCTGTTTTCTGTTTAGAAACGGCAAAAGAGCCAGCAGCCAAGAAATAATAAAGAGTAAATTCATATGTGTTGGTTATAAATTATTCTTCAGCACAATTAACAAACAGTGCATGCCACCAGACTCGGTGTTACCGCCTCCCGCTGTAACAGTAAATAGTTTCACGTGTGGAAAACAAGGCCTTCCTCCTTTTACAGCCGAGACTCAACTTTGTCAACATAGTCTCTGCAGCTGTGGTACTTTCACGAGTTCCCCTTTAAACTGAAGTAATTCATTTTGAACATAAAAAAGGGTATATTATGTAAAATAAATAATAATGAGCATAGGCCACAACACACCTTCAGTCAGCAACATAAGTGTACAATTACCCTTTATCTCTAATAATTCATCAGTACTCAATTAATCCCATAAACCAACCATCTGCCTCAGAGCTAAAACACTGTGCTCCTCCTAATAATATATAACACTAACCAATCAAGAATATGAAAAATAAAATGGCAATAATAATCTCCATTTAGATGTGGCATTCACCTTCCTCATTACTGGTCCTTGCAAAATAAATGTTTTCCCCATCTTAACAAACTCACAGATATGATTACTTTGTTCGATTTTTTTACGTAAGTAAGTAAAATCCCCCCTCTGTGCAATAACGTTTTTTCTAACTTGCCAGAAGTTTAATTATTTCTTGCTCTGTACAACGTTTCTTCAGTCTTAAAATCCACCAGAATTTCAATGCACATGACTTAGTGTGTGTATCGAGAACACAGTGTTACTCTATTCTCGATATCAGACATTGTTTCTATCCCTTTGACATTACTTTTTATTATACATGTCTTTATTTCCTCTCATTCCCTTTGCCAACATATAAATAGCTTCAGCTTATTTTACAGTTATTGTTTTTCAGACATGTGCATTAGCCCCTGAACAGGATGGTTAATCGTCAGACGCTCCAATAACATTAGCTGAGTATCTCTTCAGAAGTTTAGGTTTCACAAGCTGCTGTCCACCTGTTGGAAAGTAGTTTGTCTTTGCCGAGCCAAGATGGATATCACTGAGCTTGCTCCAGAGATGCCCAAACAAGTGTCTGTAGCTGTTTGCCACATTCATGCAGTACGTGGTCAGCACTGCTTAATGCCACATGCTAAACTGAGTTGCATTTAGTGTCACCTGAACCTTCAGGGATGCTCCGAACGCACATTTATCTATGGCTATGTTTTTTTTTATCTCAGGCAGTTTTGTCCTCTGGTTGAAAGCATACACTTCCTCTTTGGCCTCATCTCACCACATCCAAAAGTTTCTAAGGAAAAATAAGTTAGTTGATATATAAATGACCTACTTAAGTTTTAAACCCAATAGGGACCGTAATTGTTTTATGCATTACGGTATTAAAAACTGGCTTAAGTTGACACACAGATAAGATGTCCAATTAGTCTCTTGTTGTTTGTATAGTTCAGTTTCTCATATATGAGTAAGCAACTATGAAAGGCAGTGTATTAATATATATTGTTAAGATTTCTGAGAGCTTAAGAACTAGCTGATGATTGTTACATGGGCTTTGGGGTTAAGTGTAAGATATTGTGGTTTTATTGAACGTGGAATATGAAAGCATATCTCATCACTCCTGACAACTGATGTGAATGTGACATTAAGTGTTATCCTGCTAGATGTCGTACTTATTGACTTAAATTAGATGTCAGATACAATTCCATAATATAAGATGACACAGGCATAATGTGGCAAAAGGCCCTGACATGCATGATAAAACGGATACAACTCATTAAAAGGAAGGATTTATTTTTTTGAAATTGAAAAAAATATATATAGTTTAAATAATTAAAAACCAAGGATTTAATAAGACACAAAGCAGTTAAATGTGTCAGAATAAAAATTGAATAAGTAAGACTAACAGTTTGGACCTACAAACCAGACCACTACATGTAGAGGATATATTCAAACGAGTTTTAGGGTTCATTGCCTGTGTGCATGAAGCGTGTATCTTTTAACCTGCACTTAACTGCTTCCCTTGGCCGCTCTATTAGACATGCAAGGGCAGGACCAAGGAGGCCTCCATCTATATTTGTTCACGTAAACACCCTATACTGCTGTTAGACAGTTTGACCTGCCGCAAGTGTTAATTTGGTCACAAAGTGACCTCCCTAGTGCAGTGTGTGTTTGCCTTCAGCCTTTGCCTTCAAGACTGTAACGGCTGTGATAAAGGCATGCTGTGAATGTGTGAAGTGTTCAAAGAAAAGTCAGTTTGTCTGAAAAATGCCACAGTATTTTAGGTCGAGTCTCTCTAACAATAACACAGTGCAGCCATTCATTGTAGGCTGATAAACACACTCCTATCTAGGCTACATACTAAATATAACGTGAAATAGATCAAGTCAAATGACTCCGTTGAAAATAATAGAGTGTTTTGTTTAAACTAAAGACTAAAGATAGTTAGTGGCAAAAAGGGAAATGGATGTTGCAGAAGGACCAAATAGCTTATAGTTTCAGAGCTCCATTCATAACGTTGACATTCAAATTCTAAGGAGGCTCTCATATGAGGGACTCTGAGGACACTTAATCCCAAAATCCAGTTTGTATCATTGTTAAAACTGTGTACTGTACCTTTGCACGTCCGTCTATTCATGCCTCATTTATTCTCAGGGTCACTTACTACACAGCCCATCTATATTTTCTATGAATGTGCTCAGCATGGACTGAGCACATGGAGAAGCAACGGGGGATGAAGTGGGGAGGCAGAGAACAGTTCTGTCCTTGTGGTCCTCCAAATAGAAACCGTGGACATATTGTAAAGGTCGTCTCCATTGAATTGCCTTGGGTTTTTGTGGTTGCCACCATTTTTAACATTGACAACATAAACACAAAAATGCTTGTTGCCAGGGAAGGAAGTAGCATCTACTGTACGGCAAATATGTCCCAATGTGCAGGCTTTTAAAAAAAAAAAAAAGTCTATTCATTGTGTTTAAACCTTTATATATACAGTCTATGGTTTACACCCTGTATTTCTGCACAGTTGCAGATCAAGACTAGGCCAGGTTTTATTGTTAGTGTTTATAATATTTGTAAAATTGTTTTCCAGTGGTGTCCGTGAAGGATTGTTGTTTGGGTTGTAAAGTCCAAATGTATTGAAAGAAGATAGATCCAATCATTTCTAAAATACCCATGTATTTCTATCTTAAAAAATGATCTGCGTGTGCCATTCAGCCTTTCCAAAAATGTTTGTGCTTGCCCCACAGGAAGTGATCAAGCACCAGTAATTACGGGGGTCTAACAACAATTCAAAAATTACCATTCTCTTTCAGCCCTTAGGAACATGTCGAATGTGAAGAAGAACTTCTAACTTCACATTAAGGACATTGTTTGTGGTTTCTTTGTGTGTGCATGTGTAATATTGTCCTGATGCTGACACCTTGTGTGATCCCTCTCTTTGTCTCTCTGTCAGACACGTGATGACTTCCTGGGACAGGTGGACGTCCCCTTAAATCAGATACCGGTGAGTCCTTGGTTGAAGGATGTTATATTTACGCCTGTGACTTGTTTGACTTCGCCTTAGTTAGAGATCATTTCGTTTTTAATTGAAGCTTTTGCTGCTCACGCTCTTGAACTCTCTCTCTCACCCATGTCACCATGTAAATATAAACACGCACGCCCTTATTCTAGTGCCTGTTCCACATCGTTGGCTATAGTTTTGGAAACGCAGTCTGTCATCATGTTTGTGTTACGTTCCTGCTTTTGTTTAATTATAAATACCCACAAATGTTTTACTGTCACCATCATCACTATCTGTAAATATACTGTGTTTTGATCCACTGCCAGACAGTTTATTTGTTCACCCTGCTGTCGAAATGTTTGGAGGATTGAAGATTTCCTTTTTCTTTTCTCAGACAGAAAATCCTAATACAGAAAGGCCATACACATTTAAGGATTTTCTGCTTCACCCACGAAGGTTAGCATGATTTATTGTTATTTACTCTGATTTCTTTCCCTGTTTACATTCCATTTTTATTTGCATGAGAAATTATAGTCCACAGTTCATACTTTGTTTTAAATATTCCTGACAATATGTATGTCTTTCATGTTCAAAATACTTAATAAATCTGTTGGTTTCACAGCCACAAGTCCAGGGTCAAAGGTCACCTGCGTCTCAAGATGACCTACCTGCCTAAAGACCCAGGTTCAGAGGAGGAAACGGTGGAGCAGATTGAGGACACGGATGTAAGTTTGGCACGTTCAACAAGGATGTATCTCCCGTGGCGTTCATTAATATCACTCGTCCTGTTATTTTAAGTTTAGATTCTTCCTCCTGTTGATAATAGATCAGCTGCAGCCTCAAATGAAATTGGACTAATACATATATTTTAGTTCCCTGTCACTCTACATTTCTATGATCTAAAAAATAAACCAGGTATTGGCTAAAATCCAATTTTAGGCAACCTCATTTTCAATATTTTTTTTCCCTTGGTGTTTTTCTATAGTATCATTTACAGCAATTAATAATGATAGTGTATTGTTTTGCATAATCACACATGACAATCACGGTACTGCAAATTGAATATCTCCACAAATCAACCTACAAAGCTGAAATAAAATATCAAGTGTACTGTATTGATTACCTAGCTGAGAAGTTTGAGGAGTTCAGCCTGTAGCCTGCTGCTCTTCCTTTAACATCTCAGTGTGACTCTTCTGATCCTGCAATATTTCAAACTGAGCCACAAAACACATCTAGAAATGGTCCTCGTTTATTTTGTTGACGCATTTTTGATCAACGGAAGTGGTCGGTGTCAAGCTCATTCACAAACACATTGCATTTCCTGTGCCTACTTGTGTTTCAGCAGTCAACAGCTTTGAATTAAAGACTAATCAGAGATAGTGAGAAATGTCAGATGTATTGACAGCCACTTAACGAGCATTCATTCTTGGAATGTCACCGAAAGACAACAAAATAAATTTACTGCAAATATATGAATATTTCAATACTTTGATTTGTTGGCATTATGCTCAGTCACTATTAGGCTGTGAACAAATGCGATGCCTCATCAGAGATAGTGGTTTTTGTATATTAAATTCTTACTAACTATTACTTTAAGACCATTGACATTAAGATTCTGTCTACATGCTGTGTGTACCGCCTTTTTAAACGTTCTGTTTATGTCGTGCAGCCCAGTTGGGAGTATCTCGAGGCTCAGGACATGTCGGGTCCCAGGCAGAGCCAGCTGCTGCCCGCTCTGCCCCCTGGCTTTGAGGAGCGGCAGGACAACCTGGGGAGGACCTACTTTGTCAATCATGAGAGCAGAAACACACAGTGGCAGCGGCCCACAGTCCTGTAAGACCCCCCCCCCTCCCCCCTCCCCCCTCCCTCCCCTCATCAGCAAAGCTACAGCACTATTTCTTGTTAGGGCAGCACCGACTGTGTGTGTGTGTGTGTCTGTGTGTGTCCTAAACAGGGACGATGACCTGCAGATACAAAGAAGACAGAACAATGATATGGACGTGGAGCAGGCTTTTATTACACGCAGACAGATCTCAGACCACGATGAGAACACCACACGAGAGTCTCCTGAGGTCCGTTTATTACCGTTTTTAAAAAATGCACTTTTGGTGAAGGAAGCGGGGGAACAATGGTGGAAGGATGTTCTGCAGCCAGGTTTTGCAATGTTTTAGCAATTGGTCCTGGCTTTTCCTCAGAGGGTTTGGCATAAACACTAATACACACTAAATAAATAACTTTGAGGTTTACACTTAACAAATCTTACTAAAAACTAAAAAGTATTATTAACAAATATATTTTTTCCAGGTTTTGTATTTTTTTTTTAAAAAACATTTAGGGTCCTAATTGAGTTTGTGTGGTCATTTTTATGCGATTATAATTTCAGTACTTCTAATTATTTTAATTAATGAGGCTTGTTTACACATTTGTTGTTTACACATTTGTTGTTTACACATTTCTTGCTTGACAGCACAGTTAGTGATGCAATTGTCATCGGATATAAACTTGGATCTTTCCTTTATACTCCTCCACTTTCTTGACGAGTCTCTTTTGTCTCCTCTTCTAGAGCTGGGAGATCATTACAGACGACGAGTCCACCTTGTACCACAGCAACAGCAACAGCCAGGTCATGTCACCTCCACCCCACGGCCCTGAGGAGTTCCTCCCATTTCGTGAAGACCTGAGAAACTCCCTTGTTTCTGCGTCCACAGCTGGCGAGCTGCGCACCAACCAGGCGGTGAGTCATACGCTGTTCAGCAATGGGTCTGATTCCTGGAAAGTCAGAGGAAGAGAGACTCATAATAAAATGAATTAGAAACATACACTTAATACAGAGAGAGAGGGAGATAAGTGGAAGTGATATAACATTAATAGTCAAGTGTCTCTGTAGTCTTGACATCCTTCCTCTGCCCTGCAGGATCATGCAAGTAATTCAAGCCATTCCAGTCGCAGAGGAAGTGCCCAGACTTCGACAGGAGAGGAACATCCTGTTAATCCTATGGTGAGTATTTCACTCCCTTTTGAAATCGCTCCTTCCTCCACTCCTTGCGGTGTAAATGGACAGTTGTCAGCATTCAGAATTCACGTGGTGTTTTCTTCCTTTCCTGTGTGGAAGTTAGGAAATAGTTTCAGTGACTGAATATTGGTAATGGGTTACTCCAAGAGCTTAAGGTTTTCAGTATTGATCCCCTAATTGATGTGATGTCATTCAATAGCTGGTTCCTACCTCGTCTGGGCTGCCTGCAGGCTGGGAGGAGAAGAGAGACTGTAAAGGAAGACGCTACTTTGTTAACCACAACAGCCGAACCACCTCATGGACGCGGCCCCTCGTTCAGGTACAAAGTGTTTTCTGGGGGGATTGTGTGTGTCAATATGTGTACATGTCTGTCTGTCCGTCCATAGATAATCTCGTATCCTGCTGGACCCATCAACCTAGTTTAGTTAGTGGACATTTCTTACTTTATGAATGCACAAGGACCTCTTAAGGTTTTGATGTTAAACAACTTTTGAAAAACGTTTTAATTGACTGTTTTCTACCATCCTTGACTTCTTGATTCACTCCTCTTAATTAATTGTTAGTGTCCTCAAGTTGTGTACAACTGCTTCATTAGCATTTTCAGCAATCGGCTAATCCAAAAACAAGCCTCAGCTTCTCTGTTGAGGGCCAGATTTTGGCCTTGGTTGTGGCTCAAAAAAGAGATTTTGGTTTCATTGTTAATGAAACATATTTTTCCATTTCATAAATGTAATGATCCACTAAAGTTGGGCATGAGAAAGGTGAACGCATTGTTGCTGCCATCTTACCTGTGGACACCTGGCAAGATGTGCACTGTACTTATTGCAATTTTCTAGTTATTATTGATACTGAATGATAGCAAAATGATGAATACTGAAACTCAACCGACACTTGTAATCACAGTTCTTTCTTACTTCTCCATATAATATTTGTTGGACAGAGGACCCAGGAAGCCCCAGCAATGGCACCAGCAGTGGCCCCAGCCGTGGCCCCAGCTGCAGCACAGATTGGTGCAGGTGTTCGTCAGAGCGCGACCCCGCCCTTACCCCCCGTGTGTCCTGAAGAGTCTCCTCAGCAGACCCCGTGCCCCGAGGCCTCTCAGGACTCTGCCTTCCTGCCGGCCGGTTGGGAGGTCCGCAGCGCTCCCAGTGGAAGACCTTTTTTCATCAACCACAACACTAAAGCTACTACCTGGGTGAGAAAGCAGCAGACATTGGACGTGCTTTTACCAGTTACTTTAAAGGCACACTGCTACTACTGGTTTGCGGTTTGTTAACACACCATTGAAAGATCAAGAAGCTAGAAATTGAGAGAATCCTGCATTTTTCCTACTTTTAATGCAGATGCTCCCAAGGGAGCCACTTAAGAAAAACAAAGACCATGTGAAAGTGTTTCCTGTTTTGCTGAAATACACCCTGTTTGTTTTCCTCCGAGCAGGATGATCCCAGGCTGAAGATTCCTGTGCAGGCGAGGAGGCGACCCTCACTCGACCCATCTGATCTCGGCCCTCTGCCGGTAAGTTGTTACAGAAACTGTGTAACAAAATCAGTTGAAAGACATTCATCAACTTTATGCTTTAGATCTCATGCAAACATCTTCCTTTATTGCTCTGTGTGGAAATATATAATTAATGATATTTTGTACAATAGACTAAAGCTACTTATTAAAGAATGTGATGCGTTCCTCCTTTCTAGCCTGGCTGGGAGGAGAGGATCCACACCGATGGGAGGATTTTCTACATAGATCACAGTGCGTATGACATTCAATACTAAGATCACATCTTGGACAAAATAATGTCTAGAGGGGTGAAGGGGACCACCATGGGACCTTATTTTGGACAAAAATATGTATATCAATGGCGAGTGACACGTCATTATGTGTACCCTTTAGAAATGTAATAATCACACATATGATGTTTGTGAAAATGAAAAGAAAAAAACTCCAAATCATCAATTTGAGATTATTACACACCGAAAGTCGAGTAAATGGGTCAAAACTTCATTTCTCGCTGACGCTGCGAAGCTGTGCGTTTTATTGCTGAATAAACTCACACAAACAGCGAATCTTGCTCATTCTCTGGCTTACCAGCTCATTAAATGACCTGGATTTGGGAGGGAAAACGCACCTGGTAAAATAACGTTACAGCTGTGCGCGGAACAAAGCTCAGTTACCTAGTGTTTGTTATATTGTTGTTGTTACGATTATGCCAGGTGAGATTCTGTACAGAGCTAAATGTTGCTCAACACGTGACTTTGCAAAATTATCTTTTGAAATGACAAACATCATATGTGTGAGTCACAGGAAAACTCAAACAGGATCAAAAGTCGCTGGCATACATATTTGTATATGAAATGAGGTCTGATAGTGTAAGGGCAGGGACTCCTCGATGTTTCAGTATTAATAATTGGTCTATTATATTCCACAGACACCAGGACCACACAATGGGATGATCCCAGATTACAGAACTCAGCTATAACCGGACCAGTGAGTATACATTATATTTTACGATATGACATGACACGATATTAGCACATAAAAAAGCACACTCCTGTAAATATGTATCCTTGATAACAGTGTTAAGATTAAGATGGATTTGACGCTGAACGCTGTCCTTTGTTGATTACAGGCAGTGCCTTATTCCAGAGATTATAAACAGAAGTATGAATACTTCAGGAAGAAGCTGAAGAAACCGGTGAGTGTCCTCGGAGCATGTAGCTGGGACTGTAAACAACTCAAATACTTAATCAAAAGAATCAAATAAGCATTGGTGTTACCTTCACCTCAGATATTACTTTGTCACTTTGTTAACTTTCTTCTTAATGAACGCATTACATTTGTTCTTAGGCTGACATCCCAAACCGCTTTGAGATGAAGATGAGACGAAATGCAGTTCTGGAGGACTCGTACCGACGCATCCTCTCCGTGAAGAGGGCCGACCTGCTGAAGGCCCGGCTGTGGGTGGACTTTGAGGGAGAAAAGGGTCTGGACTACGGCGGCCTGGCCAGAGAGTGGTTCTTCCTCATGTCCAAGGAGATGTTCAACCCGTACTACGGCCTGTTCGAGTATTCTGCCACGTGAGGCCACACACTGCATGTTTTATACCTCCAGATCAGGGTTTCCGCTAGGATTTTTTGTCGACGGTCAAATGTCCGGGCAGATTTTATTTTACCGGACAAATTTGAAACTTACCGGTCATATTTCAATAATAATAATAATAGTTGTGTAGCAGAGTTTCCGTTAGCAGGTAATTACCGGACTATGAGCAGATATGCTTCAGTTTAAAACTCAGTTCACGGGGCTCATTTTTATATTGCTTCAGTTTATAATCGTAACAGATCGAAAAAAATTCAGATTAATTTTTCAATAAATGATTCCACAAACAACAAACAACATAATTATTACATTCAAATAAACTACTTGTAGTAGATAACGTACATTATTCAGAAGTTTACATCAACTTTGAATAATAACACGGGAGAAACGGAGCCTCTCTTTTCCCCTCTCTCTCACAGCAGTCAGTTTCTTAAGCAGCTCCTGCAGCTCCTGCAGCGCACTAAACAGAGGGCGGGGCTTCAGGTGATTCTGCAGAGCTGCGTGTCTCGGTCAGACTCAGCAGCTGATCTGATCTCTCTCTCTCGTCCGGTTACACTTCACTCGCGTTTATGTCCATATCGATCAGATCCAGCTCTCCTGATCGGCCTTTATAGAGAGCACCGATCAAACTATTAAGAGTGAATATCGGCCGATAATGACCGGCGGCCGATCGATCGGAGCCTCCCTAATTATTACCAGACATTTTGACCGTCAGGTTTTGAATTTACCGGTTTTTTATAAATTTTACCAGCTAAAAACCGGTAATTACCGGCTAACGGAAACCCTGCTCCAGATATGGTCTCATTAAATAACGAAGAAAAGAGTAGGAAAGAATCGTGCTTGGGGGATTTTTTTATGATTCAGTAGGTTCGACATTTCCATCTAATGTTGTTTGCTCTGTCTATTTCATTTGCCTTTTTTTTTTTACCATTAATATCAAGTGTGTTTTATTTCCATCTTATTTCACAATCATTTTTATGTTATATTCCTGTTTTTAGGTTCATTTTAGGCCTGATTTCCACTATTTTAAAGATCTTTGTGCTGCATTAATTGTATAATAAGTGCTATGCAAATGTTCTTTACGACTATAAATGATATTTAAAGTAAATGACAGACCCTCAGGACAGACAGTGTGGGTCTAGATGCAGTGATCACTGCTCATCTAAAATGTGTGAAAGGGAGAATGGTTTTACATTTTCATAATATATATGATGATTTATTCAGGATTGAATCTGCATAATAGTGGACATTTAAAGCTACACATAAATAACTGTAGTTGCTTTTTTATAGGAACCATGAAAGGCAATTTAGAAAGCTTTTTATTTCTGTTCATACTTTATGATCTTTCTTCCAGGGACAACTACACACTGCAGATTAACCCTAACTCAGGTTTATGTAACGAGGACCATCTGTCCTACTTCAAGTTCATCGGCCGCGTGGCGGGCATGGCCGTGTATCATGGCAAACTGCTTGATGGTGAGTGTCTCTTTGTGTACATATGTGACCCGCTCTATCGAAATCAGTCGGAAGTCGGCTCATTTCAAAATAAACGTGGATTTGCGTAAAAAAATAGTTTTTCGGGGTTCGGGTGTTTTTTTATTTGATTTTAAATAAACAAAGTCTTGGCTTTCAGAATATTAAACTTTTATTTCCAAAATCACACGATAAATAAATGTTTGAAACTTGTAAAGGGAAGATGACAGCTCTCCCTCGCCACTCTGCTGTAAGGCGTATAGTAATCATAGATAACACGGCAGGGTCCGTTACAGTTTGTTTTCATCTGATTTCAATTAAACAAAGTCTTGGCTTTCAGAATATTAAACTTGTTTGGGCAAATTCAGATGATAAATACAACTTCGAAGCTTGTAACGGCATAATTACAAGCGGAGAACGGAGTAACTTAACGTCACAGCAGGCATAACAACAGCCGGTGTTTCTCGTGAGGGTTTTCCCCGGGAAACAAACACAATACACAAAAACGCAAAAATACACAAACACACGTATACACACACACTCATGAGCTTCCCCCAGACCAGTAATCCAAACGAAAATATATTCCCTCCGTAGTATTTTGATAATTTGCTCCGCTAATAATCAATCAGATCGATCCAGAGAAGAGGAAACTTTGAAGGCCTTTTTCTCAAAATGATGACTCTGTAACAGTCATTATATAATGTGACATGTTTAGCTTAATATTTGGAGTACAACAACAATCCTGATATCATTGGAAAGCAAGGAATCTCCTCTTTCCAACAGTGTATACAACTCAAAATGTGTCTTCGGGTCGATGCGACTGATTTCGATGGAGCAGGTCACATATTGCCAAAGGGCAAAGAGAAGATCAAAGGGATTGGAGAAATGTGATTTCATAGAGCTTGACTCTTTTTGTGTGTGTGTTATTTAAAGCTTTCTTCATTCGGCCGTTCTACAAGATGATGCTGCAGAAGCCGATCACTCTGCAGGACATGGAGTCTGTTGTGAGTGTCATACTTATATGCTGTAAATAGTTAAACCCCCAATATGTTGTCTTCTGAGGCTAGGGATGACACAATAAAACAATAACAAAAGACAAAGTACATCAATATTCTGAAGAAGCATGGGATCATGGGAGTTGTTGTCTCGTTGCACTCAGCTAGCCCTGTTTAAGATTCATTCATTCTTCATCCATTTGGAGGTCCCTCAGAGCCAACATATCTGCAGACGCTTCTTCCTCTCGTAAACAAATTGACTTGGTGATACAATAAAGAAAACACTGAATTAAGCAGCTTCACATTAAGTCATTTTACTCTAAAGCTGTTTTTACTTATCTTATAACTTAAGATCCAGACGTTCAATGACTATCATCCTTTAGCGCATATCATATAGTAGTTTTTAAACTCACACATTATACTTGTGATTGTACACCTTGAATCAGACAGTATGAAAGACATTTTGATCGTTGTCTTTTCAGGACAGTGAATATTTCAACTCCTTGATGTGGATTTTGGAGAACGACCCGACAGACTTGGATTTGAGGTTCACCATCGACGAAGAGCTCTTTGGACAGGTGTGTTCAAACACAGTCTTTCCCTGTAAAACGTCAACTTTCAACCATTTGTGATACGTGTGTTTTCTTGTTTAATTGTACATGATATATCCCGTTCTTCATATTCAGACTCACCAGCATGAACTGAAGCCGGGCGGCGCAGAGATTGTCATCACTAATGAAACCAAGAAGGAATACATCCAGTAAGCAACAGAGAGAAAACAATTCATCTCCAAAGTGTTGGACAGATGGTTTGACGCTAACCTGCTGTTTTGTGTTTCTAACAGTCTGGTGATGCAGTGGAGGTTTGTGAACAGGATACAGAAGCAGATGACAGCTTTCAAAGAGGTAACAACTATTCAGGAAACCTGAATTTGGATAGGTTCTTGATTGAGCTTTGAATACAACTATTCTACAAACATTATAACCTGGGAACAATGTTCATCCAAATCTCTCAACTTCATGTTTAAAGGTGTAAATATAAAATGACTGTTGGATATTCTTTGTGTTTCAGGGATTCTTTGAGTTGATACCTCAGGACCTGATCAAGATCTTTGATGAGAACGAGCTGGAGGTGAGTTTTTAATCTGTCCAATTGGCTGACATTAATATAAAAACTGGTTCCAGAAAGATGAATAATGGTTTGTCTACCTGTCGTCTTGTCCTCCACAGCTGCTCATGTGTGGGCTCGGAGACGTGGATGTGAACGACTGGAGAGAGAACACCAAGTACAAGAACAGCTATTGCGCCAACCACGCTGTTATCCAGTGGTTTTGGAAAGTAAGACAACTTTCCATGCCCCGAGCCATCCAGTTGTGTGCACCTCTCAGAGTTTATTCTCCTCTTAGGAAGAGCTTGTATCACTTATTTCTGTTTGTGTTCTAGACGGTGCTGTTGATGGACGCAGAGAAGCGAATCAGGCTGTTGCAGTTTGTGACGGGAACATCCAGGGTGCCAATGAATGGCTTTGCTGAGCTCTATGGTGAGATAATTGAATACTGTTTTACAAACTGGTCGTTTGCTTGTGCCACTAACCTGAAACCAATAGAACAGCTGTACAAGAGAGCTATCAAGGTGGTTGACCGAAAGCCTTATTCATACCACCACTGTACCATCCTTGAAAAACCCAATTTCTTGAGTTTTGACAATTTTAAGTCTTTTAAAAGTATGTGCTTTTTTTATAAATGTTTACACTAAGGGAATTCATCCACAAAAGACACATTGGTCGCTGCACTAGGTCAGAAACCAGAGGAGACTGTGAAGTCCACTGTAAACGGACCACTTTTGGACAAAATGTCCTCTCCATTAAAGGCAGCTCATTCTGGAATAGCCTCCCAAGTGAGATACGGGATTGTCCCACTAGCTTTAAAGGTCAACTCAAAGAATGGTTGAGAAACAAACAGACGTGTAATCACCGCTAAATGCACTTTAACACAGGAGTATCTCCTTTTGCACTTTAGGTAGCTCTTGTATCATCTCTTGCACTTTATATGTCGTTGCTGCTATATTGTATTACCATGTGGTAAATACTTGTGTATGCTGCTCTTGCTCTTTTTGCATATCATGTATTTATTTGTTGCTATGTTTATAAATGTGCATGTGACGGGACTACGGAAGGAAATTAGCTCAAAGCTCAAATCTGGCATATTTACACTTGAAGCATTATTTGTCTTAAGTGTTCATTAATGTGCATTGTCCCTATTCAAATAAATGAATAACAGCTATTGAAACTGCCAAATGTATCATTGTTAAACAAAGTGTTCCAGCTTAGTGTAGATTATTCTCTCCTGTATCCTCTTATAATGTAAAATAAAATAGAAATCCCCCTACACTGCGGACACTTGTTTTTAATGCACAGGTGGCTTGAACTTATTTTTTCTTTCTTTTTTATTGCAAATGATTTCCAGATAAAGCTGCGTGTTTGTCTGATGTCTGACGGTTTTGTTTTCCAGGGTCTAATGGACCGCAGCTGTTCACCATCGAGCAGTGGGGAACACGTGAAAAACTCCCCCGAGCCCACACATGGTGAGCACTTAACTCCTAACATTTTATTTATTCGTATTTTCTGACATTTTAAAAGGTTGGAGAAGTTTTAGCCCAAAAACCACACTGCTTTCTGCTGTCCTTGCTACTGATGTGTTGGTTATGTTTAGGAGGGGGGGGGGGGGGTTGTAACGAGAGATTACAGTTCAACTCTGAGGAACATTTGCGAATATTATCAACACATTATAATAATAAACTTCATTTGTAAAGTGCTTTTTAAAATAGAATGTTTGACCAAGATTTGACTATGCACACAATCAAGATGAAGCATAACACCAATCAAACCTAAATTAAACACAAAAAAACATTTGATATATTGTGTATTTTTTTATTTCACTGTGTGGCTAGGATGTTAGGACCTGATAAATATATTGTTTATCTTGTGTGCAAAAGATCCCTTTTCAATCAGTTTTAGCGAGACTAAAACATATATTTTTTAAGTATTCTGTGATTATTAATGAATGAATACATTAAAAAAGACCCAGTACAATGTGATGTAACTGAGCATAGAGTGTGCTGAAGCCCCCTGGTGGCGGGATGCAGTCATGGCCTCCCTCTACTTTTTGAGAACTGAACACAGTCCTTTAGGCTCAGTGGGACACATCAGAGCTCCAATGATTTTAAATATGTTTGCCTATGCTGCACCACGTCTTAAGATCACTTTGTGAATCTGTATGTGGACACTCCCTCAACCGTTATGACGGTTCAGCACACTTCTACCTTTTAGAAGCGGACAGAAGTACCGGCAAGGAATCAAAGCAATGTTCTGCTGTGGTTAAACCGAACTGCAAAATGTCACGCAATACTGTCCCTTTAAGAATTGTGAATGACCAAATAGCAGCTTGAAGTTATCCTACTCTTTCTGTTTTCTTTGGAAAGTGATTTTTCTTTTGATTTGCTCACTGTTTTTACTTTCACCTCATAAAGCTTCAATCGGCTGGACCTGCCTCCCTATGAGTCTTTTGAGGAGCTGAGGGAGAAACTTCACATCGCCATCGAGAACGCACAAGGCTTCGACGGGGTGGATTAGATTTTGAACTGTTATTGAGATGAACGGACATTACTGCATGATGTGCTGAAGAGGAGAGAAGCCAGCTGTGCTTCAGATCCAGGTGTTAACCTGCGGCTGTGTGATGGATGAAGGAAAGTCGCACACGCTTCACTCCTCTGTCGTGGCACACATGGAGAAAGGACATGAAATCTGTTGTGACGGAGGTATCTAATCTCTCTGTATTTTTACGTTTACAAAGCGAACATGCAAAGCTGTGTACTCTATAACTTTTCGAAACACATTTGTTTCATTTGGGCTGAATTGCCTCAGTAAAACTGGTTATGCTCATCATCAGGTATTTGTGACATTTTCTCTTCATACTCTAGTTAGTGGGAAATCATTTGACTTCTGTTGCTGTTGTAGTGCTGGAAAGAGTGGACCATGGGTTAGATTATTCATTAAGTTAACTTATTATTAGAAGCAACTCTTCCTATATGAGTTAAACAATTAAAACTTGTTTACTTATCCATACCATTTAATGTATAAAGTAAACAAAACAAGTCTGAAATCCCTTTAAACGTGACATTACCCCGACTGGAACAATGTTAGAAGCACCCAGCGGTTTTAAATGTCCAGTGTGTTGGATTTATGGGGATCTACTAACCCCTATGTTTTCATTAGTATATCATCTCCTGAAACTAAGAGTTATGGTATTTTCCTAAAATCAGAATAAGCCTTGCATATCATATCATTGGGATCCGGTCCCATATTTCTACAGTAGCCCATAGCAACCAAACTAAAACACAGTCAGGATATGGAGGTTCAAGTTTTTGTGTTGAAATTAATTGCACAAAAAAAAATTGTTGGAAGGTAAAGAGGATGAAGTGTTTGCTAAAGCTGGTTAACCATCATGTGCTGTGAAGAGTCTGAGAAGCCATATTTTAAAAGAAATTGGAGGATTAAACTGACTATTAAACAAAAGCTGTTAACATTAGTGTGGCCTTTTCCAAATCTCTGATAAATGACACATGTTTTCAGAGTTATCTTTTTGCTGGATAAGTAATTTAGCCAGCCAATCTGATTGGACCTGAAATCCACAGTAGGATCTTCCACACGCCTTGAAATGGAGGGAGGGGTTTTCAAGGGCACTAAATCCCATACTCTGGTCCTATAAAATAAGAGATGAAGACAGCAAGGTGTTTTAAACAAAAACCTGACTGATAAATTGGCAATTCAATCTAAATAAAACCAATGTAAATGTGTTTTATATCCTTTCAATTCTACACATAATTAAACATTTTCATTCCATCATTAGAAAAACTGATGCAAATCCCAAATGTATGCACCTCAGAAGCATTGTTGGCAAAAATGTGAAAGTTATATACAAGTTTTAGGGACTAAACTTAAGGGAAGTGTATTATTTAATCCTTATAGTAGTGATGTTCACATAGCAGGACCAGTAAAAGGCTAACAATATTATACATTTTTAGTTTGTTTCTCACTAAGTGCAGTGTTAGATTGTGCTGCAATACGATTCATAATTGTACATATAGACATAACATTATTAGATATGTTTTTTCAGTTATTACATAAATATACTGTACATAAAAAATCTACAAAATGATGAAGCATTTATTTTTAAAAATATTGTGAAATTGGCAAATAACTGTTAATGATGCACCTCTACATGAATGCATTGTCTTGAGGCACAGTGCCCACTCAGACTCAAGTGTAACACTGGTAGTTTGTGTATCAGAGTGACGAATACACACTATATATCCCAGAAATATCCGACAGACTGACCGTATCAACCATATCGTTTTGTTTTCCTCTACTCACCACGGGTGTCTGATCGCAGCACTGTGCTCTATTTTTAAGAGTACACCTTAAACCTTTTGGTTATCAAAATGTGTACAGATAATTGTCTGTTTTTAAAATGGGTAACCACTTGTTAGTACCTTTTTGTAGGAAAGTAACTGTACTTCAGCAGTAGTTTTAACATGTTCTATATGGGTAAACATGCGTTTACACTACCTGCCATGTTTACAGGTAGTTGCTAAAAGCAGATATTGTTGAGCTGGTTCTTGTCTCTCTGACAACACAATTTTATACTTTATGCTTTTATAAAGTCAAGCACTTTGTTAATATCCATGAGTCTTACTTTGTCTGAATCTTTGCCAATCTGTCGCCTGCAGACTCCTTAAATCGCTTTTTAACAAAATGATCCTATGCTTCAAGTGCACGTGTTTAAATGTTTACATGTGAACATTGCTGAAAATAAGCAGTCTCTTCTTTCAATTATATTTAAAGTTAAATACAGAGGCCTTCGTTTGTAATGTATTATACATTTTTGATTGTTTATTGGTGTTTTGATCTCTAAATGGAAGTACTGTTATATAACTATGGTCTACTGAAGAATAATGAATAGATCCACCCCCTAATTTCTGATTTATCAACTTTTCTTATTATGGATTTAAATATAACACCTATAAGTGCATTACAACAACAACAACAACAACAACAACAACAGCAACAACCACAACATACATGCAACATATTATACAACAGTTTAAACGTTGAAAATGAATTATATTAGCTGTTAAATCACAATTTGATGACATACAGTGCACCAAATTAAATATCAATATATTTGAAAAATAAAGATGTATTAAAACAATCATCCAGTGTCTTCATGTCTACATTTCCTACCGATGTGTTTCTCTGTTGATTTGATGGCCTTCTGTTATCTGTAGTCTGCAAGGCCTCCTTCCCACATTACTATGCATTCAAGTTTCAAGGATCGCTGGTTATTTTTACACATTTTACCTGAACTGCTATTTAGTATGTATAATCTGTATACAATAAATAAAAACATCGTTAATGACACACTGTATTGTTGCATCTATAAGTGTTATTTAATGTAGCACAACTACTCCTATGGGCGTCAGTGAGTATACGCTTTAACAAGCACCAAAATAGAAATGTCTTCATTTGAGAAGTTAAAATCTTAAGTATTGATACTTTTGTCTTTCTTCATGTAAAGACTGATTAATGCTTTGTTGCAGTTTTATCTTATTAGTAATTAGTTTGCGATTTTGAAGATTATATCAAATGTTCAGGATGCTTATTGGAGATGTCATTTGCAGCTCACAAACAGGAAACACCGCTTGAGTCACCAATTAAAACCTGAGCTTCTGTTTTATGGAATGAAAACATGCAGCCTGTTTCAACTTACGTGTATGTAGTAAACCAGGCCAGCTGTAATGTTGCTGTCACAGATGACTGTCCAGCTTTTATGAATGATAACATTTTAGTTTAAAACCTGTTAAGCCCCAAGCCTGTTTTTCAGGTTTCAGGCTCGAAAATGACATTCCTAGAACAAATGACCATATCTTCCCTTCTAAAAGGGTTAAATTAATAATCTTTTTTCTCAAAGTAATGATAAACCTGTGAGTTGGATGTAGAAAAGTCAGAATCTATATAGATGTTTTTTATTTTAAAGAAAATTCAGATTGAACATGGTAAATTATAGTGTCCGTCCAAAAAATATGTTGTACTTATAGTGAAAACCAGGGCCGGCCCTTAGCATAGGCAGTATAAGCTAATGCTAAGGGAGCATCAATCTATGGGGGGTGCCACAAATTGAAAAAAATATATATATATATATATATATTATTTTTTTTATTTCATAACACAATCACGATTTTGGATCAACAAAGTACATCTTATTCTCTTATTCTAACAGAACTACGCCTATATTGCGTACAGCGCCCATAAACTATGGCACCCCCCCCCCCCCCCAAAAAAATCAAGTTGAACTGCCCCAGCCTCAGTAAAAAACAGGTTTATGTGAAATAGTTCTTTTTTGGAAATAATGGTTTTAGTGTGCAATTATAGGTTTTAATTTTGTATCTGTGTTAATTTAAAATAAATCAAACTCCCAAAATACGTATACAGCTTTTATTAACATTGGAATTTACTGTGTAAGCGGCCGCAGGGGGGAGAGCTTTAGAGAGCTCTTTCCTGAAAGACTGAGAGGCTCTGATAATAGTATGAAATACTATATGACAGTGAAAAAAGTTGTTATTAATAAACAAGAATACAGTTTAAATGGGGAGTGATTTGTAAAATATCCATAAATAAAAAGAAAATCTGCTTACAGTTCTGTTTCATATGGGTGTTGAGAGATGTATCCATAGATCTCTTAATGTTGCTCTCAAAGTGCACCAGATTGATGCTTTTAACTTCAATATTAAAAAAAAAAATCTTCCCGGGGGTGCATGCCCCCGGATCCCCCTAGAGGAGGTTAGGTCCACCCCCCACTTAAATCATGTTCAAATGGATAGGATATAAATACATTTGCACACATCTTGTGTCCATATCTTTCTGTTTTGGTGCGCGAGTCATAGTGAGTGTCTGCATTTTGGGGGGGGGGGGGGCGCCAGCTAAAATCTTGCCTAGGGCATCAAATTGGTCAGGGCCGGCCCTGGTGAAAACTAACCTTGGATGATGGGTTAGTAGACTAAAAGCTTTAGTAATCCAAAGTACAACATATAATAAGTACCCTGTATCAAGATTGATGCAAAACAAAAAAACCCTCTTCTGGGGCCATTTGGGTGGATTTTCCATATCTCTGGCCCCCCTTGTTCGATTTTTACATGTGACATCTCTTCCTGACCGTTAGAGCCAATAGAATCGAAGGGAAATCGTCCCGCACACACTCATGTTAAAGAAAGGTGACGTCTCTGCACATGCAATCTTGCTTCAGAGCGTAGGAATATCCCTGCTCTGATATTTGAAAACGGAATTGCAGTTTTATTGCTTATAGATTATCAGAACATTTCAAACGGGACACAGTCACATTGGATATTAACCTATGGATTTACTACAGTATCGTTTTAATGCCATTGAAGACCAGTTTTGACCAGACAAAGACAAAGGTAAGCCATGTTAGCGTTTTAGGTTACCTAGCGCCACATGTTTTGATGTACGTTTTTGTGGATAACCTCGCGAGTTTGTATCTTTCAGTGTTGAGGTGAGCACCGTTAGATTCTGTGTCTTTACGATCATAAACGATGTGTTGGATGTGCAGCTAGGATAAGTAATAAGGGAGCTAGGAGTGATTTTCGGTGCTGTAATAGGTTAGCATTTTTCGCTCTGGGCTAATTCAGAGGGTCACTGTTAGCATTGTGTGTTACCTTGGTTGGTGATTGGTTAATGGTTACACAAGCCAAAAAATTGTTATGACATCATAACGTGGCCTAAATCTGATCAGCTCATTTTCAGACAGGTTTTTATATAAATGGATCAGGACAAAAAGTGAGAATCTTTTTTCCTGAAACTTTCAGAATCTCTTTACACAGAGGGGACACATGTCTATATTAAAGACATGACAACGTGGATTTTGCATAACAGCTGATCTTTATAAAAGAAAAAGAAGTGTGGGTGTTGTAGTACTGAGTCGTTCCAGATGGGGGCGATAAGGCACATTGTATTTTAAGGCATCACCAAACTTTAACACTAGCTGGTTTCAAATAAAATTGGCAGTGAAAAATAAATCTTCTTTTTGAAATCTACTTTTTTATATCAAACTGTTGTCTGTCTGTCATGAATTTAACCTGGGTTTTTTTTATTGTTGATTTCATCATCATAAAGTATGAAAGTGCAATGCAGTTGTTCCTCAGATTATTTCAACATTGTTTATGAAACTGAAATGAGCAATATATAATAACAAATAAATAACCAACAGCCAGCTTCACTTAGATGGACCTGCAATATCTGTCTGGACAAAGAGGGGTTTAACACGTGTGCAGTGTCTTTCATGGGTTTGATTGTGTGATTTATTTTAAATTACATTTGACTTTAACAGATCTCAGAGCACAGTCTGGCTGTTTATCCCAAACTCACCTAGCTGCAGTCACATATGAATCTGGGATCGTGTTAACAGTTTGGAGCAGAGGTTCATAACTAGTGTTTTTAACAACAGCAGGGTAGGTGAAGAGGACTCAGAGCCTTTTGTGTGACTCAGCTCAAACGCCATAGTCCTATATTCTCCACAACCCCCCCTGTTGTTGCACTAAAAGCCCCCTCCCCTGCACCGGGGTTAGTGGAAAAGGTCACACAGGATTCAGGCCGGCCTTTTGGACACTACTGGGGGTCAGTGGGGATGGGCAAGTGTGGCAGCAGGAAGACACGCTGCTCAACCAATGGCTCCCATCTACCCTCACCAACATTCATAACCTGTCCTGATAATGGCTGTTCCTCCATTGATCCGGCCGCAGAGCTCGACCCCGAGTTCACAGGCAGGCTGACCGTCCCTCCACCCACAAACTGTGCCGTATTGGCAGGTGCCGAAACTGAGTTCTTGATTAATTAAACACCCTGGGGAGAGCCTCGCTGACCATGAATGAGGTTTTCACTTTCTCACGTTATGTAAGAGAAGAGCCTACAACCGCACCAGGGCTGTGAATATAATCATATATAATATATATGAATTTGGTTACATAACGCAGTACAAGTACTTCACAGGGAAACATGACAAGCTTACAGGTTAGGAAGTGTGTGTAAGTCATGATTGTAGCAGAAGATGTGATTTTAACATATGTTGGAAAAGGTCATATACTATATATTTCTGATTAATTGAACAATGTCCTGAGGCTTTTTTTGACCGGTTCCTATTTAATTTACATTTATTTAGAGCTTCAAAGATAAATTCACTAATCCATAAGTCACCCAAAAGAAAAATAAACATCAACTAATTTGTTAATATATAAATCAAATGTGGAAATGATTCTCGGTTTTTTTCTCCTCATTTTAAACTGAATATATTTTGGTTTGGGACCAACAATACAAGACATTAAAGACATCACCAGGACTTTGAGAATTCCCCACTATTTTTAGACATTTTTAAAACAAACTAATTAAATTAATTTGGAAAATCATCTTTACACTAATTATTAACTGTACCATCTGATTTTGACATATTTTTGCAAATGTCTTTATGCAGATAACTAGAAAATCCAATGTTCAATTTAAAGGACACTTGAAACATATTTGTTTTAATACTGTCATCCAACTCAAGATACGTTTGTAGTTTCAAGTTCAGGAAGAAGTCTGATGTTTCTTGTTGATTATAATGTTGCTGTTTTACTGAACTTTCTACATAAAGTACACTGCTTTATGTCAGCTCATTAAGGCAGCTTGAACCTTTAACATGGATCCATATTCCAAAAAATCAAGTGCAGAACGTCTTTTCTCAGCACTTCTTGTGTTTTGTTCTCTGATTGACCGGACATTCCAGCTGGGCCGCGGTCCTGCTGCTGAAAAAGGTTCACAGAGGGGGAGGAGCGTGGGAGGGGAGGTTTGATCTGCATGCACAATAAATGATGGACACTGGATCAATATCCACATTGACACAACAGCTGTCCTGCTCCCTCCTATCAATGCTTCCTCTTTAATTGCAGAACCCAGTTTTAGAGGACAAACTCATTTCCATTATCATTTTTGTTTTCAGTCCATAGAGACCATTTGGTGTGCAGTTGGTCTCTGATACTGAGGGGTCTGCTCTCATTAATACAGCATAGTATTGATAAGGAAGAGTTAAAGGGCCTCGATGTAGCCAGTGCTGAACTCCTGCTGTTACATATTGTACAAATTCTTCATTACTTTAGTTTCAGTCCCACAATACAAAAGTTGTTAATGTAAAGCATACGGTGTTTCAGCTGTAGTTTTTATATGTTGGTAAAGTAGGAGCCATAGCTGATGAGTGTAGTTGAATACAAAGTTAAATATTTTCGTCTGAAAATGTAGTGGAATAGAATGGGGCGACGCCTGCGAGCTAGTTCAGGCAGCCAACTCGAGCACTTATGCTGCATTCATACATAACGCCCCTTGCCACTCTACAACCAACCAAACAGAGTCTCCTTAATATGCCGCTCTATTTAAGCTGCCTCTCTCTATGCATTGCTTGCTGCTGCTATTGCTGCAGCTACTTCCACGTCGCTGCTGCTTGGCTGCCCCACCACCACCCCAGCTTCCACCTGTAGGCTCGGGGGGTTAGTTATTTAATCATCACTCATCGTGCTATGTATATCTGTGGAGTGATGATGCCCGAGCCGAGATGCCAAACTCAACTATATGCTGCTTCTAATAAACATGTTAAAGAAACAAGTGAGTTGTCTGACTGAAAGTATGAAGTGGCAAGAAATAGTCAAGTTTAGTTTGTTTGTTTGTAGCCTTTATTTAACCAGGTGAAGCCCCTTGAGATCAAAAGATCTCTTTCTCAAGGGTGACCTGCAGCGCATTGGTTACACATGTAACATCAAAACAACAGAACAACAATAAGGACGACATACAACATAAATTACAGGGCACAGTTTACAAACTCTATTTACAGTGACAAACTCTATTTACAGTTTAGAAGTAGTAGCCCATGCAACTCGCTTTACATTCCATCTTTGCCTTGTACTAAAATACACTATCCAAAACCAATCTCCATGTATGTGTTTATTTGGTTTCCTTGAAAAATACAACTAATAATCACTGGTAACTAAGTCAGTTTACTCGAGTACCATACTTAAGTACACATTTGAGTATTTTCTTTCTGTGCCTCTATATACATCTACTCCACTTCAATTCAGTGGAAATATTGTACTTATTACTTCACTACGGGTACATTTATTTAGCAGCTTTAGTTGCTATGCTCCAATTCAAACACTGAGTAAGTGCATTGAACAAATCAATGACTGGATGCGGCAGAACTTTCTCCAATTAAACAAAGATAAAACTGAGGTAATGGTTTTTGGAGCCAAGGCAGAACGTATAAAAGTTAGCGCTGAGCTTCAGCCTGCAATGTTCAAAACAACAGATAAAGCCAGAAATCTAGGTGTAGTCATGGACTCTGACCTGAGTTTCAACAGTCACATTAAAGCAGTTACTAAATCAGCCTACTATCACCTAAAGAATATATCTAGGATTAAAAGACTAATGTCACAGCAGGATTTGGAAAAACTTGTCCATGCCTTTATCTTCAGTAGACTGGACTACTGCAATGGTGTCTTCACAGGTCTCACTAAAAAAATCTATTAGAAAGCTGCAGCTGATTCAGAACGCTGCTGCTCGAGTCCTCACTAACACTAAGAAAGTGGATCACATCACTCCTGTTCTGATGTCTTTACACTGGCTTCCTGTGTGTCAAAGAATAGATTTCAAAATACTGCTGCTGGTTTATAAAGCACTGAATGGTTTAGGCCCAAAATACATTTCTGACCTCCTGCTAAATTATGAACCATCCAGATCTCTCAGGTCTTCAGGGACTGGTCAGCTTTCTGTCCCCAGAGTCAGAACTAAACATGGAGAAGCAGCATTCAGTTATTATGCTCCAAATATCTGGAACAAACTCCCAGAAACCTGCAGGTCCGCTGCAACTCTGACTACTTTCAAATCCAGGCTGAAGACTTTTCTTTTTGTCGCTGCTTTTAATTGAACTATTCACATCTTAAACTGCACTGTAACTTTTATCCATGTACTTTTTCTTTTAATGTTTAATTGAACTATTCATATTTTAGACTGCAGTTTAACTTTTATCCATGTATTTTTCCTTTTAATGTTTATTTTATTAGCTTTTCTTTTTTAATGCTTAATGTCTTTCATTTTTTGTAAAGCACTTTGAATTGCCTTGCGTTGAAAAGTGCTATATAAATAAACTTGCCTTGCCTTGCCTTTAAGAGTTTTAAACGTAGAAAATAAGAATAACTTAATGGAAACTATCCATTAAGTGCCTTTAACATGGGTGGGTTGACACTAATTATTTGGATGCAATTGTGCTAATTGTTAAAGTATGTTTTTATGTAGATAGTTCCATCTTCAAAAATGTGAAGATGTGCTGCTTTCCCATTTACATATTTTTATTTTCTATTTAATATTCTAGAGGTTTTTTTTCTGCAATGAGTACATTTACTTCCAATACTTTGAGTACTGATTATACTTTTAACGTAAGTACCATTCTCAATGCAGGACTTTCACCTGTAATGGAGTATTTCTATACTTTCAAGTTTCAAGGCTTTATTGTCATTTGCACATTAGCTACAGTGGACATTTATATAGGACATAGAACAAATAAAACCGATAGTACAGTGTATTATTATTACATTTACTAAGTTAGAGTAAAGGATCTGAATACTTTGTTCACCTCTGCTAATAATGCAGTACTTAATTGTAGTTGAGTATTCATCATTAGCAGGCTAGTATGTAGTGGGATCAGGCCTCGGTGTAAATGCATGAGTTTAGGAGATGATATAAGTGACGCACAGCTAACGGTAGGTGGCGCTGGACTGAAAGCGTCAGCCTGTGGGAGAGAGAGATGAATGGAGAGGTGTCCATGATCCAGCGGAGGGGACTGCTCTCCTGCTGTTGCCCTCCCTCCTCCTGCTCAGTATCAGCGCAGCTCATCTGCAGGACACAACTATGAAAGAGTAGCTAGCATGCAAAGACAATTCAGGTATTAATGGCGCCTGTCAAAGGGAAATTATATCAGCGGTTGCTGTTCTTGGTCGTTTTTCTTCCAATCTCAGGTAAGAAGCGTTATCGATATTATTCTGAGAGTTAAAACCCTATCACTCTGACTGTGTGTCGCCTACATGTTTGACTGTGTGGAGCCTCAACAACAGCTCACTGCGGACCTTTAATGTTACATTTAACTAACTGACTAACGTTAAAACCCGTTTAACTGGAAAAAGTACTCTGATAAAATACTTGACTATAAATGTTACTTTACACCACTCTCGGTTAGAAACGCAACTGAGAGTTTTATCACCAAAACTGTCACATCAGAAGACAGAATAACTGGAAAGTCATCAGGTTATCTAGATTAACCGGTTTGACATTGACTCTTTCTAATACATTAACGTTATGTTTTATTTATGTAAACGACCATTGTCATGTCCGGCTGAGAATGTGTTGTGTTTTAGCGAATTCAACTGTCAACTTTAAAACTCACTAACGTTACTGTGCTCAGATACCTTTAATCAGAGGTGGGAGAAGTACTCAGATCTTGACTTGTACTGAAGTAAAAGTAGTGTAGGAATACTCTGTTACAAGTCAAAGTCCTGCAATCAAGATGTTACTCAAGTAAAAGTAGAAAAGTATCAGCATCAAAATAAACTACTAAGTACTCATTATGCAGATAGCCCAATTTTAGAATAATTTATATATCATTATGTTTTGATTATATTCATTGATTAATTTAAGCTGGTAAAGGTGCAGCTAGTTTGAATTACTTTGTAAGCTTGTGGATTTACTCCAGGTGTAACTAAAGTCTTAAGTAAGTGTTGATTATCTTTCATATCATTAATCCAATTCTGCAAAGTAAGGTATTACATAAATGTAGTGGAGTAAAAGTACAGAATTTACCTCTGAATTGTAGAGGGGTAGAAAAACAAAGTAGCAAAAACATTTAAATACTCAATAAAACTAATTACCTTATAATTGTACTTAAGTACAGTATAATATACTTAGTTATTTTACACCACTGATTTAATGAAGAGTAAGACATCAGGCTATCAAAAATATGTATACTGTTACTCAAGTGAAAGTAAAGTTTACAAAATAGCCTAGTGTACTGTACACTAAGTGGGACCTGTCACAGCGTTATGTTATTATGTAATCCTGACAAAGAGTATGATTAAGAATATGTTCAAGCCATATGTAGCGTATTTAAGGTTGACATTTGTAAAGCTATTTGAACATACTTTGTATACTTTTATTTAAACAGTAGCCTATCTTGTGTCAGAAGTAGCCTACCATAACTCCTTCTGAATTCTGTTCTTAACTACAGCTATAGACAAAATATCGTATTAAGGGGGTTAACATGCTGTCGATACCTACCATGTGTATCGATCCTATTGATGTTTAAAAATGAGCAGTATTAGCTGAGTTATATTGTTAAGTGTACAGAGTGTTTAGTTACAGTGTGACTCTTTGATCTTCTAACCAGGATTATCCAATTACAGAGCTGAAATAAGAGCCCAGCAGTGTGTCACTCCAACAAAGGGCCAATGCTAATACAAAATCAATACACATCATATCAGCCTTAAAGTTGGTGTTGGTGATACGGCTCAATGAAGTCATATACTGTGGCCCTGCTTCTAAAGAGATGATGACTTTAAAATACAGGTTGTTATGTAATTGTTCTGAATTGATAGTGAAAAACCTGCATGTATTCAGTTGATCTATTGAAGCGTAGCATGTTACAAATGACACTGTGTCTCTTTTCAAAGGTCCAATTAATGGAACATTACGTAAAGCTCATGCTGAGTGTTCAGTTAGTAATAGGTTTCTGTGTAAACCAAAGAGACTAATGGGATCAAACAGTTTCACCTTCAGCTGGTGACTTTATGAGCCGTAAGTGATTGGATTAAAGTGGTGCAGAAAGGAAGCTACAATGTGATTTACTGTAGAGGACAGCTGTAGCCTGCAAGCCTCTCACATGTTGTATTTCCCCTAATAGCAGGGTGTTTTAAGGAGTCTCACGCATGTATCCAACTGAGACTATAAACACTGATAATACCCATCCAAAGGAAGCTGAGCCACAACTTCCTTTACTGAGTATAAACTCTTTAAAATAACTTAAAGCCTGACTTTAAATAACTGTTTCAATGCCTTAGATGTTTTCACTGAACTTCTGTTGGTGCTGGTTGCATCATTCACTTCTAATTAGTTTTTTCTCTCTCCTTCTGCAGGTGTTTTATGCTTTAGTGAGTTATTTTTCATCAAGGAGCCCCATGATGTCACCGCCATGCGGAAAGAAGCTGTTATTTTGGACTGTCAGGCGCATGGAGAGTCACCCATCGACGTCAGATGGCTCAAAAACGGAGTAAAAGTGTTGGAGAACGACCGGGTGTACCGGCTCTCCAATGGCTCCCTTTTTATTTCGGAGGTGGAGAGCAGGAGAGGAGACAAATCAGATGAAGGGCTCTATCAGTGCCTTGCTCAGAACAAATATGGCGCAATCCTGAGCCAGAAAGCCCGTCTAACAATCGCAAGTAAGTATCATGCTGCAGTCACCATGGAAACATAAGAGTGTGATGGACAACTTTGATCATAATCAGGCAGTGAGATGTCCTATATTCTGACTATTTCTTTTGCTGCTCAGTGTTGCAATCAAGGCAGCTTTGGTGGTAGTGCAGGAAGGGGGACAAAGTCTTCAAAGTAAGACCCCAAAATAGATGCTGTGGAGGGGATATATGCCCATTGGTGTGGTAATGAAGGAGCAGCAGATCTGAAAGGTCAGGATCTGTCCAGGATACCGGCTCTCCAATGCTAAAGAGCAGATGACCCCTATTCAGAGGCCGGGCTTTCATGTTATTGCACCCTGACCGCTTGAGGAATTGTTCTTTTGGAATGCTTTCTCCTCCAGTGCTGCGCAAGTTGGCCTCGAAATTGAAGGGGGGAGCGGAGAAGCTTCAGGCAGAGTTGGTCTTTTGGGACATTATATCCCCTCCTCCCACACCATGGGCCAATTGGGCCATGCATCTTGCTGTGCCACTTTTTTGTGTTTGGTCATCTTTGTACCCCCACCCAATGCACTTAAATGTGCATATTTATTATTGCTGAGATGTGGAATTATTTTGAAGGAAGACAATAGCAAGCCTTGACATAGGGTAATAGTCCTTGTCTCCATGTGTTTCAATAGTGGAAGATTATGTTTACGTTAAAGTTCATTCATCCTCTGTTTTGAGGTCCAAAAAGTTATTGTTGAGTTGCAGAACAATAACTGATGATTTTTAATTTTTTAATTTAAACACATTATTAGAAATGTTTGCTTAGAACAAAATGGGTTTTTTATAACATTACCAGCAATAATGGAATAGTTGTTATGAACTTTGGTTTAATGGGGTTCAATTAGGAGTGAGTAATTTAACAGTTGTTGAGTTTTTAAGCTGGTTAACGTGAACTATTTTGAAGTTGTTCCTGACTACATGTGATGTTGTAAATTATCAGTTATAAGTCAGATATTTTCTGGTATTTAAAAGGAACATATCGTTTATTAATTCATTGAGTGGTGTACATGCTTTATAGTAAAAAGTTAAGTGCTAATAAAGGCTGGCAGTAAGCTTTACTAGTTTGTTTTAAAATGACACTTAGACCAGCTTGAGGGTCTATCTGGAAGCTCATAAAATTTACACATACCTGAGAAATGCTCAGTTGAAGGACACAGAGGCAGCAGTGGGGGCTGCTGCGAGTGGTGTGCCAACACACATACGCACACACACACAAATGTGAATTGCTGTTTCCCAGTATCACTGCCTTACCCCGAGTGTCTAAATGACCAAACTTTATTGCAGGTCTTACAAGGTTAGTAGGGGCTGGAGGCTTTGTACACAATTGTGTTCTGCCTCACTACTCTGGTGAAAGAGTGAAAAGCTTTTCTCTCTGACCGTTTTGGTCCACATTGCCTCCATGCTTGCAAAAGTAAAGGGATTCTTTGGGGGAAGTTGTTTGTCCTGATATCAGTGGACAGAACAGCTGGACATTTACACCACTAAAACGCCTATTACATAACTTGTATAATTTAACAAGGCTGATTCTAAGCTTACAGTTTAATTGAGAAGTCAGGGTGGCAATCCTCATTAAACAGCATGACTTTATTTATGATCTGCCTTTTGTCTTGCCCTAAAAGGATTTTGGCAACATGTGGTTATTTGTTTTCAATCTATTATGGCTGTACATGATATTTAGTTTATTATGAACATTTTGATCCAGCTGTCAGTCTGTCCTTAACACATGTTAATTCTTCATCTGAAAGATGGATGGTGTATCATGTCTTGATACCGCCTTTCCAGAGCCAAATAAAGCCACATTTTGTATCGATATTGATGCTATCATTTCGATTTATATAGCTTAGTTCTTTGTGATATGTGGTTAAAATGACAATGTTTCATCGTACCAGCGGTGAGCTTTTTAATTCTCTGCTCTTATGTCGAAGCGATGGACCTGCCAGTTGTTCTTTGAGGAATGTGATGGTGATGGAGGGTAACCTTAAACATTGGGTTTGCTAAAGCACAAAGGTGAGGGATTTGGACTCGATGAAAAGGAATGTGACACATGAGCCTTACCATGTGACTTTTGTCAATAGACTTTAGATTGATGGGGATTTTAGCAGAGTTAGCGTTCTTTTGTAGCCTCTTGTACCATGTGATCACAGGTATACAAAGGGCATAATGTCAGAGTTCTCATTAGGTTTTGCAGGTACGTCTCAGTGTGGCCCCCCTATTGGTATAGGCACTATGAGATGGTGAAAACTGTCCTGAGGTGTCAGGTTTCTAGGATGCATTGCAGTCTGGATGGTTTAAGACATGGTGATTGAAAATCATTGGCCAGTCAGTGATGGTAATGCGCTGTTGTACTCTGGCATTATTGATGCGGTAAAGTCTTGGGACCAATTCCTGGAACAGATTAAATTGAGGGCGTCTGGGTAACCTTGTAGAAAGTAGGCTTGGGCCTGTGTTAAAGGATGGCTTAAATAACGCCTGTGTTACGTTCTCACTGATTGAGTCCATTTCTTTAGGAAAACTATACTGATTGTAACTTGTCATTACCCTCAGAAAGGGCCTTATGCATTTGTTGCAAGCATAACATAATGGTAGGCAAAAAAGGACAGTTCAACCCAACATTTAAAATGCAAATCCCTGCCTCTGCGTTCTCTCAAATATAATGGAAATAGGTGACACTTTGCTAGTGCCAAAAGCCCCAAATTAATTAATTTGCAAAACTTGTTAACCACCATCACCGTACAAAAGTAAGCTACTACTAGTATGAGAGGCTCATGCTTAATCAGGGGTGGGTATTGGCTATTAGGAAGGAAAATACCCCAAATTAACCCTAACTGCTCACAAGGTGGAATATCTTGAGTAAACTGGGCCAAGGTGCCTGGAAACAGATCTAGCTGTTGTTTGTTGTTGTATTTTTGTTGTGCTTGATGAACAAAAAGTAACCTAATCAAACATTTATTTTGTGGTGACCATGTAATTTGAAACTGTCATCCAGAGGTATCTGTTTCAGGGTTGAGCTGATTCAACTTTCTATCTCCAGCAGAACAAGTGCTATTGCCTTTAAATGGATTAAGCTTTGGAGTTTTTTAAAGAAGCTACAGCTGCTAATGTACAAAGTTTGTTTTAACTTAATGATGTTTCCATAGGAAGCCAGGCCAGGACCACAGCAATATTTCTAGTTGCTAAGGAATGTTTCTGACAAGCACTGGCTCGGTCCAATTAGAAACCCCCATAAGACGAAAGTAAACCTTGCAAGTGTTAGCTGTGGTGTGAATGGATGGAATGGCCTGAAGTGAGACAACTCTCTACCTGGAATCTTGTTTTTCTCCTCTGCTGGACACGAAAGGTTACCATGGTTCCCCTGAACGGCTGGCACAGGGGGCAAAGGTTTCTTTAAATTGTTCAATAGATGGAGGGCCGTGCGACAGAGCACAGGACTTAAATCTTTCCTACAATAATGTGGGATGCTCATCTCGTTTTATCAGTTGCTGCAATGGTCATTAGTGCCATAATCAGTGGGTTTACTTTTCTCTCTTTCTGATCTATCATGTTATAACCAACTTTTCTTTTCTTAAACGTTTTGTTGCTGCCATGGAAAAGTATATTAGTGCGGTTAAAAAAAGACTTTTCAAAGATTGACTTCTTCAGCTCCGTGTTATGATACGGAGATTAAAGACAATGCAGCCACTGTTTGCGGTGAGTGGAGGGTTGCTGTTGAATGATTGGAAAACTTTGTAGCAGAGATAAGGGGTTGGAGGAGGGGGATGAATGCTCCTTCCCAACACCGCTCCCCCACCGCCCGCCCGGTGCTTTCAGAGGTCACGCTGCTCATGGGAATAGCTCTTTGTTTAGCCCGGCCAGTGGTCACTTGACTGTCCTGCAGCCTGTGTAGCAGCAGCACATCTGCCAGCCAGCCAGTGATTGATTTGTTGGCTTTTTTCAGCTTTGCATTCTTCTCCTACTTGCTTATCAGCCTCCTTTCCCCCCCGATCCTTTTATTAATCTTCAGCGGGGGTCATGGAACACTTTAAAGGGCTCATCACTCAATTAGATGGAGGTTTTTTCAGTAAAGGTGTGGGAGGAGTAAATGAAGATTGAACTTATTTTGGTGTAACCATGTGGTGCACTCTATAGGACCAATAGGAAGACTCTCAAACCTTTTTGGGGTTGCTTAGTGATTCAATGGAGCTTATTTCAGGGCTTCCTGATGCTTAAAGCTATCAATCGAGCAGGCACCCTGCAGGATCATGAGAAGATGGTCAATTTGAATGTACTCCTAAAAGATTGGACTCTGAGCATAGCAACACTGAAGCGGCTTCTGTCATCATGTATCAGGACATGGAAAACCACATTGAATTAAACATACTCTCATTGACAACACTTTTTTGGATTATTAAACGGCACGACTTATTCATATAAGTATTTATTTTTGGACTTTCTCAGGTTGTTTCTTTTAAGTGAAAAACTATTAATAATTTTTATTTTTTTCCGATGATTTTACAAAACAGCTTTTTTTCCTTGTTTGACAATTTCATTTTAATATATTTTCTTTGCACTTCAGTGTCAGGATTTATTTGATATAAAGTGTGTTCCTTACCTTCATACAGTAAGACCCATAGGAAATATAAAGTGCATATTGTTTATATTGAATTGCCACGTTTCAATGCACAGTATTATTTAGAATAAGAATCAGAGTCAGAAACAAGTTTACTGCCAAGTAACATACGAGGAATTTGTCTTGGTATTATGGTGCAAACATATCCTCCATACATAAAAATAAAAAGCAGTATAGACCAAAACACAAGCTTGTTGTCCCATATGCTTGTGTGTCGTGGAAATTGTTTAAATGAAGAGATACATTGACTTTCAAGATTAGTAATGAAAGGATTCATATGATTTTCAGCACAAAATCACAGAGAAATCCACTCGTATGCAGGTAGATAATGTGCTGGGGCCTGACTTAGGAACTGACCACAGTAACCAGAGGAGAGAGAGGGCTGAACTAATTCCTGGTATTTGTAAGGGAACCTTTGTTTGGGCCTGACCTGTCCACTGACCTTCAGTTTGTTGAGCTGCTGGCATCAGCAGACCCATCTGGTGCAGGCAGAAGTGAAGCAAATACATGTTTACTCTTCAGATTTGGACTGTGGTGAAACGTTCTGTAATGAACAGAGAAGAGTTGTTGACAGACTCATATTTGTACATCTTTAGCTTTGAATTCAGACCTCTGGACATCGCTGTCACTTTACATCAAGCATGCAGTTAGTTTTATCACTGTTATTCAACATGCAACACCTGGACCACATATATAGTTTTATTTGTTGTAGTTGCTAAACTGGGACATGTCATCGATACAGCAGAAAAGGATATCATTACAAAACAGCAATTCAAACGTTGCAGCTGGAGGAGGAACTCAGAGATTTATAGGTGGCTTGCGGGGCAGCAGTGAGCAGGAGAGCTTTGGGGTGGTCATGTTGGGCTCTGTGTTTGGTGCTAGCCAGGATTTGTGGAGGTCAAAGGTGAGAGGTGAGATTGCTGGGAAGCCAGAACTGTTTCTTCATGCTTTTAGGCTGAGGAATTTCTTCTCCTAGTCTTGTTGGCTAAATCTATGTATGGCACGCAAGAGGAAATGTTGTATTATTTGGTGGAATAAAAGAACATAGGCACACACATGAAAGTGGAAAACATAATAGTAGTCTTTATTATCACAAATATATTTAAAGTAAATGACATGTTCTTTTTCTCATCTTCACATTAGATGCCCCACGGCTAACATCATCGTTCAAAGCAGGTCACCCTCCCATATCGGTATAGTGCTCTTACCAATGCTGGACCATCCCTAGCCGTTATAGATTCCCCTCCCTCTCTTAGTAGTTTATCAATAATCATCCCGCAGCTTGTCAATCCAGCAGGGAGGCAGAGGATCACTGCAGCTCATCTCTCATGCCCTGCAGTCATATCACTTCAGCACATTAATGGCATTTTTGAGCCTGCGTTAACACTGGGGGTGGGACAGTGTGAGCGTGTGATGGAGGGGGGTTTGAATGCCTCTCCCTGCTTCTGTCCTCACATCAAACAACCAGAGTGGAGCTAATAGGGGCAGCAGCTCAGGACTAATTTGATTAAATGTGTCTAAAGCGAAAGGATCTGATCCTGACGGCAGTTTGGCAGTCCTTTACGACAACTCTAAAGCCACCATGAAATAGAGCTCTACAACTAAATAACCTTTACATTTCAAAAAATGAGTCTTCATAACTTTATCCCAGCAACTGGAACTTTCTCCCTTCCCAAAATGAATGGCTCTTTCCTCCACAAGAGTCAGCTGGATTTGAAGCCAAGGCGCTGTGTAAAAGTGATAATTCACTGAATGGCAGTCATAGCTCTCCTGCTGTTTAGCACCACAACACCTGGCAACACCGCTTACACGCAGCCATCCATCATGGCCCTCACAGACACTGCAGTGACTTTATGGCAGTGGACCTTCTACACTTTTCTCGAAAGCACAGGGTTCCACAGGAGAGTGTTGCATGTCTGAATAAACAAATACAGATGTTGGATATCCAATCAGTACAAAGAGTTATGATTGTTAAATAGCAAGTCAGACAATTCTGTAGTTTCACTGTTTTCCCTGTTTCACGTTCGTTTCCTGGTTGGTTGTTCACTTAGGAAATGATGCCTACTGTTTTCTGGTCATTTCAGTACTTGCTCTATTTCACAAACAGCAGTGCAATTGATTTCTTTTAACCAATGATTGACCTCAGGCTTCTGCAGCTTTTTGAGCAGAGAGGGGGACGGTACAGCAGTGGGTGACCTTAATAGCTTTCAGAACTTTTATGGCCCAGGATGAACCACTGTCAAAGAGCATTCATTAACAAAAAAGGCTAAAAACAACTTCATTATAAAATACATACACTTCTCTTGGCTGGTTCAGCATAAAAGGACTTATTGTAATTCATGTTGGGCCTCATTTGCTTGCCGCTCAGCTGGTGGCTGACAACAGCTCAGTTTCAGGGAAACTCTATCCTCACAGGATGTAGCTGTTCCACTCCAGTCATCACCTTCCTCAGCAGGTCTGTAGCTTTAGGTCATCGTCTCTCTGTTTTCTGACATCCAGTGGATCGGACTGAGATGGATGGATGTCTGAAGCACACCAATATGTTTGTAAACAAGGAGAGTTCAATCAGAAATAAAGAGTAAGTTGATCATCCTTTGAGTTGATCTTGGAGAGCGGGTCACAAGCACTATATTACCGTTTAATTGTAGGCTATACAAATATTAATAGGGATAATATAATCTGTCCTTGATGACACTTTGATGAATGTTTCTGTAACCTTAACATTGTGGGAAGTTGTGCAGGGCTTTTGACTGATGTTCTTGGATGTTCTAGGTCTTGGATGATTTGTTATGTGCTTCAGTTTTATGTCAAACATGATTTGTGGGAAACGCATGGAGTGAAATGCAACACCTTAAGGGAAAATAGTTTGCTTTGACCTTTTCTAGGAAAGCTTCCATGTAGGCTAAAAGATAAAAACATGAAAACTCTCTTGGTTGCACGGAGGAATTGGACTGTGCAAGAGTTTTGTGTCTTTGTAGAAACCAGGCCACTTTTTATTGCGATAAAGTAAATGTTCAAGAGCTGAGGAGAATTTGATAAAGGAAGCTGCGCTACTTCCCTCACACTGAAAGACAGTGCCATCTCATTCTGACGTTATAAGATGAAGGAAAAAACATTAAAGTCGTCTCTTTGTTCTTCTGCAGGTATCTCAGCGTTTACAATCCAGCCGACGTCCATCGCGGTGACTGAAGGCTCAGTCGCCAGGTTTGCCTGCAAAATCAGTGCCCACCCTCCTTGCATCATCACTTGGGAGTTCAATCGGGTCTCGTTACCCCTTGCCACAGAGCGGTAAGCACTGTTTTCAGTTTCATACGTCATGGTGTACTGTTTTACTGGACAGCCGAGTTTTATTTACATGAAACATAATCTGTGACCATTATGAGTTTTTATGAATGTTTGATGTGTCATTTCTCCATGCTGTATCGTATCCAGAATCACCGTCCTGCCCAGTGGTGTGCTTCAGATCCACGGGGTGCAGCGGAAAGATGCTGGAAACTATCGGTGTATCACCACCAACATCGCCAGCCGCCGCCGAAGCATAGAGGCCTCCCTCACTGTCACCCCAGGTCTGTCAGCTGGTCTACATTAATGTCTTTAAGATGTCAGGAAATTGTGAAAAATGTCCATCCCAAAGTAATGTTTTTAAAAGTATTGTATTGTCACCCCAAAACATTTGTTTTCAGTTGAATATGATATAAAACTGAGAAAAACAGGAAAGATCCTTGTCAAGAAGATGTTGGTGTTTTAGTGTTCAGGGACTGCAGATGGAAATTCATTAATATTCTTCTCTTTTTTGATTTTTTTCATGCACAGTCCTTGTAATAAAATAAAGTCTACAAATAATAATAAACAAAGTTTAAATTGAGCAGATATGAACTCATACTTCAAAATCACAGTAAGGTAACAGTGTTTGCCTCTCTCGCAGTTGTGGTCAACAGTTCGTTGAAAGGCTTATTTACTAACTAAAGTGTCAGCACAGAGAGAGCATTTCCACTTGAATCTGTGATGCCAATCCCATCAGATCACATTCACTAAACCTGTTCTTCCTCCTCCCCCTCGCAGCCCCCAGGCCCCCGCTTCCCCAGAGGCCGCGCATTATCGTCGGGCCACAGAACATTTCAGTGTCGTTGCACCAGAATGCCATCCTGGAGTGCATGGCCACAGGCAATCCCAGACCCATCCTCTCCTGGAGCCGAGCGGACAGCAAGTCTATTGACGTTTACAGCACTAAAGTGTTGGGAAATGGCAACCTCATCATCACCGACATCAAGCCCCAGCATGGAGGCGTCTATATGTGCAGAGCCACCACTCCTGGCACGCGAAACTTCACAGTCTCTTCAGCCAACATCACCGTGTTAGGTAAAGACATACCGCAGTTTGGCTGTGTATGTTTTTTGATTGAAAATGTGGAGTTAAAATGTTAAATATATTTTCATTAATGTTCTTTTTCTAAAGCACTCCCTTCCTTGGTTGAGTGGCCGGAGAGCCTGACCCGTCCACGAGCCGGCACCGCCCGCTTCGTGTGTCAAGCTGAAGGAGTTCCAACGCCTCAAATCACTTGGTTCAAGAACGGAGAGAAAGTTCACTCTAATGGTCGATTCAAGATGTACAACAGGTGATTCCTCCTTCCATTTAAGAGAACACCCATTCATATTTAAAAATGTGTGCGTCTGTATTTACAGAGATAATGAAAACAGGAAACCAGACTAATTTTATTGTACCATAAAATGCTCATTTAACAGTCTTTGTTGTTCAGTTTAAAACAATGTATATAAATAATGCACTACTTTCCTTACAGTAGAAAGGAAACTGAATAATTTACATTAGGGAAAAAGGATTTAACATGTTATAGTTCTTCAACTGTCAGTGCTTGTTAAAGGTAATTATAGAATGATAACACACTGTTAAACAAGCCTCAGGATATGACCATGTGTGCATAATCTTAATCTGTGGGTGTCTGTGTCTCATAGCAAACTGGTCATCAACCAGATCATCCCTGAGGACGATGCCATCTATCAGTGCCAGGCAGAGAACGAGCAGGGGTCGGTCCTCTCCATGGCCAGGCTCATCGTGGTGATGTCTGAAGATCGGCCCAGTGCTCCCAGGAATATCCGAGCTGACACCGTGTCGAGCTCCGCGATCCTTCTGGCGTGGGACAGGCCTGAGTTCAACGCAGATAAAGTTATTGCTTACTCAGTGCACTACATGAAGGCTGAAGGTGAGTGGTGTGCAAACAAACAAGAGACAACAGGAATTAGATTTGCAATGTCTTTTTTGTCACATAGGGATATTATCTCTTTTGTACAGTATTTTCTTTTAGCACTAAATGTGTAAATGCAGAACATCTCCAGTTTAAATCCTGAGAGAAAAACAGTTAGGAAGTTAAATTCTGCCACTTCCTGTCTAGAAAATATATTGTGGGACCTTTCGGTTTTTATTAACACCATGTTGGTGGGATGAGGTAAAAGAAAGAAAAAGGAAATTATTTTTCTAGAATAAAGCCGAACAACTGCTTTTCTTGAGAAACAGGAACATTCCTTTATGGACTGTCGCCCTGTGGAGTTTCAAGATGCAGGGTCCCTTCCTTTTGGCTGCTAAAATGCAGGATGCACACACAACTATTCATTAAAGCACAAGGGTTGTATTGTGGAAGCAGAAAAGCCTTTAAGCCTTTCAGCCTTCCTGGGAACCCTTGCTGTGGACAACAAGAGTCACATTCAAACAATACAACATTTGAGAAAAAAAAATCAGCTTGCTCATTCAAGCACTACACTTAATTATAATGGCCCTCACTTCCATTGGGTTGGTGAAATGTACAGAAAAGAACACCTGCCGGATTCTGTTGGGGATAATGAGGTCAACATAAAAAGAACAAGTTGAACAAATTCCCTCCATTTTATTCTTGAATTACTGGCATCCGTCCAGAGTTTTTCTGCCCTTGATTTAGATTTCGTGACACAATCTTCTTGGTCCCGGTCACAAAGAATGGCTGTTCGTTGAGATTGACAGAGTATCTGACAGTACGCTCTGCACCTGAGGTGACAGAGAAAACCCAGCCGTAAATGGAGGCTCTTATGAAAGGAGGAACTAATTAGTCCGTGTGATGAAGTGTCTAAAAGTGTGTATTCTGTGAGGACCGTTAGAGGGAGTGAATTGGACAGGAAGGCAGACTTTGTTACACTTTTCTGAGAGGCTTAGTGGGGCATTCAGAATACGGAGACATTTCTTTTTTTGCGCAAGTACCTTGTTTACAAAGTCAGAAATCAGACCATGTCTTTTTTTACCTTGGGAAGAAAATACATCTTTGTGTGAATTTTCTAATCTGCTTTAATTAAATACATATTCCACAATAGGTCATTTATAAAAACTGCTACAAGTAAACATGGAAATTAATGTTCAAAAACTGCTCCAGGAAGTGATGACTGTTGATATAAGATACTTTGTAATTGCATGATTATGATTTTGTTCCGTACCAACAACAGCAGTTCTCATCAGAAGCACTATTGATTGTGTTTATATAAGTCTGCTTTAACGATGTTATAATTTGTCCAGGACTAAACAACGAGGAATATCAAGTTGTGATTGGAAACGATACAACTCACTACATTATTGATGACCTGGAGCCGGCTCGCAACTACACTTTCTACGTGGTGGCCTACATGCCCATGGGAGCCAGCCGCATGTCGGACAACGTGTTCCAGCACACACTCGAGGACGGTGAGGCATACACTCAGTGAAGGTCACAAACACTAGAATACCGATCAGAAGTAAGACATGTATAGAGAGTGAGGTGGGCAGATAGAGGACAAACGGCCATTATCGATCTACAGAGACCATGTTATTCCATTGGGAGCTCAGAGCATGTTTGTTTATAACATATTGTAGGTGCTGTAAATGAGCTTGCTTATTGATGTAGAGATAAACTCATTATTTGAACAGTGTGTGTACATGTATGTGTGTGTGCCTACTTACACAAGCTCCAATGCATACATCTAATGCCTTGTGAGTGATTTTGAATTCCATGAAAACCTCATTTGTTCATGACCTGTGGGTCAAAGGCTGCCCTGTGTCTGTTCTACAAGACTGAAGTTATGACATGATTTTACATAGCAGGCAGGGCAAGCTGGAGGTCAGCCTAAATAGGTGCTCTTGTTAGACGATTAAATCAAGTTATAATCAGGGTAAAACATTTCTTTTTTTACATACAAGACCCTTTGTAACCCCATGAAAATATGACTTAAAATGATCTTGCATCATATTCTGAAATGTGATTACCAACTGTAGCCACCATGAGTAACTCTGTCTTGCAGTTTTAGAGTTAGTTTGAATAAGGGTGAGCTATATGTATAAAATACTGTGTTGGTTATTTTATAACGCTATATATAGGAAACCGGTTAATTTCTGGACCACTGATTGGAATAATGCCATGAAACAGCCCTGCATTGATTTGCAAGAAATTGAATAAGACACATCATTTGTATTGGTGCACATAATTATATTGTCTCAGGGCTCACTGTATATCTTGGGGAGGCCTCTGAATGTATATGGTTATAACAATTCCTTTTCCTAGCCATGAAAACCCTTCAGAAGAAACAGCTATTGACAACATGGGGAATAGAAGGGAGGACTTCAGTTTTCTTTGGTCCTAACGTCCCTGTCTTTTCGCTCCACAGTTCCCCTCCGTGCTCCTGAGCTCAGCCTCACCAGCCGCAGTCCCATGGACATCCAGGTGTCTTGGCAGCCGCTTCCAGACAAGCTGAGTCGGGGCCGAGTCTCCGCCTACCGTTTGTCCTACCGCACCAGTGCTGAGAGCACGGTGTCACAGCTGGAGCTACCTGGAGAGAAGACGCAGCACCTCCTGGAGATCCTGCAGCCCGACACCATCTACCTGCTGCGAATCGTTGCTGCCACCAGCATCGGGTGGGGGGAGCAGTCCGCCTGGACGTCTCACCGCACTCCGAAGCTATCGAGTGCTCGAGGTAACACATGTCTGCCATACAGCCTTCATGGTGTATTAAAGATGAGGGAACTGTTTTTCAAACATGCAGACTGAAAGTTTAGCATCATTGTTAATGATCACTAAACATTTATCTTCCGCTTAAAGGCACAGTTCGGCCCAAAATCAGAGGGACATGTTCTTTCTCTTACCCGAAATGCTATTTATCAATCATTATTCTTGATGTGACATTCCGAGTGTTAGAGATATCGACAAAGAGATTATTTTCTATATAATGGAACAAGATGGCATCCGCGTTTTGGTGAAATCATAACGTAGTTACTTAAGATAATCCACATACATTGTTGTCACCTTTTCATGAAAAACGGTTGGTGCTCATTTCGGCGTTGTTTAGTTGAAAGAAAATAGCAACTCTCATTAAAACTATGTAGACTGATAACCGGCACAACAGATAAGAGGAAAAATCGATATTTCTGATTTTGGGATGGAGGGTTCCTTTTTAAACCTGAAGACCAAATCAAGATAAAAACGTGCTCTAATAATCTTGTTAAGGCCTTGCGTTTGTTACTCTGTGACCTTTGCCCTGCACTGTCAGTAGCATTGGAGGGGTTTCAGTCATGGTCATAAAAGGAGCGACTCAGATCTCTGGGTGGGACACAGTATATGGTTGTTAGAGCCACATCTGAAGCTTTTAGGTGGGGGACGGGAGGATTTGTTTTTCCTGCCCTTCTCTTTCTCTCTCTGTTTCAAGTCCCAAAGACTTATATTGGTAAACTCCATTCCCCTCATTCCTAAAATAAAAACGTGTGAAATGAGTCCCCTGACAGCTCGTTGGGTTGACTCCGGTCTGTTTTGAGTGTGAAACAGCTGGTACAGCATCAGATGGTAGTTTCACTTTTCAAATAAAACTCCCATGTGCCTCACAAAAACACTGGAAACAACTCTGTGAAGAGATTCCAGTTGTCCAGGAACAAGTTCCTGTTTTCTGAAAAGCTTCAGCGATAAGATGCACCTATCAGAACGATGTTTATGAATCACATCTGTTTCTGGATCAATGACTGTTCCTTGTTTGTTTTTTTGTAGGACTGTTATCCATCACACAATATCTAAATCTAAATGTTTTTTCTTTATCTTGTCTTTAGTTCCCATGGCTCCTGAGCTGCATTTAGAGCCTTTAAACTGCACCACTATCTTGGCGCGATGGCAGCTGTCTCCCAGGAACTCGGCTAGTGTTCAAGGCTATAGGCTCTTCTACCACGAGGAGAGCCAGTCAGAGAGGGCGCCGCTTCAGCTTCGCGCCTTGGATAATACTTACACCATCGGAGGCCTTGGTGAGTTTTTGGGTCAGATCATTTGAGTTACCTGCTGCCACTGTGGTACCTGGTATCCATGCTGAAACTCACAATGCTTTCCATTTTCAATCAAGCCGCCAATTAGTTTATAAATACCTGAATAGTGTCCACCATAATGTCTTTAAATGTTGTTGTTTTGTCACTGCAAAAACCAAATATATTACACTTAAAATTATGTAAAACAGAGAAAAGAAGGGAATATATCTCCATAATTGGGAGACAAAAAAGAAAGTACTTGTTTAACCCGGTTAAATCGGTTTGCGTGGTTTAACAAGCAGCAGTGGCATCTATTGACGACGGCTAAGCATATAAGTGATTAATTGGCCAAAGTGTTGTCGAGGAGATCCGTGAAACAGAACGGCATCACATCCCACTTCCATGACCTCCCGACCTCTGTGCCGGACTTTAGTGTGTGTGCCTTTTCAGCAGCTGCTGGATGGTGTTCTGGACATATCACAGCTCTTTTGGCCTTTAGGTCAGATTCATTTTGGATTTTTTTGTTTGAGAGAGGAGAGGGGGCTCAGGCCAACGCAGTGGACAACTCACCATCTGTGGCGAGAGGGGTCAACCAGGTGGTCAGCAGCTGACTTGTAAATCAGGAAGCTTGTGCCAGAACGGGATCAGAAAGAAAGAAAGATGAGGAGGCACTAAAAATGACTTTAGGTGTTAACTCTAACCGCTGCAGGCATTTAGTTAGTTAGATATTTCATGTTATGGGTTAAACACCAAAATGATAAATACACCCACAATGAACCTCTACTCCTGTTGCTTCTACTAATGATAAGGATATTAATGAATAATGAACACTAATACTGATACAATCAGAATAACTACTTAACTTACTTAGCTAAATATAAACACCTGGGATGCAGGTTTGATAATGGATCATTTTCAGAAAGAAAAAACTGACTGTTTGATTGTGTTTTGCTTATTAAATGTAATTATATTTTATATTATTGTCATAACTGTTTTATTGACGTGTATATTCGGGAAAGATATGATGCTCTTAAAAGTTCCCCTACTCTTTATCATCCTACTGCTCTGAATGTTTCAAAGTGCTTGGAGGAAGCTGCTGATAAATATGAAGCCACAAATAAATTAGCAATACCAAAAATAGAGCTTCAGCTGAATAAAAAGAATCATCTTTTTGTTCCTCTTCGATAAAGGAGCTTTGCAGGGCAGCTGTGTTGAAGAGAGGAAAGCTGTTTAGTGGAGGCAGATTTATTATGTGTTTTATGACTGCTTTGAGCTGCGTTGCTGGAGGAGCAGTGACATCAAAGACTCTCATTGTGTTTGACTTTGAGAGCCACAAAGATAGTTTATTAGCTAAGACCTAAAGGAAATGCAGCCTCTCACTGATCGAGCTGTAGGCCTAACAATGAGCACGTCTTGTGAGCTCACTATCTTGCCGTTCTGAGATTTCTTTCTCATGAATTAGTTGTAGGACTGTGCACAAGCATGTGACCTCCTGTGTGGCAACACATCCTTCATCAGTCAACCCCGCAGAGCTGTGAGGAACCCGACTAAATGGCTTTAACACTTTTACAAATGACTTCTTCCTTCTTAAAGACATCACTTTTTCATATGTTTAATATTGCTCCAAGCTGCAGCATAATACATGCAATAGGCTGTTTTTAAATTGATCAAAAACATTTAAGCAATTAATAAACTAATGAAATACAAGAAGATGCATATAAGTCCACGCTACTCTGACAGTAGCACAAATAGAGAATACTCAGTCATTTAAGTTTTAAAGCAACATTTACTGTTTCTAAAGTGTGTTAACATTCGCGAACATTAGCCACCCTAAGCTGCTGGTCCTACAAGACAAAGTGAAGGCTGTAGAAGCAAAACCACTGTGTTAGGAATCATGCAAATGTAGCGAGTGTAAGCATTTAATCCAGGGTACATTTGATTATTTATGAGTTTCACTTCTCATGTACAAGAGGTAGAGTATGTAATTTCTTGTCATCAAACGTTATATAGTCTTAAAGGTAGTCAGGTGATGAGTTGGTGCACCCCTAGATATTTAGTATCACAAGTTTTAAACATAGTACTTCAACAATAATTGTACTACTTAAAAATGAATGCATAATGTTATTGTCTCTGATCATCTAGAAATGTAGATATTTAATCACAAAGTAACACCTGACCTGGATGTAAAGAGCATGGTCTAAAGGGAAACTACATTAATGACCAGGAATTAAGATTTGAAGCTACAGATGCTCAAACAAAGAGTCCATATGTTGTGTCCTTGAGACAACAAAATGCTGACCGTAGAGCTTTCTCAGCAAGTGATTGCTTTGCAAATTAAATCTGCTTGTACTGTAAATGACATTTCCAATATTCCAGCAGTGGACATGCCTTCTTTTGCCAATAACATTGATTTCCGAGCTGTCAGCGGTGACTTTCTGTTTAAGGTGATTATGTTTCAGAGCATGTGTGAATGCAGTGGAGATTTGACAAAGACAGAAACAACTGCAGACTGAGCTGTGTGTACAGCCGCAGAAGAGCATGCTTCGAGCTGGCTGTAAATTATCACTTATGACCAATGCAGATGATTGAAAGCACACCCTGAGAGACAGGAATGTGTTTGAGAGGCTCCAGTTGGGTATAAATGACATGGTGATGTGACCTTTCCTCGCGTGTGTAGCCTCTGCTTGGCTCAAGAGAAGAATATCTAGACGGCTTGTAGTCGAGGCTTAAATACCTCTCATACCTGTTGGCACCAGGCCGCGCTGTGTGCACAACTGTAGATTTATCTCTTAGCTGCAGGCCATCTTCTTGTCCATTCCTTTTATTAGACACAAGGCAAAGCGTGCTTCGTGTGATAACTAGATTTCGATGCTGACCGTCATTTTAAAAGGTCATTTTGTGCTTAACTTGTGTGTGTCAGTAGTTGATTTGTGTGAGTAAGGGCAAAAGAGAGAAGGGGAGGACAGAGAGGGAGATGATAGATGCTGGTGTGAGGGTTCATGCAGGAGTTGACATTTATGGCCCCTGTTCAGGCCTGGCCTGGGGGGCCTTTCGCAGGGCAGAACAAAAACCTCAGGGGCCAACAGGATCTGCATTTTGGCTGTAAAAAAAGGGGGGTGACCACAAATGGCTAAAAATATGCCCTTTAATACAAACAGCATAATTTATGGGAGTGAGGCCATGTGAGATTTATCCCAGTGGGAAGGTCGGAAACATTTCTTCTCTCAAGGAATGGCAACTCGAGCAGAACGCCGCACTCTAAGAATAAAATGTTTATTTTGTAATACGGATTCACTGCTTTACAAGGTAGAGAGGTAGAAACAATAAGAAGATGAATTTAAATGTTTTATTTTGATTGCGAAGTTATCATTTTAGTTTATTTTTATCCAGCAATAATGCCAAACATGGCTATCTTCATGTTTCAAAATGTGATAGTTTTCTTCCTTTTTGTGTTTTATGACTGTGTAAACTAAATGTTATTTAGTTTGGAAAATTCTAAATATTTGAATTAAATAATTAGTGGTGAACTTTAGACATTTGAAAAACAAATGGTTTGCCAAATAAGCGTTAGTTGCTGCCTTAATATCAGGATTTTTTCAGAAAAGCACGGTTTGTTTGATTATTAATGACAACTATTTAGCTATCTGTGGTAGAGAGGATATTCACATAACGTTTATGTTATGAGCTTCAGGTGTCAGGTCCATTGCGAGTGAACGCCAAACCTGTCCTCTGAGTTTTCTCTTATCAGGACTCTGTGTCATCACCTATCAAGTGGCATTTTATTTTGACTCTAGGTGTTCCCCTGTTTTTCCACTCACTTCCTCTGCTTGACCCTCCCCCCTCAGAGAGAGCCCTGTCCCCCCTCCTTTTGCAGGATTTAGCTTGCCCAGATTCCATGTCAAAGGTCGTGGCCCAGATGTCAGCTTCCCCCCTCGCAGAGCTACTCTCTCGCATAATTACGGCAGGCCCATTGTACTGTGGGGCTGGGTAGAGGTGCATACTGTGTGCATGCTTCTCTTTAGAGGTGGTGGACACTGAGGCATCACAAACAGGGCGGATAACAAGGTGGACAAAAAGCCTCCTGGTTGTGTTTATCTCTTGCAATAAGAAAAAGTAATCAACAGGAAAGATGTTCAGTTCAAACCAGTCTTGGTATTATGTAACTCTTCCAGAAATTCAATATGGATTTCATGATTGGTGATTTAAGTGTTCATATTTACATTTGACTCCTAATTGTCATTGAATATAGCCAAATAGTTTTCAGGAGGAAGAAAAAAGGAGGCTCCTCTCATATTGCACACCCGTGACCTCAGATTCTTTCAGAGTTTAATCTCGGCCTGACCTGCTGGCCCTGGTCTGGCTCTAGTGAAGCTCCTCAGGGCAGCATGGGGGTGCACCACTCCACCCCTCCTAAACTTCTCTTACCTCCATGGACTCACATTCATCTCCTGTGGTCCTGTGGGACTCTTCTCAAGAGCCTCTAAATGTTTTATAAAGAAATAGAAGTTTGTTTTAGTGATCGACCGAACTTTTATAAGAGTAATAGAAGCCAGGTCATTAAAGTGTCCAGCAAAACGCTCATGGTCATATTGGAGTTAATATATATTTATGGGTTAAGTTAATACACAAGTACAAGTAAGAACACAACATTAAAGTAGTTTTAACTTCTTCTGAACAAAAACATACATAAAAAATCACAATGACGAGAATGCCAGGTGGTCCCACTGTTACCTATTTAAAACTTCCTAACAAACATCGAAGACTTCAGGTCGGAAAATGCTCTATTTTTTTAGCATAAATAGCATTTTTGTTTAAAACATACACAACTTCCAAACAAACTGTGACCAAACATTTGAGAAACATTCATTAAAGAGGCAAGGGTTCACTGTGCTTTTATTTTACATATATGGCTCACAATATAAATATCACATGCAAATATTCAAATTAGACCCTGCTAATTATTCTTTTAGGGGTAAGAGGGACATTTGGTCGGATGGCTTTTGTTCATCGAGGCTCTTCAGGGTCACGAGGCCTGAAACTGTTGTTGACCGTCAGCAAAGCCCTTCCCAGGGGATTTTGTCCGTCGATGTGACGCCCAGATTCTGGACCTGAGTAGGAGTGGCCACTGACCACTGACCAGCCGGCCTGACTGGGGCCGAGAAGGGGCTTTTCTGATTTTATCAAAAGACTTGGGGGTGACAGGGTGATGGATAGTGGAGCTCTTCTGTTCTGCTGCCCTGAGCACTGCAGAAACTGACCAAAGGACTCACGTCACAGAGCATCTGTCACACTGCCCTCACCTCTGGTTCCCACCACACCATTAGGACAGAAACCCTCACTGACCCCACACCCACACGGCCCAGGCCTCTTTCATGTATCCCCCTGCTTCCTGTTAGCTGGACGGATCACGCTGTCATCTGCCATGGTGTTGTGGTCCATGGTGAAAAAGTGTTTTTGAGAATAAATCTCAATAGATGTTTCCTGAAGTCCAGATCTAAGACTGCATATTGACTGATGTATTTTACAGCTACACTTTACATTCTCTGTGGTTGTTATGATTATTAAGACATTTTTGTTTCTTTCTTTTTCTCAATATAGACCCAAGGAAGAAATACCATGTGAAGCTTCTGGCTTATAATTTTGTTGGAGAAGGCTACCAGGCTGACCAGACTGTCAGCACCACTGGATGCGTCTGTAAGTCGCAAAAGTGTGACAATAACATTAGATTGCATATAAGGACCGTTGTACTGTAAAACATTTTTAAATATGGAGCGATGGGTGGTAATATTCTTATGAAAAACTTAATTTCCTAAGATATAGGTCATATATTATATGAGAATAAAACGTAAATATTATTCTCTACGGTTGAAGTGTTTGAACCATAACAACAAAAGACAACAATGAGGTTATGTCTCAGACTTTAATGTCATACATTTGCAAGAGATAAAAACTAAATCTTCCTCAAAATGTATCTCAGATAATAAATAACAACTGAAATGTTGGACATTTCCTGAATACTTACTCCCTCTATGTCATTTATTTATTTTGTACCTACAATGGCCCTTGTTCACCGTTATAGGAGCATGTTGGTGTCTCTTGTATTGCAACAGTAAATAACTTTACCCTCAATGTATCTCGTAGCTGTCAGAGATCGCCTGGTGCCTCCTCCACCTCCTCCACACAACGTCTACATCAAGAGCAACAGCTCCAGCTCGGTGTTTCTGCGCTGGCGTCGACCAGCCTTCACCTCCAGCCAAACCATCAACTACACCGTGCGCTGCAACCCAGTAGGCCTGCAGAATGCCTCGCTGGTGCTCTACCTGCAGACGTAAGAATTGACTAACAGCACAGGCAGCTTTTTTATCATTGTGTTGAACTTTTAAATAATTAGTACAGTTTGGGACAAGCACATTCAAAGGGACAATGCTCTCTGTTTAGAGTGTTTCATTGATAGTGAATACTGATTTAAAACACATGTTACTGTGTGTTTGGTCTATCTTAATGTATGATGAGATGACTTAGTCTCACGCTGCAGTTCTGCTCTTATCTTAACACCTCATTATCAATAAGTTGTCCTACCACAACCTCAGCTGTGCCATATCAGAAACACTTAAACCACTTAAAACTTAACAACATACATTTTTTTCACACTTGTTGGGGAGAGTGTTTTGGTCAACTCTCAGTGGTGTCTTTTCCCACAGTCCGCACAGCTCCATACCACCATCTGCTGGACAAGACCCTTTATTATCAGACTATTTCAAAAGTAAAAACTGATTACATAATTATGTAGATCATTGTGGCTTACTATATAATAAAATATACATAGCTGGGAAAGTCATCATTTTGTTTGTGTTATTATTTGTTTGTTAGACCCTGTAGGACTTAAGCATCGCCAATGAAACCCATTAAATCCACAATGCTTGATCCAATGGCTATAACAACACAACATTGTGCATTATATCATATCAGGTTTTACATTTTAGAGAAGTGGCTTGAAGATGTTTCCTATGGGTCAAATACATGCTATATTCCTGGTTTCCACTGGGGTTTTTAGTAAACAGAAAGTAATACATGTTTAACAGTGTCATTTAAACTCACATTTAAACAGTTAAAATGTTTATAAAGTAATAATAGATCAATTAGTGTTAAGTGTTAAAAGTCTCTGATTTTCTTTTTCCTGCAGGAATGAGCAGAACCTCCTGGTGAGAGATCTGGAGCCCAACACCAAGTATGAATTTGCCATCCGCCTCCACATTGACCAGCTGTCCAGCCCCTGGAGCCCTGTGGTCTATCAGAGCACTTTACCTGACGGTGTGCACAACATGATCAAACATTTCAATCCTATTTATTATAGCTAGGAGTTTGTTACTGCTGCTGCTGCATGGTATTGTTATGTGACCTTGCTCCTTACACCCACACAGCTCCAACTCTGCCTCCTTCCAACGTGAAAGTGACTCTGATAGAAGAGGACACGGCGCTGGTTTCATGGAAAAACCCAGATGAACCGAATGTAGCTGTGACACATTACACCATCCTGTACGCCTCAAGAAACGCCTGGTTAGCTGGGGAATGGCAAGTGCTGCAGAGAGAAGGTACGGATGAGTGTGGTGATAGATGTGGAGAGAAAGACGTTATACATGTTTGCAGGGGAAGGGGGAACCACAAAGACTTCCTCCTGTCCCGCACAAATAATCCATTGGAAATCAGTAACTCATTTTATCCTCCAGTCTTTGCCAGGACAGGTTACGCTCAATGCTTTTGTCTTACTGATAAAAGACCAGTTTGTAGGTTTAATACGATTACTACAAAGACTTTGATTTATCTTCTTATTGACACTTTTCAGTTCCAGTACAGTTTGTCAAATCAGTTGAAATTGTGTCAAACATAAATGTATTAAATGAATAGAAATGGGATGCATGTTTTATAAGATTAAGAAAATAAATTTAATGTGAAAAGTTTCACCAAAAAAAACCTAACCGAATACAAAATGAAACGATACATTCCCCATGTTTGCGCCAACCAAAAAGCAAAGTGAGAACTCTTTGTAAAGCAACCAATCCACTCAGTCACAGGCACCATAAAGATGTTGGTGGGTCTGATGTGTGAGGCTGTTTAGGTGTCTCAAGGCAGATGACCTCAGGAAACAAAAAAAAAGACACACACAATTCCCCTCTAGTGAAGGGGTCAAAAGTGAAGCCGTTCACAAAGCCCCCCCATCACCTCAAACTGAACCCCCACCCCCCCGCGGCCTCTGATGGGACCCTGGTGGTGCTGGATAAGGGAATGTGTATAGCCCTGACCCCCTGCTCTTCTCTCACATAGCACCTCTCAGCCATCAGGATTGTTTTTGTGTTTGTCTTTCTCTACAGCACAAAGTCCTGTTGTTCTCCACTCACTGAGGCTGCGGCCCCACGAGGACGAAAACGGCTAAACGCATAGGATTAACGCAAACGCAATCGCAAACGGCTTCCGTCCACATGCAATAATTATCCGGATAGTGTCTGCCCACACGAGACCGCTCCGTTTAGCTCCAACCGCTGGAGAAGCTGCAGTACATATGCAGGAGCCTGTAGGTGGCGCTGTAACTTCCTCCACAAAAGCAGCGAAGAAGAAGGTTGTCATGGTTGCCCTTCTGTTTATTCTCCGCGGTGGGGGCCGAGGGAACCGGGCAGAGTTTTTCGCCAGTCAGCGTGTATTAAAGTTGAAATCTTCCGGACAAAATTATAAAAGTGCCGGTCAAAGGTCTTCTTTGTTATTTATTGAGCTTTAAAACAAATGAATAACGACTCTATATAATATAATGATAAAATACACGGAGCCTCTCTTTTTCCTCCCTCTCTTCGGACAGCGCCAGTGTCTGTCTCATGCAGCAGCTCATCCAGTAATCAGTGACCCGGCCGACTGTAAAAATAAACATATTTATAACTAGTTTAGGGAGTTTGAGAGGTAATTAAAATAGCTAAGGGTGATGATCTGACTTGAAGTGTGTGTTTTGCTGCAGAGGGAGGAGCTGCAGGTGAGCAGAGCTGCGTGTCTCCGTCCTGTCAGATTAGACTTCACTCGCGAGAGAAAGATAAATAATCTGAATTCAGGGTGCAGTTTACTTTGACGTGGGGGTGAGCAGCAGAGGTGGGGAGAGGCGGGGCTATTGCCTCATCAATATTGCTGTAGATGTTGCACAAACAACTGTAGCATGGTCAATAGCGTCCGGAGCACGATAGCAACTCTGCGATCCGCCATTGTTGTTGTTGTTGGTGGCGAAACACTTCAGCACTGGCGCGGGGTAAGCGGAGGTGAGCAGAAGAGGTGGGGAGAGGCGGGGCTATTGCGCAATCACTATCAGTGATCTGAAAATGTCCGTATAGGGCGCACACACGGAGCTGTTTGACCCCCCAGAGAGTGGCGTATGCATTTCTATCCACCTTGGGACCCGTTGTTGTTTCCTCAGTCGTTTAGTGCCATATTCGGTCGTCCTCGTGTGGCCGAACGGTCTATATGACACTAAACAGTAACGCAAACGACCGAATTCGTCCTCGTGGGGCCGCAGCCTGAAACAGGCATCTGCGCGTATCTTGATAGTAACATATTGGAGTAACAAATAATCAATATTCTTTTCAAAAGAACTTGTTTAAATACATTTAGACATTAAAGGAATAGTTACACATTTTGGGAAATGTAAATGTGCTCCTTACTTAATGCAATTTGCCAGTTACCTTTGTCTGATAGTTTAAGGTACTTTTCAGATTACACATTTTCATAACTTTACTTTCCAGAAAAAAACGAATTTTCTTCTAATTTTTCATTTAAATATAAAACAAAAACTGTTATCTTGCTTCAAATGGAAAACTTATCATCACAGTGCTGAACATTTCACAGTGTGATATTAGTAAGGAGGATTTGAATACTTCGTCCCCCACTATGTGTGAGTGGCATCAATATTCTTATCTTTCTCTGGTCAAGAAAGCAAATAAACACGTTTCAAATGGTTGAACTATTCCTTTCAGTATAACCATGAAATGAAGTTAACACCCAACTGTTGTCTGTAGCAATAATCACAAGTAAATAGTTTAAAAAGCAAAATCCCCCAACAATATATTCAAAATGTGAAGTTAAACACCAGTTAAATCTCACCAACAGGAACCATCACCATGGCCCTGCTGGAGAAATTGAAGCCTGGTCAGATTTACTTTGTGAAAGTTTCTGCCTCCAACAACATGGGCGATGGTCCGTTCTCTCTGACTGTGGAGCTGAAGGTCCTGGCAGATCTGTCCTCGGGTCACGATCCCCGGCTCTCTCGTGGCAACACACACTCCACAGGTCAGTACCATTAACATCAACCTGAGAGAATCCCTTTATATATTTTCTATAAGTTTCTTTCTGACTGCAATTTGAAGGATTGATAATCTGACAATATTCCCTTTAACTTTCACAGCCTTTTCTGATGGTTTCTACCACTTGGACCAAAAGTCAATGACAGGAATCACTGTGGGAGTCTGCATCGCTCTCATCTGCATCATCATCTGTGCCTTCATCATCATCTGCAGAGGCAAAAACAGGTACGTGGACTGTCCGAACACATATTGTTAAACAGCAGATGCTCAGTGTATTCTCTGTTTGTACTGACATCATGTTTTCTTCCTCCAGGAAATTCTCAGCATTTAAAGCGTACAGAGAAGGAGCGAGCACATCTGCCGCAGCTGCAGGACAGCTGGGCTCTGAGGGACAAACGGAGAGCGCTGATGTCAGCGTGCCGATGCTGAGTCCAAACCACTTCATCGATGCCAAGGTACTTCACACTCAGCACAGCATGAAACACGCTCACTGAAAAGCTTTGGATTTAGTCTTTTTTTGGGGGCCTAGAGCAGTTTTGGAAATATTAACACATCTTTTGGAAACATTACAATGTTTGTAAGGATATTATTAATTATACTACCTGATGATATAAAATATAGTTGCAAGAGTATCACTTGATCATATTCATTTTACAGTAAAGTACTGGATATGGCTTGTGCTTTTTCAAACTTACTATACTTACCAAGTTTACTTATATATTTTTCCCTTTTTTAGGGTGGAACAAATCTCATTATCAATTCTCTCGGCCCTGTTCAGCCAAGCACTGAGAAGAAAGAGAAATGGTTTTCCTTCAGCAGTAATGCGAAAAAGGACAGTAAAGCACTGCAGGTAAGATTTAAAAAGAGGACTCTTGCTTGGTTAATTGTCATCAGCAACTTGTAGCAAAATGGATACGAACAATTCATTGCTTTGTAAATTACAATTTGCATATGGTTAAAAAAAAAATCAGACCCAAACCTTAGCTTAAACCTAAACACTGCTATTTGATTGTTTGTCTTTGTTTGGGTAACAGTCGGCCTGGGACTTAGATATAAGACCTTTTTACTTCCCATTTGACTAAGGCTGTAACAAATGAGGTTTTATTATTGATAAATCTCCAGATGAATGTCTAGATTCATTGTTAGGTTTAAAATGGTCAGATAATAGTGAAAAAAGTCCATCCACTTTGGAAAAGTCTTGTTTGGTCAGTCCAAAAACCAAAGACGTTCTGTTAAATATGGCATAAAACAGAGAAAGCAGTAACTCTCCAGATTTGAGAGGCTGAAAGCAGCATTTCATGCCATTTTTGCATGAAAGACTACTTTAAGATGAATCTATAGACTAAATGATTTCCAATTATTTTTGTTTGAATCGATTTATAGACATAGTAAACCTATTGTTGCAGTTTTACAACAGAGCCATAAACACTCAGACACGCAGACTAATCATCACTTCCTCTGTGCTGCAGATTGTGAGACCCGCCTCCTACCAGCCCGGCTCCACCGTGCTGACCTATGAAGAGGAGCTGAACCTGTCTCCAGATCAGCCCGACGCCATGCAGGCAATGCGCTGGTCGCCTGGGGACTCAGAGGGCTCCTCCAGCAGCGAGGGCAGCCACGCAACCGGCGACTCGGGCCGTTACTCTCATGACGAGACGGAGATGACCAACCTCTCGTCTGGGGCTAGCAGCAGCCGCCCGTCTCTGTCCGTGGAGGACAGCGGAGGCTCGGAGGACAGCGGAGGCTCGGACTGTAGCGTAAAAGAGTCAGGCGATGTGGTGGAGGAAAGTCTGCCTGACCTGAAGTTAATGGAGTCTGTCGACAATGGCTGCTGTCACCATGAAGCAAAGAACATCTCTCAGGATGCACTTTCCCTCCAGGTGCCTGAGTGTGTGTGAGTGTGAGAATGTGTGCGAGAATGTGTGAGGGTGTGAAGGCAGTCGTACACTTGCAAAAAGTCAAACTGCAGTGAAGTACAAAAACTACTGAGCAGAGCACATCCTAGAGAGTTAGAGGAAACGATCAACATCACTCCACAGTCCCGCCTCAAAACCCACCTCTTCAACTCTGTCCATAAGCCCCCCCCCCTCACAACCAACTTCCTCCTGACTGCTTTTCTGTTTTGTTTCCTTTTGGTTTTGGTTTTGTTTTGTTTGTCTACCCTCCCTCCCAAATGCGTCTTTGTGTTCAAGAAAAGCGCTATAGAAATCAAATGTATCATTATTAATACTCCTGACAAGCTTAGCTTAGCACAAGGATTAGAAGCGGGATTCAGGGTCTCTGGCTGTGCGTAAAAATAACAAAATCCACCTACCAACACCTTTAATATCCCAAATGAACACTTAGTTGTGAAGTGTGGAAACATCAAGCTATGGTTTTATAGGAGGTCTTGTGTTTAGCTATGGTTGAGACCAGCTTTCTGGAGTCTACCCATCGGGAAGCCTTCGTAAAGCGACAATTTGTAGTTTTTCACTTCAGTTTTTGCAGAGAAATTGTTTAGCTTTAGAGGTGGATTTTGTTACCTATGGACACATCCAGGCTAGCTGTTTACCCCTGTTTACAGTCTTTGTGCTAAGTTAAGTGAATTGGCTGCAGGCTGATGACAAACTAATACTTGTAACTATCCTTCAGTTATTCTTTGCAGTTATTCTCTCTTGCAAGTGTACCGCAGGCCTGAATGTAAGTGAGAGAGAGATGTGTAAAAAAACAAGGGGAGAAACCTTTTTTACATTCATCCTCTGTAGGTCCAACACAGTGAACAGAAAGCCGACAAATGCCTTTTCCAGTATAAAATGTTGGCAGGGATGGGTCACATGATTTATTTTACTTTCAATGAATGCCTTTTTTTATTTTCTCTTTGTTGTGTGTATGTTTTGTTTTTTTGATCTCACCCACCATGAATGTTTAAAAAGATTGTAAAAAATTTGGCACAACGTGACATTTCTGACATTATTTAAGAGAGTTTATCACTGGAGCGAAAGGAAAGCGTGAATCCTTTTCACTGATTATCTACCTCGGTTTACCTCCGTGTAAACTTCCACTGTATATTTAATAACTACTTATACCAACGTTATGTGATGTGCTGCTTCGGTTACATTGCATTTGATACTTCCTGATGACTTTCCTCCTGATTGTCATCCCACTTTAGTTTTTTCAATTGATTTTGTCCGGATTTTGCTGGATGGGGAGGGCAGCTCTCTCCTCTCGCTCCACCTGTGTGGCCTGAATGATAGAAACACACACCGTTTGTTATTTATCCCCTCAGGTGTTGCTGAGGCACTGAGCCAGTATTAATAGTTTGTATTTTGTCCATTATTGAGTAATAGTATGGAAAGACAGTGAATGTCTCCTTTTTGTTTCCTTTGTGCAGCTGCCCTCGCTATTCCTGTTTTATACTACCTCGATTACGAATGTATTTTATTGTCTTATTGTTTTCCTAAACTCAGGGAACAAAGTTTAGTACATTTGAAAAGTCATGTAGTGTTACAGGCTTAACTGACAGGGTATCTTCTCAGTACTAAACCGTTTGAGTGTGTATTTGCCTAATAGAAAATGCTATGAATGTATCCCCCAGACATTGTGCGCTAGTAGCTCAAATGTTAAAAAGCCCCCTATGTAGTTTCTCCTCAGGTCCTATAACGTCTGTTTGTTTTGTTTTTACAACAGACTCTTCAGTTTATTGACTTCTTCCTTTTGATTAGTGTAAAGATTCACACCAGAAGTGCTTGCAGTGGCGTGTCGGTTCAGAAAAGCTTTATAATTGGCCTTAATGTGGGAAAGCCTCCCTCAGAAGTGGAAACCAAATCTTTCTGAGGGATAAGCTCCACGTGAGGATGCAACACGTGAAGAATGATTGTAGTAAAAGCAGTGTTTAATCAGAGATGAAAGTGAAGAATTGAATGAACACCATAAAACTATATTTTTATTAGAAGATAATGTTCCACGGAGTTCACATTGTAGAATTTTCCAAGTAGTCTTTTTGTTTTGTTGTAGAGTAGATAAAGATTAGCACTTGTCTGCCAAGTAGTTTTGTATTATCGTCCTATGTGCAGCGGTGAGTGTGACGCTAGAACCCAAAGAGTTGTTTGCTACCTGTGTTTATTTTAGTCTCTCAACTAATCTCTGGCAGAAGGTTACTGAGGAATGTGAAATAATCGAAACACGTTAGACCAAAGATGAGACGCTGCCACTGAGATCAGTTTTGAGTTCCTCAAACAAAGCCTTGCACATTAGTGGCCTTGATCCGCGACACAAAGAGTGAAGAGAGTCGCGGGTTAAAACTCCAAGGAAGTGCCTGCAGGACACTCAGACACTGGAGTGACAATTATTAATCATTTTGCGCACAAACCAAATTATCCTGCCGCAGTGTTCCTCCAAAACTGTTGCAAACAGATGTCTGTACATTGTAGGGGCGAAATTATTAAATACAATATATTATATTGAGTAGTGTCTGTGTTGCAACGGTGCAGTTTTGTGTAAATGTGCACCCACTGATTGAAAGATTATTTAAAAAAAGAAATTGTATTTAGAAGATTTCCTCACATGGGACATACATAAAGTAATTTATCTCAACCCAAAATACATGTGAGGTATTTAAACGTTTGCCTTTTGAGTTAATACTAAAGATACTTTGATCATCTTTAAAGATATCTTAGTTTAAATCATAACTGACAAGTCAGTGGGTGCAGCTTTGTTTTCACATTCTGTATTTTAATCAGAGAGATTCTGCGGAGGATTCAATCATGGGAAATGTACGGGATGAAGAGTGACACAATCAGTTTACCTTTCTTTTGGAAAAGCAAACAATATAAACCAAAGATTGTTTTTAAAGGTCACCGTTGCATATTGGCATATTGAGAGAGATCTGTTTAAGCATCCTATCTTTGTGTGAAAGTTGTCATTTTCAGTGTCCTTGTGCTCATTTAATAACAGAAACCATGTGTTCTACTTGGGGATTTCAGGATGAAAACGTTTCCATTATTCATCTTTTATTTCCAAAAAATAAGTTATCCTCTTTTTTTTACACTTTTTATTATTCAAAGTTAAAGAAGAATACACATTTCCCTTTGTAATTGAACCATACTGTATTCATATGTCCTGTGTTATTAGAGCTTTAAGAGCTCAATCCAGAATCTGAAACCAGTCCTCATGCTTATAACTCTCAACCCAAAATGTTCAAGAGATGTTGTGGAGCTCTGATAAGATACTGAACTGCTTCACAAAGACACTGTTTATGTTTTTAACTCGGGATACACACACACACACACACACACACACACACACACACACACACACACACACACACACACACACACACACACACACACACACTACTGGATGCAGATTCTAAATTGGGCTCTTCGTAGTTCAGGTACAGAAGTGTTACCTCAGGTTTTATTTTTCAAATTCTTGTGATAAGTGCAAATGCAATTTACTTGGGTCATTAATATGTGTAAGATAAAAGATGCAATGTGTGAGATATGGCAAGAATTTTAGTTTAAAACAGTTGAAAAATGAACATATACAGAATGTAAAGAGAATTTAGTGTTGCCTCTCTGTTCCATCCTGTCTTGTATTACCACTTGTCCCTCTGGCGATTGTGAGTCACTGTAGCGTCCAGTCTAGCATCGGTCCAACATGTGAAGACGTAGTTCAGAAGACGTGGGTCTATGGCCAGCTTTTACACATTGCATCTTTAAGATCGTCCCACAAATGACCTGAGATGTTGGCCTGTCCATCGCATGAATGTTGTTATGTTGGAGTTATGTTCCTGTCCGAATGTGTGAATTCAAAGGGATAAAACACACTTGTTTTTCCTTTTAGCAGTAATATTGTTTAAATAATGTGAGGTAGAGCGCTGCGGGTCATTTACAGTCAAACTCAGGGGAACCTGCAGCTGCTCCGCCTCAAAGAGAAAACTGGTTTTCAAGTCTTGAAAATGGAATGTACCTTTTTGTAATGATTATGTTTCATGATATTTTATGTTAATGTTTTGTTTTATTTGTCAGATCATCTTTGTCAGCAAAACCACTTGCAAGTTGGTTTTTGCCAAAATATGTTAAGTTAGGAGATTTAAGACAGATGGTAATTATGTATAAGTCTGATTCTCAATTTAAATAAAAGTATAAAAAATGTCATTTGTCTACAATTGTTTTGATTGAATGCTTTCATATTTAAACAAACATGCATTAGCTTTGACTACAGTATATCTCTACTGGTATGATATGTTAACATCAGATCATTGTACATTTTATTGATAATTCTTACACATTTTTAGGTAAGTAAAGTATTTAATACAGGACTTTAACCTTTTAGTGTTTCACTTGTAGTTTAGTTTTAAATATTTCCATGTCCTGGTATTTCTGCTTCTGCACCGCGCTATATGATGATATTAGTTTCTTTAAGATAATAGTATACATGAAATGCATAATCCTTTGTGTTAAAATACAATCATTAAATTATTATAGGAAAAGATTAAATGTATAATAATTTAAAACATAATTACATAAATTGTTATATTTCAATTATATAATATGTATATCATCCTCATAAGAGCTCTTGTGCAAATTGAGTAACTTTACTTTAATTATATTTTGATTCTAATACTTTTGTAAATGGACATGTTAACACTGAAAAGTTCAAATGTCAAATAGAAGCCACGTGCTCGTTGTTGTTAGGTCAGGGTTGCCAACTTTGGGTACCTGGCTGGAGTGAGATTTTGATATCATGGGTTTAATTACACATATGCGTACGAAATGACTGCTATCGTGTCAGTAGCGGGACCTTAGGATATAGGATAATACAATATACAAATACACAATATTGGACACAGACTATAAAGGGCACACAGTTTCCTTCACTAATGAAAGTCAAACACATGTTTGTTTCCACTGTTTTATTGTGTGCCTGTCACGATAAGCAATTAATTGATTTATCGGCTACGGAGTATTTTTGTTGGGTAATCTATGGTAGGGCTAACCCAGGGGTCTGCAACCTTTTTGACCAAAAGAGCCATTTCGCTCCTTTTTCCCAAAAAATGTTTTGTCTGGCCGCAAAACATATTTCAAAGTTTTACATCAGTTATATCAGACAAAATAAATTCTTTATAAATAAAATGTTTGCATTTATTAGGCTATTTATTACATGATATAAAACTGTTAACCTCTAATAAGAAACAAATAACTTTTATAAGGAGAATTAAAAATAATACACAGGCCTACTTTAAAATAAATTAAACACAGCACTTGGGGAGTCCTCTGCACATTTGAAGGGGGAACAAATATTATTAAATGGGCCCACTTTGAAATAAATAAAACATATATCTGCACCCTAAAAAGAGTTAAAGGTAAGAATGGAGAAACCAGCTCGAGTGCGCTAGAATTTGAAAGTACACAACCGGAAAAAAATAGGCCTCTTCCTTCAGACTTTCTTACAGAGTCCCTTATGGGCATAGATATGTCTCATAATTATTTGTGTGAACATAAAAATAATTTGTGTGTAAATATGTGATTTGTAAATGTAAAACAACATCCACAAATGCATTTAAAAGATTTGCAAACTCACAAATACATTTGCAAGTGTAAAACGGATCTGCAAATACGCTAAATATGTTCACAAATAAAAAAAAGATCAGTGAATATCTCTTTAACATTTACAACTTTCGATCAGGCATTTGTGAATCCATTTTGTATTTGTGGACCAAAATGCGCTCGCGGATCTCAACTCTCTGTTCACGGATCTCAAATCTCTGTTCGCGGATCGTCTTTTTACACACACGGAATTTTGAGACATATTTTCCGCCGGTCTCGGCTAAAATCTACTCGTGTCACTCGGTTATTTTCGGAAACCACGTGATGGCCCGTTGATGACTACATTTCCGCATGATTTCAAAGTAAGAGCATGATGGTTTGTTTAATGCTCTGTTTTTGTATTATAATGAACAGCGGAACGTTAGATGCATTCTTCATCACCATCACCCTCATCGTCATGTTATAGTGATACAGTTAGTTTGTGTTATTGGTTCAATACAGCATATCTCGAGCACCTTCGTTGATGTTGAAGTGCAGGCTATACGCCACTTCCGGGTCCCGGGGGAGCAGCTGGCAACGAAGCAGCTCAGATAAAACTCTTTCTTCATTGTTTGTTGTGTATTCAGTCAAGCGGGTCAAAGTTACAAAGCACTTCACATCTTATTAATCGGCCTAATTTTACTTTACCAGTGCAGTAATAAAGTAATCTGTAGAAAAGCACCGTATTTAGGTCAGCCTTCATAGTAACGCTACATTAAATGTTATAATATTCATCGTGTCCTTTCCACTGATATATTCCTGTCGATTGCTTTCATTTGTATTTAATGTTATTGTGTTTATACTTGTTTCCACACATTTCACAATTTGGGATGAATGAAGTATCTATCTATATATGATATCCATCTATCTATATCTGTCTGTCTGTCTATCTGATCTATTATTTTATTTTTCACATACACATTAATGCAACTATATAATCAAAAGTTTTAACACATAGGCCTACAGAGAACCTTTTAAAGCATAATGAGTACTTCAAATGTAAGTCCATTTGGCTAGTACTTACATACCTTTACTTAAGTAAGACTATAAAGGCAAGACTTTTACTTCAGTCAAGTATCTGAATACTTTGTCTGCTACTGGTAGTCCATGGATCCATTGCTCTTAATTTCCAGTCGTAAAGAGAACCAACTGTAATGTGTTCAAGTAGATGTCCTTTCCAAATGAATCGGATGGTAACATTGGGTCAATATTAGCATTAAGGTGTTCCATCTGTTGATCACTCAGAGGACTCCGGGTGACAGGAACAACTATTCCCAGTGTTCCTCACGCAGATGACCACTGGCCTCCCAGTCAATGAAGGGGATCTGTAATCTCTGTCACAAAAAACAAAACCGTTTTTAAAAATATGTATACTTTTCTTCCGCTGTTATGTACCGTTATAATTGTATACAAAAGAAGAATAAAGAAGTATCACTACATTCCTATGCATTAATATAATTACTTATATTGACTGTGCGTGGGCCTGGCAGTGGGAGATTAATTTCAGGCAAAAGTGTGCACAATCAACGGTAGGGCATGTATTTTAATTGTTTTAATAATTTATATGGTTATAAAATATAACATTGAAACACTGACGCAAAGAACAAGTATGTAGAATGTGTTATTAAGTACGTTTGTTTGACTACAGTCCAGTTCTGTATCCTACATAATAAAATATGACAATCGTTAATTTCTTTGTCAATTACTTTTATCAAATGAATATCCCACATTTTTTTTAAGCACTTTAAATGTTAGAAACAAATATTATAGGATTGATATAATATGTACAATATTTAAGTCCTGTACTCTGCAGGTACAGATAGATAGATAGATAGATAGATAGATAGATAGATAGATAGATAGATAGATAGATAGATAGATAGATAGATAGATAGATAGATGGATATCATATATAATAATAATAATAATACATTACATTTATAAAGCGCTTTTCCTGGTGCTCAAAGCACTTACGAGCAAGTAAAACAAAATAACAACAAAAGTAGAGAGTGCTAAGCTCGGAGGAATAAGGGCAAGGGGTTATATAGATACTTCATTCATCCCAAATTGTGAAATGTGTGGAAACAAGTATAAACACAATAACATTAAATACAAATGAAAGCAATCGACAGGAATATATCAGTGGAAAGGACACGATGAATATTATAACATTTAATGTAGCCTTACTATGCAGGCTGACCTAAATACGGTGCTTTTCTACAGATTACTTTATTACTGCACTGGTAAAGTAAAATTAGGCCGATTAATAAGATGTGAAGTGCTTTGTAACTTTGACCCGCTTGACTGAATACACAACAAACAATGAAGAAAGAGTTTTATCTGAGCTGCTTCGTTGCCAGCTGCTCCCCCGGGACCCGGAAGTGGCGTATAGCCTGCACTTCAACATCAACGAAGGTGCTCGAGATATGCTGTATTGAACCAATAACACAAACTAACTGTATCACTATAACATGACGATGAGGGTGATGGTGATGAAGAATGCATCTAACGTTCCGCTGTTCATTATAATACAAAAACAGAGCATTAAACAAACCATCATGCTCTTACTTTGAAATCATGCGGAAATGTAGTCATCAACGGGCCATCACGTGGTTTCCGAAAATAACCGAGTGACACGAGTAGATTTTAGCCGAGACCGGCGGAAAATATGTCTCAAAATTCCGTGTGTGTAAAAAGACGATCCGCGAACAGAGATTTGAGATCCGTGAACAGAGAGTTGAGATCCGCGAGCGCATTTTTGGTCCACAAATACAAAATGGATTCACAAATGCCTGATCGAAAGTTGTAAATGTTAAAGAGATATTCACAGATCTTTTTTTTATTTGTGAACATATTTAGCGTATTTGCAGATCCGTTTTACACTTGCAAATGTATTTGTGAGTTTGCAAATCTTTTAAATGCATTTGTGGATGTTGTTTTACATTTACAAATCACATATTTACACACAAATTATTTTTATGTTCACACAAATAATTATGAGACATATCTATGCCCATAGTCCCTCCTCCAACACACACGAACGCACACATGACCAATGAGGGCACGATATAAGTTTGTGCCCAGATGGAAGGCTGACAGGCAGGTAGGCCATCCAGTTACTTTAGCCGAGCCGGCTCAGATGATTGGTCATGCTTTTTACAGCGCTACGGCTTCCAGAGATTAATTTTTGTATGTATTTATTGTCAAAGCATTTCATATATTCATTGCTATCGGGACGTTAAGAGCATTCCATGGAATATAACAAAAAGTGTTTTCTGAAATAAATGACATACCCCATTGAATTATGACTGACGATCGTCAGCTGTCTTCCTCTCCCTCGTAAAGGCTGCACCACCGTTGACAACTTCTCTCTACATATCAAACATACCGGTAAACCAGCATCGTTTGCTGTGAAAGCATACAACTATGTCCACGCAGAATTAAATCCTGTGTTCCTCCGGTACTTTTTTTTGATTTATCCATAGTTCGCTCATCGAGCCGGGGGTCAGGTTATTCGCCTCCAAGAAAAGGCGCTCGCGCGGGACCGGAGCAGGATGTGACGCATATTTTAGTTGACCTAATTAAAACCGTTTTGTTTTTTATTTATGTGTCACAGTATCACCTCAAAATACAACATACGAAACATTTTCAACCATGCAACAAAATATAAATAGTCCTACAAATACTTTTATTTTATTTCCTTCTTATTTTTGTCTAAACTCAAGGGAGCCAGAGCAGAGGGTTTAAAGGGCCGCATGCGGACCGTGGGCCGCGGGTTGCCAACCCCTGGGCTAACCCATACAGTGGTGGGGCTCAAGTCAGTATTTGCAATGTAATGTGCTCCCCTTGACAGTGAAACGCCACGCGTGAGGTTTAGATTTCCCTGTCTCAATCCAAATGGAACTGTATGAAACAAAAAGGCACATTTGTCTTGTAGTAAATAAAAAGGGCGACCTGGAGCCAATCCTGCAATTTCCCCACAAGTGAAAGAGTTGACATGCTGAAACCCAACCTCTGTAGGGGGGTCTGGGGGGATTGTCCCCCAGGAGATTTTTTGAAATACTAACAAAAAATACACATTCTGGTAGGCTACTCTCTTGAGAAGAAAAATAAATAAATCTATTATTACACGACATATTTAAAAAAATGAATGCCATTTAATTTTTGTGTTACTTTGTTCTGAAAGCTGAACCTGCTGCTCCTCACAGAGAGAAGAGGGAAGAGGCTGTGTGCATTACTTTACATTGTGGATAAGGGTGGATAGCCCCCATTGTTCTGAGTGTCAACATGAAAGACAGCCCACACACCTATCAATCATCAAACCGTGGGGTCTTATTTCATTACGTGTTGATTTCTATCAACACGTAATGTTGTATCGATGTATATAGAGATGTACTACAGCAAAAGTATTCTCCGTCGGGACTTCCTGCAACAACACCTCGCCGTTATCTTGATTCTGATTGGCCAGAAGACATTATCAAAGATGTTCTATTGAGAAGACGATCGCTACGTGACAACAGTTTTCAAAACCGTTTCTACTAGTCTTCGGTATTCTTGTTTTGGCGTGAGAATAGTTTGGGCAGCGTGAGAGCGTGAGATTGAGAGTGAAATTGAGAGTGAAAGCGTGTGTCACCCGCCAGATGCTTGAGTTGGCAACCCTGAACTGTTAGGTGGGTGCTAGTGTGCGCGTGTCGTCTGGCTCTAAACCAAAAATATTCCAAGGTTATGTTACTTGAATCGAATGGTAAATTGAGTTCAGAAACTTTAAATACTACTGGTACTCTATGACTTCTTATATGACAGTATGCTGTGTGGAGACTCACCTGTCATATAAAACTTGTAGAAGTTGTGCTTTCTATATATAGAATATTTAGTTTAGAGCTTAGAGCCAGACGACACGCTGTAGCACTTAATAACAACGAGCACGTGGCTTCTATTTGACATTTGAACTGTTCAGTGTTGACTCTAAAACACAGTGAAACAATACATTATTGTCTTGTTGTTTTTGTATGTAGTTTTCTTTTTTTTGTTTCCATTTTAGTTCTGCTGACAGTCTGCTTTATCACGCTTCCTTGTTTATGTTTTTTCCACTCGCTTGCTGAGCCAGTTTTGCCGCCACGCTGACGTATGGGAGTTGTAGTTCTATGAGTTCTAAAAATGCGGTTTCCGCTTGTCCAGCTAAACACTTCAAAACTACATTTCCCACAAAAAGACTGGTTTTGCAGTGTTGTTAAAGGATAACCTGGGCTGTAACTGCGTCTGGAGCTCCAACAGCTGCCTCGTCGTTTGGCACAACACACCGGTGAGTTTAGTCTTTTTTTAAAAGCTAGTGATGTTAAAAGGCTGCTTAAGATACGTAACGTTACTAATTATATGTTTTCACGGTGCTCAGACAGGTGACGTTAATAACTAGCCTGGTAACTTAGTTAAAACCAACAGCTAAACGTCGTCATTGGTGTTAACGGCCGGATGTAATGGTAGCTACGGTATCGGTTGTTGTATAAACTGTTGGTATCTCATTTGTTTAAAATGTCAGGCCGCACGAGCAGGCATCTTGTGTTCGCTGCTGCTGAGGTCTTCACCGATAGATGTCGCCTTTCACATAATGTCCGTTTGTTGCAAGGCTTTACTTCATAACAGTGCGTCACACTGGGGTGGTAAATAAAACCACATTTGGCCAACCATAACAGAAGTGCTTTTATTTTTGAAAACGTGTCTATGTTGATATGAATAATAGTTCATTTATCTAAAAAATAAGTAAAGGTGCTTTATTTAAATATGTTACTTACAACTATAAGTCTCAGGAGATTAATACAATTGCAACGTAAAAATGCATTATATGTGCTTGAATTTGGACTTTCAGTGTATATTAGATGTAGGGAGCCCTGATTACAGTATTTCAATACAGCACACTTTTCATTAAAAACAAAACAGCAGTTGTCTCCAGTAAAAGTGAAAGAGTTCCTGACTGCCTGGGGTCCTATGTTCAGCTCAGTCAGATACATAAGATAAGGACACAGTTGTACAGTAATACCTGTAGTTGTACAGCACTACCTGTACTGTACAACTGATTGATACGATGTGTGACGATGACACCCACAGGCAGTGATACAAAAGTCTTGGATGTGTGTCTTAGGTTCTTTCTTTTTAATACCTTTTATATTGCCCTTAAATAACATTTCTTACCCTCAAATACATCCCAAGGACAGAAGCAAACATTTTTATTTTTTAATAAATACTTTGAACTAATTGACTATCCAATTGATACATTGTTGACGTGACACATTATCATCCTGTGACACAATGTCCTACTTGATCTTTTTCACCAAAATATACTTTCACCACCTTATCTCCTCCAAATCCCTGTCTGGCTGACAGCGGACAGAAATGTCGGCGACGTCAAGTGATGCAGAGTCGTCCTGTGGCTGGACCATTATCAGTAATGAGGTATAAATCCTTTTCTTGGTACCTAAACCAGCTATTTTCAGTTGTCTATTTTCAAATCACAGGATGGATAGCCTCTCAGTTCCCTATCTCCAACATTCAAGTTCACAACTCTCATTCAAATGTTTAAAAACATTACACATTATTTGAGCAATCTCTTCCTAACTTAGTCCTGGAATTATTTAGACACTTTTTATAGAGTTGTATATGATACACTGTTTATTCAACATATCCAATAATCATTTTTATAAGTGTGGTGGAAATTCCACACTTAATCACATTCTGGTTAGTAATGAACAAATCTTCAAGTTTAAACCAAAGTTGTGTTATTTAATGAAGAGTTAACAGAATCAATCTATTTCCAGCTGCCTTCCAACAGAAAGGCAAGCACTTTACACAGGAGAAAGGGAAAGGTCCCAGCCAATCAAAATGTAAACTACTAGGTTATTGAAATGGTGAGCAGGCGAGGGTTAAGTATATATACATGTTAATTATAACCGGTAACACCAGTATGATAATTTGCCAGACAATTGTCACAGTGGCACTCTGCTCTCTGTCGAATGCTAGAGAACTCAAGGTAGCCAGTCTTTTTGCATTAAAGGTGTGAAAAATCCGTATTGAGCCAAGGGAAAATCTAGTTTATATAGAACTGAAAGACACTTAAAATATACATTTCAACGATAATAGGTAAATATCTTGCTGAATACTGCATGTCTGCATGTATTGTCTTCTTTATTCATAAATAAAATGATGTGTCCCCAGGGTTCAGATATTGAGATGTTGGGAGCAGAGGCTGCCGAGCTGTTAGAGTGTCCTCCAGCAGAGGAGGAGGAGCGGCAGGATGAACAGGCCTCAGACTCCACTGGTAACACTCCTCATATTATTTTCTACCTGAGTTTAACAGTAGAAGATGTGAGTATGACACTGTAGGAATACAAACCGTTTTCTTGGTTAAATTGTGTGTTTATGTAAGGCAAGGCAAGTTTATTTATATAGCACTTTTCAACACAAGGCAATTCAAAGTGCTTTACAAAAAATGAAAGACATTAAGAAAATGGCATTTAAAATAAAAGCTAATAAAATAAACATTAAAAGAAAAAATACATGGATAAAAGTTACAGTGCAGTTTAAGACGTGAATAGTTCAATAAAAGCAGCGACAAAAAGAAAAGTCTTCAGCCTGGATTTAAAAGTAGTCAGAGTTGCAGCGGACCGGCAGGTTTCTGGGAGTTTGTTCCAGATATTTGGAGCATAATAACTGAACGCTGCTTTACCATGTTTAGTTCTGACTCTGGGGACAGAAAGCTGACCAGTCCCTGAAGACCTGAGAGATCTGGATGGTTCATAATTTAGCAGGAGGTCAGAAATGTATTTTGGGCCTAAACCATTCAGTGCTTTATAAACCAGCAGCAGTATTTTGAAATCTAGTCTTTGACACACAGGAAGCGAGTGTAAAGACATCAGAACAGGAGTGATGTGATCCACTTTCTTAGTGTTAGTGAGGACTCGAGCAGCGGCGTTCTGAATCAGCTGCAGCTTTCTAATAGATTTTTTAGTGAGACCTGTGAAGACACCATTACAGTAGTCCAGTCTACTGAAGATAAAGGCATGGACAAGTTTTTCCAAATCCTGCTGTGACATTAGTCTTTTAATCCTAGATATATTCTTTAGGTGATAGTAGGCTGATTTAGTAACTGTTTTAATGTGACTGTTGAAACTCAGGTCAGAGTCCATGACTACACCTAGATTTCTGGCTTTATCTGTTGTTTTGAACATTGCAGGCTGAAGCTCAGCGTTAACTTTTATACGTTCTGCCTTGGCTCCAAAAACCATTACCTCAGTTTTATCTCGTTTAATTGGAGAAAGTTCTGACACATCCAGTCATTGATTTGTTCAATGCACTTACTCAGTGTTTGAATTGGAGCATTGTCTCCTGGTGAAATTGTTACGTAAATGTGTGTGTCATCCGCATAGCTATGGTAACTTATTTTGTTGTTCTAATTAAATTGTTATTTAAATGCAAGAAATTACTCAACTGTTGAAAAACAACTTTTTCAATGATTTTACCTAGAAATGGGAGGTTTGATATGGGCCTGTAATTGTTCATTACTGAAGCATCTAGATTATTCTTTTTTAAGAGCGGTTTAATGACTGCAGTTTTCAGGGCCTGTGGAAAAATACCTGAGTGAAGAGATTTGTTTACTATATGAAGTAGATCTGAGGCCATGCAAGGCAAAACATCTTTGAAAAATCCTGTTGGAATAATATCAAGGCAGCAGGAGGAGGACTTCAGAAGTTGTATAATGTCCTCTAGGTTTTTATCATTAATCTGATGGAATTGTGTCATGGTGTTTGAATTGATGTTAAGTGGACACAGAGACAACACGTTTGCTGTACCTGATGCAGAGGCACTGACTGCTTGTCTGATTTTCTGAATTTTGTCAGTGAAAAAGGAGGCAAAATCATTGCACGCCCTGGTGGATAGAAATTCAGAGGCTACTGACACTGGGGGGTTAGTTAGTCTGTCGACGGTAGCAAACAAGGCACGTGCGTTGTTTTTGTTTTTGGTAATGATGTCAGAGAAGAACGATTGTCGTGCGTTTTTCGATTCCAAATTATAAAGGCCAAGTCTCTCTTTATAGATTTCAAAGTGAACCTGGAGATTAGTTTTTCGCCACCTGCGTTCAGCTTTTCGACATTCTCTTTTTTCTGTTTTCACGGTCATGGCCTTTCTCCATGGAGATATTTTCTTGCCAGACACTTCCTTTACCTTAATTGGAGCAATGGCATCTATAGCATTTTTAATTTTTTAATTAAAATGATCTACTAGCTCATTTACTGAGATGTTAGCAGGGGCAAGTGTGGAAGAAAAATTCTGAGTAAACATTTCCCTAGTATTTTCAGTTAAATATCGCTTTGTGGTTACCTCTTTTTGAAAAAAATTGTGAACAGAAATAGAGCTCTCAAAGAAAACACAGGAATGATCAGAGAGTGCAACATCAGTCACCACAACCTTAGAGATATTCAGACCCTTTGAGATAATTAAGTCCAGAGTGTGCCCCTTAGTGTGCGTGGACTCCGTCACATGCTGAGTCAGTCCATGTACAAGCAAGAATATCCACATCTCTTTCAGCTAAATGCCTGAAACGTTGACTTTTGTATTGTCTGACTGTCAGACATTTTACATTCACAACTTAAAGCTCTAACTCTATTAATGTATCCTTGTGTTTTTCCTTGTTTGTTTCTTTACACGTTGTACATGCTTTCATTATCCCTTTTTAAAGCAGCTAGAAAAATGTCAGCTTGGAAAATAAATATGATTAATGAAAAGATAAATCCAGCTGATCAATATAGGGCATTGTTTTGTTTCAGTTTCTCAAATACGAGCGTTTACTGGTTCTTTTTATTTGACATTAATAGGTCATGAAGATCATACAGTACCCATCATAATTCACACTCAATTTGTATTTATTATGTTTGCAGCTCAGTGTGATGAAGAACAAGTTGCAGAGTCACTTGATGAAACTCTGAAAGAGCAAACCATAGATGAGACAGTGTGTCCCTCAGAGGTGAGAAAACGATCAGAATGACCTGCAGTGTTCTTTAAACAATCCAGAGTCTGTTCCCTTAGTGCTCCATATTCAAAATATTGTATCTTCTCCAGGACGGCCACAGCTCCACAGGGAAACAGCATGTGCTGTCCTTCAGCGATCACTCCGACATTGTGACTCTTGGAGATCTGAAGGAGGACGAGCCCGCTGAGGAGGAGGAGGAAGAGGAGGCCGCCAACGGGGAGTTTTACCTCGGCACCTCCTGCAGCAGCCAGTACGCTTTCAGTGCTGCGGAGACTGGTAGGGCTGCAGCACACACACACACACACACACACACACACACACACACACACACACACACACACACACACACACACACACACACACACACACACACACACACACACACACACACACACACACTTTAATGATGAAATGGGCTTCCAATAATTTCTCTATGCTGGCTACAAGATTGTCACGTCGTATCACATGACTTACATTTTTAATTGAGCCGTCCCTTAAGTTATAGATGCTGTCTCTTTACGTATTAGTGATGGAAATTCTGGCTCTTTTTAGTGAGCCGGATCATTTGGCTCGGCTCACTAAAAAGAGCCGGTTCTTTCGGCTCCCAAACGGCTCTTCGTGTTAGCACAGTTTACCACAGAGCCTCAGTTTCGGCTCCGGCGCTCACAGTTCACGCACGTGCTCCACTAGCACCCCCCCGTCGAGGCTCGCCGGCAGTACACTTTCCGTCACAGGAACACGCTTTGCTGGCGGCGAAAATAATCCCACCAGACTCCTTTGCCCCTCCAACAGAGGGATGTCCTTGTCCTTTTTCCTTTTCGTCATTTCAAGCGATAAAAGCTTGATCTTCTCTCGAATTATTTATTTTTTTGGACGCCCTCAGCTCGAGTTCAGGGCGTTCCGAGCTGAATAAGGTCAAATGACGGCAAGACGCCCCCCTGGCGGAAACGCTGTTTAGTCTCTATACTAGTATTTATGTCAAAAGTAAAATGCATGAGAGCGATATCAATCTTTAGATAGATACTTTATTTATCCCAACATTGGGAAATGTTTTTGTGCCAGAAGTAGGGATGGGTTTCTTAGTGTAGTGGAGCCTCACTTTAGAGCGTTTACCGCGATCCATCTTTGGTGTTATGAAGTGACTGAGCTCGTGAACTGTCTACGGGAGGGCGGGGGGAGCCTCGCTGCGGGGAAACTGTGGACCTCTGTCGCCTGTCAGCGCAACATACATGATGCCGTTTAAAAAAATTAAAGGCGGTGCTGGCCGTCAACGGCCCGCTGACGACCGGCCGTTCTGTGATTCTCCAGAACACACAGATGGCCAGTCCGCCCCTACCCTGGCTGTATTCCACCGGGTCGCACCGCGGCGGTGACGGACCCGCGGCGCAGACGGACCCGGTGGAATACAGGGTCTACCGCGTTTAGGAACCGTTAAGCAGAACCGAAATTGTGCATTTTGTATGGGTACCCGGCATTTTCTTATCGGTTCTCATATGGAACCGAGTTTCTGTTCCCAACCCTAGTCAGAAGCAGTGTCAAGCAAGAGTAACAAATGTTTAAAAGATACAGTATATAACTATTTCATAATAGAAAAGACATATATCCCTAGCCTAGAGTATCTACATAATACACAATATGACCAGATATTGAATAAATGGAGTACTCTACAATAAACAGTGTCATTGGCTACAAGGATATACAGAAATATATTATAGACACATAATAGCAAATCATAAGTAGTCATTTAAAATGTTAAATGTATTCATAAAACGTGAACAGCCAATTAATCTGCAGTATTTGTTCCCTGCATGATAAACCTCGCTGCACATTCTTTTGAACCTGATAGTTTTGTGTCTACCTTTCCCTATTTATGAATTCCCTCATGAAACCACTGCAACCGTGACCTTGTGTATTTGTATTGTAGTATTCCCAGGGCAGCAGCAGCAGCAGCAGCTGCCTGCAGTGACTCACTCCAGCAGCAGTGAGGATGAGGAAGGGCCGAGCACCGTTGTCCGAAGGCGAAGGTTGAGGAAGAATACGGCTGGCAGCGTGACAGAGCCTGAGGAAGAGGATGAGGAGGATGAGGGTGAAGTTCTTGATGTCCGGACACAAGGCAAGGGCAGCAGCATCCTCAGCAGCTGCATCCTGATCGCCCTCGTCGTAGCCTTCAGTGCGGGCTTTGGACACTTCTATGGTGAGACGAGGAACATATACTGAGCCCTGTAGCCCAACTATGCTAATCCTAATGTGTGTGTGAATACAAATGTAAATAATGTGTTTGTGTTACAGGTTCAGTCCAGATTAAAGAAAGGCAGAAACCAGGGGAGGAAATCAGAGTGAATGAACTCGATGTTGTGATGGATCTGATTCAACGACATGTTCGAGAAAAACCTTTTAAACACCAGGTCAGAGAGTACAGAGATCACAACATCATGTGTAGCAGTATGTACATGAACACATAACTAACTCATTCTGTTCATGTCATTCATCAACCCGTGCTTTGACTGTTATTACCTCTTTTTGAGCATAAGATTATATTATATTATATTAGGAAGACTTTCATTTGGCCATAACGTGTTTCTTGTTGTTCTCTCTCAGGGCCAAATTGTTGACTTTGGAGCGGATGATCTGGATCAGCAAGAAGTGAACTCACTGCTCTCACAGGTGAGGGAGAAGATTCAGAAAGAGAACCAGGAGCTCCACATCCAACAGGTTCTCATTCAGGTCACTTCTTCACTTCATTCCACGGCCCCAGTTATGGGTGGAAAACTCTCTCTTGCATTTTTGCATTTTGATTTAATGCTCTAATGCCGAATGATATTTCACAATAAGACTACCCTTATAAAGGGTTTACGAATAGTTTGTAATTAATTAATTAATTAGGTTGTGAATACTTTGTAAATCATTAATAAGCTTTTATAAGACATGAGATAAACAGGGCAACTGTGACCGGTTGCCTGCCAAATAGTGAGCCCACATTTATCTGTACTGCTAAGCCTTATTAGAAATGGTAGTAACTCATTAATAAATGGGAATGTGTTTTACACTTTACAAGGCTCCCTTTTGGCAACTATAAATGTTAGTAAGTCGTAAATAAATGGTCATAAGAGATACCAAGACACATCAAGATGGAAGGGGGGGGAATCAACTCGGTGTACAACAGATACCAAGGATGCTGGCTGATGAAGAAGACGAAGTAAGCTAGGTAGCCAATATAAGACTTAGCAGTACAGATAAATGTTGGCTCACTATTTGGCAAGATGACTAGGCCTTATATTGGCTACCTAGCTTACTTCGTGTTCTTCATCAGCCAGCATCCTTGGTATCTGTTGTTCACTGAGTTGATTCTCGCTAATATAAGGCTTAGTCATCTTGCCAAATAGTGAGCCTGTGTTGATGTATGAAAACTATGTTAGAACTGGTTTATAAATGGTTGTTAATGATTAATAAAGTGTTTACAACCTAATTAATAACCTAATTATGAACCCTTTATGAATCCTTTATAAGGGTAGTCTTATTGTAAAGTGGTACCAATATTTCATTACATTCAATCATCATTTAAACAACGCTTTATAAGCCATAACATTTCCTCTCTTCCCTTCAGGCCCAAAGAGAGGAGCTGGAGATGTTGCTGAGAGAGAAGGAGCAGACTGACCTGATGGTGTCCGAGCAGCACCTGTTGACCGCTGAGAACATTCTGCTGATGAACTCCCTACAACATAAAGAAGCGTCGCTAGCCGCCCTGCAGGAGGAGCTGAACAAGCTCAGAGATCAGGAGGCGATGAGAGCCGGTGCTGACGCGCTGCTTTCTGAAAACAAGAGGCTGTTAGATGAGCTGGAGGGGGAGAAACAGCTGGTCCGCAGCTTTCACAGCCAGAGGGTAGACATGATGGCTGAAACCCAGACACTGAGGAAGAAGCTCAACAAGCAGAGAACAGTTACAGAGGAGCTCAGGAGAGAGTTAGAGGAGCTGAGGAGTCTCTTCCCCAGAGCCAATCAGGAGGCAGAGACGGAGCTCCAGGCCCGTCTGACGGAGCTGGAGAAGAGGCTGAGCTTCGAGCAGCAGCGCTCCGACCTGTGGGAGAGGCTCTACCTGGAAACCAAAGAGGAGAGAGCTAAAGGAGACACAGAGCCCAAAGTCAAAAGTCAGAAAGGGGGCACGGCAGGAAAAGTTAAAGAGACATTTGACGCTGTGAAAAACTCCACCAAGGAGTTCGTCCATCACCACAAAGAGCAGATAAAGAAAGCAAAGGAAGCCGTGAAGGAAAACCTGAGGAAGTTTTCAGATTCCGTCAAATCAACGTTCAGAAACTTCAAAGACTCGGCCTCGACCCTCTTTAAAAATGCAGGAGGCTTTTATGAGAAGAGACGTGGCGAGAAGAACACAAAGGAGGCGTGGCAGCACAGATCCACTCAGAACACACAGCAGCGCACACACCACGCGAGCAGCCACAACACTCGGAAATCAGGAGATAAAGTTCACAGAGATGGAGGTCAAGATTCCGACGAGGCAAACTTCAAAGGATGCTCGGGAGTGTTCGACTGCGCCTTCCAGGAGTCCAAGAGTCTCTTCGACAAAGCCATGGATCCAATCAGAGCGGACGAGTTCAACCAGCTGCTGCGGAGCTACTTGCAGCAGGAAGTCGACCACTTCCACCACTGGGAGGAGCTCGAGAAGTTCATCAACAACTTCTTCCACAACGGCGTGTTCATCCACGACCGGATGCTTTTCACGGACTTTGTCAGCGGCGTGGAAAACTACCTGAGAGAAATGCTCGAGTATCAAGGCCTCGACAACGACGTGTTCAGAGATCTCGACGACTTTGTCTACCGGCACTTCTTTGGAAAGGGTTACAGAAAAAGCCACGGCCCAAAGTAAGTCCCAATTATCTTTAAAAAAGTAGCCCATCTTAATTAGGGAATAAGTCCAAGCTTTCTGTGGAACGTCATTCTCATTCCTAATCGTCCGAAAGAGTTTTCCAGTTATACAAGAAGATCTGATGTTGGGAGAAAAAATATTTGGTGTAATTGGTACACTTCTAAACTTAAATCTTATTGATTACATGAATAGCTATCCTAGTAAGTATTTGCAGTTCAGGGCTCTTTTGCCGAGAGCTTCTTTCAGGACTTTGTATCAAACCGCCACAATGTGTAAATAAATAACATTTTCTGAGGGCTGGCATTACATTACATTTAGCTGACGCTTTTATCCAAAGCGACTTACAATAAGTGCGTTCGACCAAGAAGATACAAACTTGAAGAAAACATAATCATATAAGTACATCAGGTTTCATAGAGACAAAACATTTCAAGTGCTACTCATTTGGCTTTAGATAAGCCAGTCCTTTGTTAGTATATAAATGCTTTGTTAGTAATTGTCGCTCGAAGTGGAGTCGAAAGAGATGAGTTTTCAGTCTGCGCCAGAAGGTGTGTAAGCTAACTGCTGTCCTGATTTCAATGGGGAGCTCATTCCACCATTTTGGAGCCAGGATAGCAAACCGACATGTTTTTGCTGATCGGGTGCAGCGAGCCGTTTGGCTGGTGCAGAGCCGAGTGCTCATTACAATGCCAAATAGGAAAAGAGAGTTGGATTCCATCTATATGAAATCATTTGACATCTTAAAGAAGTGGGAGGCAGCCATGGTAAATCATATGGAGGGCAAATGCAAGACAAGTGGTCGGAAGAATCTACAGTAAAGTTTGGAAAGTGGTGAATTTCCTGGCCATCAGAAATGTGCAGGAACCTTAAGGGAAGAGACTTATTTTCTGGAAGATCGTTCCCTCTTGCAGACGGGATTGCATTTTACAAATCTAAGCACAGATGATGTCATTATCCTTGAGACATTACATTGTGCAATGAACTTCATAATAAGTTAAAGCAGGAAAAAGTTGTAATTTCAGACGCAAGATTTGTAATTTCCTGACGCTGTGGGTTCTCCTTTTCAACAATCACAACATTCAGAGTTTGGTTGTGTGCAAGGGATCATGGGAGTTTGTCATTACAGTCAGCCTCCCAGCAGTTAGGATCCCTTCATTCTTTAGTGCTCATTTATTCAAGTTAAACACAAAATACTAGTATTCATGCTTTTGATGTCTTGTTTTTGAACCACACAGCGGGCCGTTTGAAGGACCCGACACAGACCCAAAGGAGACGAAGCATCAGCAGCGGAAGCAGAGAGCGAGACCCCGACCGAACGGTGAGCGCACGTCGAGCCGCTCAGGAAGAGGCACAGACCGACACATGGCCGACGTCAAAATAGAACTGGGTCCGCTGCCGTTTGATCCCAAATATTGATATTTGATTAGCCAATTCCATTTTGGGTTGTATTTACCTGCTATGTCCAACTTGTTTGCACAATGTTAACTTTTTAATGCTACTGAAGTTTCTTGAGCTGTTTTTGCGGTTTTGAAGTAGCTGTTACGTTTGAGTTTAAGATGGGTAAAACACCATTAACACTCACCTTCAACCACAGCACATAATGTTTAAAAATGTTTATTGGGAATGCAGAGCTTATTTTAAGATGAATGTTTGTAAGTATTTGTAGGAGTTGTTTTAATTTGCTGCTACAGAGACAGATTTTATGGTCTGAGTTTGCTTTCATTGTAAAGATGCTATGTTCTAACATTCCACATGAAGCCTATTCTTAATGGACCTGAGTTTTATTTTGTATTTGTGTGTAGTGTTGGGAAAGAAATTACTGGAAGAGAAAAATGACACCACATTTATTTCAGTAGCAATTTCATGTCTTTACAATCTCATTCAGGATCCATTGTTCCAGTGTCAGTGCCTTTCATATATAAAGATGCTCCCTCCAACTCTCCCCTCAGGGAAATGAGTATGAAACATCTCTGCTGTCCTCACAAAGTTATTCCCCTGCAAAAACACGGATATTTCCTGCAACAAAAAAACACATAACATAAATACAAATCCCACAATCATTTAGACAAATAGATAACATAAATACACTTTGTGAAGATCTCACTTTCTCCAAAACGTCAAACAGAACCAGATGGGTTGGTAGAGAAGATTTGTACGGAAATGAGGTTCTGAGCCAGTGAAGCGGGTCCTCGTAGAACTGATCTGCTTCATCTACGTGACCTTCTTCTCCGAGGTCCGGGGGACACTCGAGGAACCTCATCTTCATCGGGCAGTGCACGTGGCTGCAGAGCGACAAAGAGAGAGCAGTCAGCTGCTGCATGTAACTTTTGGTCTACATACAAACATTATATCTAGCTTCAATTATATGGGGGTTATTCCCTATCTTTATTCAAGAGCGTCGTATTTAAATTTGAGAGCATACTTTATGTATTTATTTCCCTCGAACCATGTCCTCGCACTCAAATAGTGCCTGCTGCTTGCACTCGGATATATTGCTGTTTACAGATTTATTCTGTGCGCGCTCGAAACTTTTGTGCAACAATCCTGTCAAAATCCCTCAACCAATAGGAGGCCAGGTGTCCTTGCGGGTGCGTTCGCTTGACTTATTACAGCGTCCCGTAAGGGCGGTTACTCTTTGGTTTATAAACTCCCGCCCTCCACGGCTTTATAACATAGCATGTACTGCACTTGACGGTTAATATTCTTTAAAGGTGGGGTATGTAATTTTGGAGAAACCAGCTCGAGTGCGCTAGAATTTGAAAGTACACTACCGAAAAAAAGCTGCCCCTCCCTTCAGACTTCCTTACAGAGCCCCTCCTCCAACACACGATGATTGGTCGTGCTTTTTACAGCGCCACGTCTTCCACAGATGACATTTTGTTATGTATTTATTGTCAAAGCATTTAATATATTCATTGCTATTGGGATGTTAAGAGCATTCCATGGAATATAACAAAAAGTGTTTCTGAAGTGAATTACCTACCCCACCTTTAACTGAAATGCTACATTTTCTCCTAAAAGGTATTGATAATAACATATTGTAAACTATACCGAACCCTAATAATAATGGACATTAGTGTAAGTAAACAAATGTAAATAAACGTCACCTCCCTTTTAACGGCTATTCTGGAGCTCTACACGTGCAAATGTTTTATACAAGTTTCCTGATTTTAAATTTGTAACGTAAGCTTTGAACAAGGTTGAATAACTCAAAACTGTTGTAACAATTTGCATCAGAATTGTGGGTGTGCAGTTTTTACAACACTTCTCTACCTGTAATAAGGCGTGGAGTGGCAGGGCATGAGCAGCAGGACGTCCGGCTGCATGGTGGAGATGTTTCTGACGTCACACAGCGTCTGCAGGCGGCTCATGACGTCCAGAGAGCCTCGTTGGTGGATCAGCCCGGTGTACAGCGCTGCCAGCAGGTTGCTCACCAACAGGACGGTCGCAGCAGCTCGCCGCCACGCTTTCAAACTGGACAGAGATATCCCTGGAGTAGAAGAAGTATTAAAACACACGTCTGGCTGTAATCACAAATACATGTGGGATGTGAAAACTTACCACAGAAGATCATACAGAAAGGTAGCACTGGGTAGATGAATCTGAACTCTTTGTGAGGAAGCAAACTGAAGGAGAAGATCAAAACAGGTTAGTTTGTCCGTCAAGATGCAAAACATGACTGATCTCAGGACCGGACTGGGACAATAAGTCAGGCCGGGAATTATACACCCAGCCAGGCCACTACCAGTTGCCATTCTGCTGGATTTATTTGTAAATATTTACAGCGTAGCTTCCCATAGTGATAGCTCTATAGTTTAAATCTACCCAATAATAAACATATGGACAGGGGTTACTATTTTAAAAAATATGCAAATGTATTTGGGAACCTATCCATGTGAATATATTTTAAGTGGGGGTGGACCTCAAATCCTCTAGGGGGATCTGGGGGCATGCCCCCCGGTAAGATTTATTTTAAAATGTTGGAGTTTAATGCATCAACCTGGTGCATTTTGAGGGGAAAATAAAGAGACTACACCTGGAACACCCATATGAAACAGAACTGTATACATTTCAATAATCATAAAATCATGGCCATAACCAATAACATATGAAAAACACTGAAAGTTGTTTATTTATTTATTTTTGGTTCATTTATAGTTGTGAGTGTGTCTGTACTCCTGAATCAGCCTCCCCTGTCTCCCTCCTCTCCTCCCTGCTCCTCTTTGAGGTAGCAGCAAAGACTAGTTTTAGCTCTCAACAAGTTTTACAAGTGTATCTTACCTTCTTTCTTTTTATTCATGCATATTTTACTAATCACTCCCCCCTCAAATGGAAATATGGGTTTACATAAATGGTGACCAAACAGTTTGAGCCTCGCAACCGTGCCGCGCCACACTATGCGCCGCATAAGCGCATAGGTGCGCCGTATTTGCGGCTCCCTCCGCAAGATGAGGCTCCCTCCACAAGATGAGACTCCCTCCGCGAGGTGAGGCTCCCTCCGCGAGGTGAGGCCCCCTCTGCGAGGTGAGACCCCCTCCGCGAGGTGAGACCCCCTCCGCGAGGTGAGGCCCCACGCAGTGTGTGATCAGCCTGTAGGGAGGGACAGCCCTGTCGGCAGGCCACATCATGTGTGGACAGACAGCACCCTGTGTGAGGCAGAGCCACATTTGCGCAGCGTTGCGTTCACAATACATTAAAAAAAAGGAAAATCGCCAGGCCAGCAGGCCACTTAACAGGCCAGGCCATCGGGAAACCTCCCGGTCCTCCCGATGGCCAGTCCTCCCGATGGCCAGTCCGGGCCTGACTGATCTGGACCTGTATTACTCAAACTGAGGAAAGGGACATTTTGGGTCTGAAAAGGGATAGTTTGTATTTTTTGAAAGGAGATATACTTATGTAAAGTCAGTTTTAGATCCACAGCTGTTTAGTTAATATTCCCTTTTTTATTAGTTGTGATTGTTTTATTTTAGATATCATTTGCACTTCAAATTGTTGACCTGTGTTAATTTGTTGGTCAATAAACAGAAAAACCCTTCATTGTTATTAGAAGCAAGTGACTTTTCTTTCTATAGGGTACGATATTATTGAGTGTAATTCTTAGAGGTTTAATGAATTTTGGGTTGTTAATGTGAACAGACATTTACCTGTAGACCACGATAGTCCAGACGATCGCTGCCAGCAGGATTTTGTATCTTTTGAAGGCGAGGCTGCACCCGTGAAGAAAGAGCGGAAGATGAGGACCGATCACCACGGCAAAGCCCTGAGAGAAGTACCAGTGCCAGGGGTGAGAGCCGTAGAAATCGGCCACACCGTGGAAGACGTTAAACTTCAGGAAGTTAAACTGCACCACGGTCCACTGAGAAACAAAAAGTTAAATCATATTGTTACATTAAACTTAAAAAGAAGCTGTGAATGCAATCTAAACTTCACATGGGTTTTATCTAGGGCTGAATTAAAACAGTTTTATTATTATCAATAAATCTGCAGATTATTCTTGAGATTAAGTGTTTGGCCTAACCAGTTACAGAAAATAGAGAAAAATGTTTATTCCAGTTCCTTAAAGTTCAATGTGACGTCTTTCAATGTATAGTTTAATATGGTTTAACAATAAAGTAAACATGTAACAGATAATTTTTTTTGTAGATAGTTGGTGCTCATTTTTCAGTCCATCAACTAATTGTTGCAGCTCTGATTATATTTTTTACCTTTCCATAAAATATGCAGTCGATCAGTGTTGAAATCACAACAGCCACAGCACTGGAAATGAGAAAGAAAGAAAAATAATCATGCAATAAAGAGACAAGGATGAAATGTATGATGAGATGATGGGAGACATAAAGCACACACCCTATAGGAACAACGGTATGAGTGATGAGCCTCAGTTTGTCATTCTCCTGCCAGAAATGGTACATCAGCAGAGGGAACCAGACGATCAGGGCCGTGGGGCGGACGATGACTGCCAGGGCGACCAGGCTCAGGTATATTTTGCTGGAGAGACACTGTTAGTAAATAATCTTTATAAAGATAGGGGGATTAATTAAACATGAAGTCACAAGCCAAACCTGCTGTGAGTTTTGGATCTTGGGAGGGGAAAGTAAAAGAGAGCCAGAGAGGTGAGGGTGGTCTCCGTGCTGTTGGTGAGGGTCCTGGTGCAGCAGAACCAAGAGAACCACGAGCACATGTGGCAGAAGAACTGGAGACAAACACAACAAGGAGAAGTGATAAAGTCCTGTATGAATGTACAAAAACCTGGGATGATCTGAACACAAAGAAAGATCTGATTGGAGGATGATATGAAGTTGGTCGGTGCCTTACTGTGAGTTTGTGCTGTTGTGTTTTGTCATGTTTGCTTATGTAACATAGTGGACTAACTGCAACTGCATTTTATTGGGCTCCTTGTGTTGTATAAGGGCAATAGCCAACCCTTGAATACCTGAATTACTTGGCAACCCAGCATAACCTCCCAGTTCATGTCATGCATCCTGACAAAAATATCCATTAATGGGAGAAATCAAATGGTTCTACCCTGAATATATGTTTAGTTCTAAACTTTTAAACTGTGTATTTAAAGCCTCACTAATTTCTTACTAGCCACTGGATTAGTTTAAAATGTATACTGAATAGCCAAGAAAGCAAGGATCATTTGCGACATGTATTCATAGTGGTTTGAATTCATGTTTAATATGAATTACATGATTTTCCCATGACAAAGACTCATTTTATCTAGCTGTAATATTATATGTAGTGGTTTTATTTCATAGCTAGATATTTGTATTTTAACTTTAAGGTTTTCTATCTGTGTGTGAGACATATTGTGCCTGTAGTCTGTTCTCCACTCAGCAACACTGAGATTCTCCAGGAGTCAGCTGTTGAGAAACTTAGTGAAATATGTTGCAATCCATTTTGCAACAATCTGCCCAAACGTGTTTTCAGGTCACATAAGCCCAGACTGGCTCTGTTGTTGTAAAATGCTGCTAGTTAATTATGTCTGAATTAAGTTTAGAAAAGTTGGAAATTGAAAAGTTATATATGTCTTTTGATCTGAGGAAATAAGATTATCACAAACCAATCCAGTGCAAGCTGTAACTTGTACATTTCCTGAAAAACCGAGGTGAACTCCTTACCGTCCATTTTGCAACATCACGTCTTTCCAAAGTTCGGATGAGGTAGAAGAATTTTACATCAGCAAAAGCAGCGAAGAGTGCTTGAATTATTCGTGGTAGCCATATCTGCAGAACCAAACAGACCAGGATTAGTGAAACGAAGGGACAAAAGAAAAAATATTTGCTCAAAGACATGCAATATTGAAGTTGTCTGTGAACACACCAGGAGAAAGACTGAGTCGTAGTTTAGGAAGTGTAATATCTTGTATATGAATGCAAAGAAGAGCGGATAGGTGAATCCTCTTATCCCTTCCTTCCATTCCCAGGTCAGATACCCATAAGTCACTCTGTTAAGGTTCGATCAGCATACAGGGATAGAACATTTAAAAAAGAATCTGCTTCCATTCAGCAGGTGTCAGATTTGAGATGTTCCTTTTAATGTAACTTCTTGTTTTAATTTATACTATTTTATTGGGTTAATGAAATATCTACAACCTGAACTAAAGTTTGTCAAGACAAAAAGTAAAAGTATTATTTATGTTAAGAATAGTAATAATGGTTATAATACGAACAATAATTATGGCTTATCCTATTTCCTTTTTATTGTAATACCTTGTTATCTTGTATGGTGTTTAATGTCATTTATGTTATCCAAACATATGCAATACCCTTTCATGTGCTCTGTGAACATTTCAAACAAGAGCTTTTTTAAGCTAATAATGTATGTAATGTATTAATTTAGAGGACGAATAATAAAAAGATTATGATTGATTTTATTTTATTTTGAAGCCCACTGACCTGTAAACATTTTTCCTGTATACACAGACTTGACTTGGCACTGCTCCAACAATAATAATAATGCATAGTAAGTACTAAGTAGAGGCACATATCTGCAGGTAATACTTAATGTAAAGGATATTTGAAGACCATCCGATGGGAAACCTCCAGAGACTGCCAGTACTCATCAGGGACGAAGCTGGTCTGCACCAGCAAGCAGTTTATCAGTCTGAAGGCCACAGAAAACAGAACCACTCTTCTCAGCTCACCTGTGGAGGACATGATTAATATATCACTTGATTTGTTTTATGATTAGTTGTTTAGTCCCCATTGTCTGACATACAAAGATGAACCCACCTTCCTTAAGAATGTTTTCATCTTCCTTTGAGTATAGTTGCGATTTTCGTTTCCGCAGTTTCACATCTTCCACTTTATTCCCAATATTTAGACGCGATCGGATGTTCTCCATCAGGACATAGTGTTTGCTGCAGGACACCCGTCAGGACTTCAGTCAGTCAGGTGTGCTCAGAGTCAACTCTTCAACACAATGTTACTATTTTTAAATACTCGAAATGACTTAAGGTGTTAGTTATTGGCTGGGCGCTGCGTGTGGACAGTCTGCACACTGCTTCCGTTTATTGATCCCACGGTATTAAACTTTCACATCTTAAACTAAAACACGATTAATCCACATTAACTTCAGTATCACAGAACTGTGGTATTATGTTGACTGCGCATCCGCACTCAGACTTACTTCCGCTGGAACTCTGATTCCTGATTTCAAAATAAAGGGATCCTGCATTGTGTTGTTGGATAATATGTTTTAGTAACAGATGGGCCGTTTTTATATTTACAGTACACACAATGTATTCACAAGTTTAACCTGTTGCAGATTTAGAGACTGAAATTTGAAGGGGACCCTTCACCTTTTGTAATGTGACTGACAGGATATTCGTGCGCTTTTCTCATGCACGCAAAAGGATATTTTGAAAACAAAAATGTAACCAACATTAATATTAATTTGATATTTCTTGAAACAATTACTATTATTAATTTGAGTAGTAGTAGTATTACTATTATTTTAGTATTTATGTATGTATTATTTGCTGCATATTATTATTTTGTTATTAATATTATTCTGCTCTTCCCACGTTCCTCCACTAGGTGGCGGACTAACGCGCGCTGCTGTTCAGTCAGAATTCACGACAGAAGAAGAAGAAGAGAGCTTGCCTGCACCGCTGCTTGTTGGTGTCCTTGCAGTTATATATCTTGTGTTTTCACCTCTGTGTTCTCCTGTCTGTCTGAATGTGGTGATCCAAGACACTTTGAACAAACCGCTTCCTCGGTGAGTTTTTAGAAATATGACAACATCGCTGTTAAACCAGTTAAATTGTCATGTTTGAGTTGTTTTTAGCAGCCAAATGGTTACAAAACGGTCAAGCTTTCAGAGGCTGTTTGTGCATTTACGTTTTTTTTTCAAAATAAGACTCGCTTAAATGTCTACATGTAAATCAATGTAATGTCAGGTTAGAGATCACTTTTGTAATGTTTTTTGAAGACCATAAGGTATAACGGAAGGCTTATGAATCAGGATGTATGTTGTTTGACACCAAAGATACTGCACAACTGAGCCAAGACAGCATAGTATTACTGTTTGACATACATTCAGACTACATTACAAAATCTGTTGTAAGGCATTTATTAGTTTCTGATTATGGGAAAATAGGAAAAAATAGTAGAATTTCCCACTACTGTATCTTCTTTACCAAATCCAAAGTATTTAGGCTATTGTTTGCTCTTATGATAAAGTAATATATGTTCTTCCATATCTGAGCCTCCCCTGTATCAGTTGGGAGTCCAGAGGCGAGTTGTTCCCGTGCAAAATGTCGATGTTTGATCAATTACTTCCATTAGAGTTTTTTTTACAGGTATATCTGCCATTAAGCATTTTTTTATACAAGTATACATTCCTAAAAATACCAGCTAAGGTGAAGGGACATTGTTCAGTTTCGGGATCAACGTCAGTCCTCCTTGGATTGTAGTGATATGCGTCTTGGCTTCGGTTTGAATGGTAATTTGGAAACAATCTTGCACCAGTTTCTCTGAAGATGATAGAACAGGAAATCCAACCTCAAAACACACCATTTAGTCCAGCAACACAGCTACCTTGTACTGCATGAAGAGTAGCTGACAACATACATGCTGCAAGTTATGCTTAACATTTTGCAAGAACATGTAACATTCAACAGAGCAAAGGGGGTGCACAAATAATGGTTATAATTCAAAGTATCTAAATCAACTGTCTTGGATAACAACTTTTTACTCTTCTTTCAGAATCATCCTGTGTTTGGAAATTGGGTTTTCATATTAAAAGAAGTCATGTTTCGAAGGAGAATACCCTTTGTAGATGTCCTCTTCGCCACACTGGTTGGAGTTGCTGGTGGTATTTATATCTTCAGCCCTGTTTTTGCACCTCAGCTGGAGCCGAAGACCTCAGAACAACCAAACCAGGATGTGCCACAGAAACCAAAAGAAACAGACTTATATATTTCACCCCTTCAAGGAAATACTTCACAGACAGAAACCAGGAGATCAACATGAGAGGCTTCTGGCTGAACCAAAGACCTGCACGGATGTATGCTTCTTTGGGGTCCTTTGTGTGATTTTTCATTTACAAAATAAAACATTTAATAATTTCACGTCTTGAATAATCATTGTAAGGGAAACTTCTACAGAAATGGAGAGTCAGGACTCAGAGAGACATGAGGAGAGTTGGAGCTTTGATGTCAAACACTGGTTTTATTGCAAGTATCGGCCGGAGAATTTCACATCACAAGTCACAGCAGCCAGAGGTTCTGACTGCACGGGTGGGTTGCCACATCAATTCTGCCCAGCCTCTCTCTCGATAGACCTTTTAACTAGTTTACAGAGAGTTCTGGGAACACTGGAGATAGCCCCAACATCTGGAGACACTCAATCACTTGTCTGACTCTTAGGCTCTGTGACCGAGAGTTGACCGGTCATAGACTGAGAAATATCAACATATGACTGCATTAGCACATTCCTTACGGGAGATAACAGACCCAGGGTTGGTCATACACGTCAACAGGCAGAAAGGTTAAATATCTTAGGAGTAAGGAAGAATTATTCTCTGACAATCATCTATTTCAAAATGATGTGTCAAAAGTTTTGTTTTACATGTTTGTTTTTATCTCCAATAATTTCAAAGGGTAACTCACATTCATCAAATCAGTTAGCTTACACAAACCCTCATGCTGTATGTGATTTATTCAATAGAGAAATGTTGCATTTTGTCTTTATGAAAACAAAAAAGCTTAATATTTTTCAAAATATGCCAATAAATACGACTTAAAGTCCTGCGGTGCTGTAAAGTAAAAACTTTATTTGTATAGTGCCTCTCTTGCAAAATTGTATTCAAAGTGCTAAAAATTACAATGAAAATACAACAATACAAGTAACAATGCACAGTACAATACTTTAGTCATGGACTCCTGAAATTTACATTGCAACAGGGATTAACTGTAAAAATACGCATAATTGTTGGTCCATATTTTGTTCTTCAAAATTAAATACATTAATATGAAATGTAATACATTGAAAGTAGTTCAGGCACGTAACCATTAACTAGTTGTCATTGTCTCCTTGAAGAGATTTGTATTTGTAAGTAAATATTGTGTTTTATTGTCCTATAGGATTTTCAGAGATAAGCCTATAGTGAGTGAAATACCTAGAAATGTAATAAAATATATATTTATAAATATATTCTGATGTTGATATGTGTGTAGGCTTACTTTTATTTCAATTACAGTAAGATTGAATGATTGTTTCTCAACCTGAAGATGGTTTACTATTAAAAGAAGAACGTGTTTTACTGAAGTAAATGTCAGGTATGCATGTCAGGTGTGTGATAAAAAGTACATGCTCATTTTCAGAGGTGGGAAGTAACTAAGTACATTTATTCAAGTACTGTAGATAAGTACAATTTTGAAATACTTGTACTTTACTTGAGTATTTCCATGTTATGCTACTTTGTATTTATACCCCAGTACAATTCAGAGGTAAATCGTAAATACTTTTCCTCCAATACTTTTATTGTGTACCTACTTTGTAGATTCTGATTATTATGTGAGATATAAGCAACACTTAAATAAGACTTTAGTTACACCTGGGGGGTATACTGCGAAGCAGGATTTTCGCTTAGCCGGCTAAATTCAGGGAAAACTCCGGCTTTCCGGTCATCCGAAGCTGGTTCTCTTTTTAGCAGGCTAGATCTCCATGGTAATATATGCTAAGCAGCTAACCTGGTCGGGACCAGGTTAGGTTGCAGGCTAAGAGCTCAACTCAGTGAAAGCACCGCCTGCTGACCAATCAGAGCTCAGTGTGCGGAGTTTAAAGCGATCAAGTCATATTACAGGGGAAAGGAAATACAGAAAAACTGCCGTCGCAGGAAAGACGGCCGGCAAAAATCACCGACTGTGTGAACGTGAACATTAATAGAATATCACCTCCCATCTTCAGAGCAATCTGACTATTATAACATTAGCGTTAAGAAAGCTTACTTAAATATCGGCCACAACATAAGTAACCGGATCAGAGTACATTAAGTACAGTCCGCGGCATATCACTTCATAATGTATCATATATCTCCTTATCTGAGTCAGCTGAGCCGTATCTGGCCGTGCAACACTCACAGTGTCACATACTGTATGCAGAAGTATTATTTTAAGCAACACATAAGTTGACGAAACACTCGAGACAAATGTAATTGAAGTCAGATCGTGTTTTAGACGGGGCAGTGATATCATAAACCTGTTAATGTACGCATTCAAACACTTGTTCTTTTACCAGCTGTATTCACCTTGCAGGTGCAGCTATGTGGCTTTGATCCTGGATAAAGTGTTTAAGTCATGGATGTTTAAAGTTTAACTTCTTCATTTTTGACTAGTATTAAAGTTCACTTTTCATTCAGGAAGTATGACGCTGCGCTGTCAGTACGCTTCTCCATGTTTGTGATTGGTCGAATGCTCCAAATGCCACCCCTTTCATGTGAACGCGCACCTAACTAGATAGGACACGGCTGGCTTGAGCGATCCACTTGATAACCAGCGTCGTAGTACAGTTTAGCGAGAGCGCGTATGTTTTGGATTAGGCCAACCGGCTAACTCAAACATATCCAGGTTAGGTTGAACCAGGTTCGCAGTATAGGCCCCTGGAGTACAATTCACAAGCTAGATAGATAGATAGATAGATAGATAGATAGATAGATAGATAGATAGATAGATAGATAGATAGATAGATAGATAGATAGATAGATAGATAGATAGATAGATAGATAGATAGATAGATAGATAGATAGATAGATAGATAGATAGATAGATAGATAGATAGATAGATAGATAGATAGATAGATAGATAGATAGATAGATAGATAGATAGATAGATAGATAGATAGATAGATAGATAGATAGATAGATAGATAGATAGATAGATAGATAGATAGATAGATAGATAGATAGATAGATAGATAGATAGATAGATAGATAGATAGATAGATAGATAGATAGATAGATAGATAGATAGATAGATAGATAGATAGATAGATAGATAGATAGATAGATAGATAGATAGATAGATAGATAGATAGATAGATAGATAGATAGATAGATAGATAGATAGATAGATAGATAGATAGATAGATAGATAGATAGATAGATAGATAGATAGATAGATAGATAGATAGATAGATAGATAGATAGATAGATAGATAGATAGATAGATAGATAGATAGACAGATAGACAGATAGATAGATAGATAGATAGATAGATAGATAGATAGATGCAATGTAAGAGAAACTAAGACACAAAAAATAAACAGTCCAATATATTTCAGATTTAGAAATATAAATAAAATAGCATAACAAAGTTAAAAGATAAAAAAGCTACAAAGTCAAACTAGCTGCACATTTATCACACTTTAATGCATAAATAATTACTATAAGAACATATATTATATAAGATTGTGAAATGGGCCAATCTTCCTAATGAGTAGGCTACTTTTACTTTTGGCACTTTTTTGATGCTAATGCTTTTCTACTTTTTCAGGACTTTTACTTGTAACAGAGTATTCCTACACTCTGGTACTTCTACTTTTAGTTGAGCACAAGATCTGAGTACTTCTCCACCCCAGCTTATGTCCCTGTGAGATGTGTTGCGTTAGATCAGGGGTGTCCAAACTTTTTTCACCGAGGGCCACATACAGAAAAATATACGAAAGGCGTGGCCACTCCCTAGAGGTGAGGTATTGCCTCATAGATTCAGTTAAAAGTTGGAAAAATCAATCAAATGTAAACCATTCTTGATACTTGAAAATGCTTTCAGAAAATAACAGCCTACATCACAGCTCTCCATCATATATTTTGTTACAATAAGTGTTGGCAGCTCATTCCTTAAAACAGATGCCTCAGATTGATTATAATTATAGGAAATACGAAAGGTATATTTCAAGGTTGTTATGTAAATGTGTTATTGGGCTTTTTTGTTATCAACTTAGATTTGTTAGAAAAATATTGTCAACTTTAATTGACTGAATTTATTAGAAAAGTCGTCTTGTTAACACATGAATACTGTGTAATATATTTGAACATTTATATTTAAGAAGTAGCCTAATACAAGCAGAAGTTTCATTTGTGGGCCATATTTCATCATACTTTGCTGAGGGCCGATTCAAAATGGTCCGCGTGCCGCATTTGGCCCCCGGGCCGTAGTTTGGACACCCCTGCGTTAGATGTAGTGCTGCAGTAACGGAGGCTCCCTGCAGCGGCTCAGTGAGGAGGAGCTGTTTCTCCACGGGAAGTGAAGCAGGCGTTCAGTGTTAATGAAGCTCATGTCAACTATTGGCCCAGAGGCGACGGAGAGAGTGAAGTTATCATTTATCCCCTTATCTAAAGTCTAAAACTGTCACTTTGTAAAACTTTTTTTTTACTTTTACTAGCGGGACTCAGTGCGCAGCAGCAACGCCCCGGGGCTGGTGAGTATGTTCACATGTTTTCAGGAAATCGAAGAAATCGGGTAGCATCTGTCAGGAGTTAGCGAGGGGCTGAAAGTTCACTAACAACTTAAATTCACTCGATTATCTGCATCTCTTCACACTTTCTGCCTCCAAACTTGTTAAATTCACCCCTCAAACATTAACAATAACGTGGCGTAGGGAACAATGTTACACTTGCCTTATCCTCCTGTAAGAGTTGTTTGTTTATCCCACACTAAACACCATTGTTTATACAAGTAAAACATTTGGTTTCTCGGGACTGGACTGCAGGTTTTTTTTAACATTTATAACGCTGTTTGTATTAATATGTTCACTGCGTATGTCTGACAGAGGAAGCTGGCATCCTGTTAAGTCTTAAAGTAAAACAAAGTGACTATGTTGTTACAGGACAGCCACATGAAGACCTGCTGAGGTCTATCGATTTGAGTGTGTGTTTGTTACATAGACTGTAGGTCTGTTGGCAGTGGTGGAAAGTGACTAAGTAGCTTATATTTAAGTACAAATTCAAGGTAGGCCCAAGGGTTCTTTACTTGGTTATTTACGTTTACTGTTTGTACAGGTCTTCATTTGAAGTGGCATTGTCCACTACACCTCAGGAGTAAATATAGTAGGCTACTATTTTGTACTACATTTGTGTCTCAACTTTAGTTACTTTCCAGGTTTTCATACACTTTATCTAAAGGATAAAGTGTTTCCTTTATGGGTTGAGGACCTCTGAAGTTAAATAAAGCATATCAAAAGCACTACAGCTGAAAAATGCATTGTTTGTAACAAAGCTGAAAACTGGACTGGACACAAAGATACATTGATTATATAAAGGAGGTATCTCTTTAACACAACATCTACAGCAATACAATGCAACTTACACATTAATTCAGGTGTTATATTGATCCAAAAACATAATGTATAATGAGTTTAACTTTAAGTACATTTGGCTAAACACTTACATACCACTTCTTAAGTAAGGCTTGAACGCATGACTTTGACTTGTAGTTGAGTATTTTCACATGGCGGTGTTAGTACTGAATACTTGTTCTACCGCTGTTTGTGAAGAATGAGTTTGATGTGCCTGGCACTGCCTGGCGCTGCCTGGCGCTGCTGCAGATAAACCCTCTCAAGGTATTTTAATGAGCGTTGGCAGCCAGTAACTTTAAAGAAACATGGTGCCAAAATAACTGATCATATTATTTTTATTCTAATGTGCACGTCATTATTGTGCTGCTGCACCCTTTCTAGTTTATGGCATGCACACATCCGGATTTCTCCAAGGAGCCTCTGTGTTGGACAGCTGCCCAGGGTGGGTCTTCCACTTCTCCCTGATAAAGGATTCCAGCTTTTAGTGTTTGCTGGTCTGCATGGATGGTAGTACTTGGCAAACACAGCTACTAGGTTAACTCCACCGCGGACAAAATGCCAAAAGGTATTACGGTAGATTAAGGTTTAGTTATACTTGATCTAAAAAGCAAAGCCTCATTGAGATAAAACATCACTTTCAAGAGAGTCCTTGCCTAAATATGTAAATACAGACAGACAATTCAAGACAGAATCTAAATTAGAAATGCAATTATAAAATCATGAATATAATTGTTTTAAATGCAATCATGTAGTTATTTATCTGCTGATTGTTTTCAAGATAAATTGATTAATATTTTTATATAGAACATTTTGGAAAATAGTAAATAATCTTCATCCAGGTTCTCAAAGTCCAAGGTGATGACTTTGTGTCCGTCCAAAACCCCAAATATTCAGTTTGATACGATATCAAACAGAGAAAAGCAGGACATCTCGCCATGCAAAGGACATTAAGAATAATATGCATCTGTTCATCAACTTGAGTAAAATTGACAAGTGTTTTACCTTTAGCATTATTACACATACATAAAAACAATTGATTACTCTCTTGCAACAATATGATGTTAATACCAAGTGGAACACATACTTTAAAATAGACTACAAATAGACCTACATTTTAATTTAGAATAATAAAGACAAACAAACAATGTCTCTCTGATACTGTTCACAATCTGAGATAGAAAACGACATTACTTCACTGTGATTCAGCCGTTAAAACAAGAAATATCAAAAAAGTAAATGATATCTATTCTAATATCTGATGACAATGTAATATTGATGTATAGCGCTGCTAGTATTTTTAAATGCAATACAATTAAGTAGGTAAGTACTAGATTTTAATTTGGGAGGCCTCCACGAATTCACTTTTAATTAGATTACCAGAAACCTGTTTCAGTTTGTTCAGTTTCTGTTGCTAGTTTCTAATTTGTATCAAGTGATTGTGGTGGATGCAATTTCTTGTGAAAGCGCAACACACATCCTGCAAGTTGAAATGTCAGGATGATTGTAAATGATGTGTAGCTGTTGGTTTTGTAATAGGCAAACCCTAACCCTTTGTCGTTTTTAATGAAACGAATAACTTTAAGATAAGCGTCACACTTGGTGTTACACAGATATTTGGGAGGCCCTTTCCTATGAAGGCAGAATGTGACACCTTAATCTGACAGAGCCTCGTTTGTTTTCTGTTAAAAGGTTGTGGGAAACCTGAGACTGCCCAATGGCATTTACTCTTAATCCGAATGAGTTTAACCTCCACAATTTGAGAGATTTACAGTATGTTAGGTATATTCCTCTGTTCTGCACTGCAGCTGTAACTCTCAGGAAATTGTTCTCAGGCTGGGTGCACACATTTTTAACTTCAATTTTACAATTGTTCATATTAAAGGTGGGGTAGGTACATTTCAGAAACCGGCTCGAGATACACTTTTTGTTATATTCCATGGAATGCTCTTAACATCCCGATAGCAATGAATATCTTAAGTGCTTTGACAATAAATCCATAAAAAAATGTCATCTGTGGAAGCCGTAGTACTGTAAAAAGTACAACCAATCCATTTAGCCGGGCCGGCTAAACGGATTGGATGACAGTATTAATTGCCGCCCTGTCTGTCAGCCTTCCATCTCGTGCACGCAGAAATGTATCTCGTGCCCTCATTGGGCGTGCCGTCATTGGGCGTGCATCGCAGCAGTACTTCAATGACTCGCCAGCAACAGGCGGCCACTTTCACCAGTCTGCTGACGTCATGTGCGCGTTCATGTGTGTTGGAGGAGGTGCTCTGTAAGGAAGTCTGAAGGAAGGGGCGGATTCTTTTCGGCTGCGTACTTTCAAATTGTAGTGCACTCGAGCCGGAATCTGAAACTTACCTACCCCACCTTTAAGTTTTTTTAAAAGTTGTATATGTTGTGCGGCACTCATCAAGTGTTACATTGAATTATTGAAGAAAACGTGTTTTTCCTAGCATGCCTCTACGTTGAATGAAAATGTTCTTTCAGAAATCAAGGATAACAAAGGGTTAGTGTTTGATAAGTTTGTTTTATAGATCTTATATAATTCTTCCTTAATTAAGGACTCAAGCAATATCACAGGTTCTCAACAGAAAAGAACAAAACACAAACCTAGTTATATACAATAGAACACAAAACTCAGAGCTCAACAAAGACAAAATAACACAAACTAAAACAAGAAGGCCAGGATTATTCCTGACTGCATGAAGGGTCCCTTTTTGAAAAAATGGTCTCGGTTTGGGTTGAAAATAAACCCAGTCAGGATCCAGTTTGAGTTCTGTAGGCAAGGGTTAAAACTCCCTATTTTCATCCCGAACAGAAGAAGCTGTTTGTCATAATGAGGATTCCACGTGTTACTGAGCCTGAAGACATGATGGTTGTGTAGGTATCTATAGATACATTTCAGTTCAGCAAATGTAATAAAATGATCAAAACTTAATTTATAAAAACATGGCAACGATGTGATCTTGTTAGCTTCCTGATCAACATTTTAATTGCTGGTTATTGCAGATGTGGCTTGTCCAAGGTGTTGCACAATCAACTAATTGCGAAAGAAAAGTCATACATTTCATGAAAGTATTTGCATTATGAAATAATAGGCATTCTCTTCAAAGTCTATATGAATGTGTTTGCTTTTGCAACCTTGCCAACCATTTTAACATGCTCCTTAAAAACGTATTTTATAACATATGTACCACTTGTGTGTGTATTTGGCTTTATGATATTACTGTTTTTCCTGCTGCGTAATCAATCGCCCCTTTAGGGACACATTAAGTTCTGCTTGACTCAAATTGAAAGGTAAATGAAACCCAGTAAATAGGTTAATAGACTTAACGGTTTTTTTGTTAACCGCACTATGTGTATTCCTGCGCAACATATCAGATTGTACTCCGTCATCAGAGCTTGCTTTCCCTTCCCAGCTGCTAGGACTGGAAGAGGTAGCTTTAGCACCACACTGTAACATTACTAGACATGTGCTTGAACATTTGCTTTTCATTAGAACATTTGGCTTTTCAGGAGATAGTGCTTTTTCTTGTTTCCGATTGGAGCTTGGAGAAGTCATCAGATGAACCTGATGGTAGTCTGCAGAAGTTTGCTGACACAATCTGCATCTCTTGCAGTGTGGTTTTGCTCGGCTGTGTAACTTTTGTGACCTGTTTTTAAATGACACAGAAATAATTTACTGACTCAAGTTTTGGAGTCAGGCTGTTTTAATAACAATATCAGTAAGTTGGGCAACAAGTCAGTGATGCAGACGCTTTGACTTGTTATGGCAGGAAATAGAAGTGCTTAACAAGGTACAAAATGGCAGACAAACGTTTAAAAAGCAAAGGAGCTTCAAACGGTATGAGAAAAAGTACCACTAACAAAATAGAAATAACACAAATAATTAAAAAGATCAATAATCAAAAGTTAAGAGGATGCCTTTACATATAAATGGGTTCATGACAGTTACAAGTGAACATTTCAACAAAAAGTGAACATTAGACCCATCATGAAGGTAGTGTTTATTGCAGGTTTGATATATTGGGCTGCGTAGTTTTAATTAGGATTCAATAGATTTGTAGTAGGCCCCTTAAATTGGGAAATAAGAGGAAATGTTACAGGAAGTTGTGAGTTTAATGCTAATAAACCATTTTGCTCACATGTGTATATAAAGTTGTGTAGTGTTACAAATCTTTAACTGGGTCGGTTTGATGGTAATCATTTCCTTAAAAAAAAAAAGATTTTGAAAGCATTCATAAACCGTTATGAAGAGCTTTACGACAGGATGGAGAGAGTCAACATCAAAAACTAAAGGAACCTAAAACACAATTAATACTTTTTTCAGAGTTTCAGCTTTTGTTGCAATGTCAATAGCAACTGACCCAGCTTGAGCTTGTTTTGGCACCCCCGAAAGAAGGACCTAAAGCGTTATAGAGATATAAATAAAACCTTAATATTAACTTTAATGTACCTGGGTAAGAACTGCTACGAGCAGGAATGTTGACTTGATCATTTGGGGCTCCTTGTTCTCTTTGCAGCCGTTTCCGTCAAAGTGCATTCATCATGGATCTCGATATAGCACGAGACCTTAAGCTACTTATGGCTCCAGATAAAGGGTTCAGGGTGGGTCACAGTGAAAGAATGTAGGACTTGTCTGCTGAGTTTTCTACGAGCTGGTCATATGATACATCTGCACTTTCTTTTAAATGTTTTGACTGTAGTAAGTCGTCCATGTCAAATAAAAATGTCTCCATTAGATTTCATAGTGTGCTGAATTACTTCAACCGTTACTCCAAAATGTGTAGAGCAGCAAGCGACTGATTTCTAGAGACACATTACATCTGCTTTCTTGTCGTGCTGATCGTGAGTACATACTTGAGTGTTGTCGGTGGCTGGAGAGGGACAGAGGGATTTAAAAAACTTCCTGTTACTGTGTCAACAAGATAACATGGCTCCTATGTTACACATACCCCTGCAATGTCATAAACTATACAAAGATACATTTGGAGGGTTAGGGATGTTTTGAAGAGTGTACAAAATGTTATGTATACAGGATTGAATGAAGATTATACTCCACCCCCACAGCAGTACTTTTGCTGATGCCATGGGGTACATGGAAAATGTTGGAGAAGCTCAACTAAGTAGACATAATAGCAATAAAAACAAACCACAAGAGTCGCCCGTATTACATGAACACCATTTGTAAGAGGCTGTAAAAACTATGAACAACCAAGTTGTATTTATCTTGAGTTTTGTTTCCCATTATGGTTAACTACTGATGTGCTGTGACTATACAGTAATGACATGATTAACATAAGGAATATAAATTAAAGTATGTGAAATTATTCCTTCAGACATGACGTTTGCTTTTTATGTCAATCCATTAATCAGCAACATTTAGGAATTGCATAATTATTTTGTAATTTCTTTGTATCTTTCGTAGACGTCACAGCTGCAACTTCATCAGTCAGAACAGATCGAGCATTCTACAAAGTAACTTGTTTTTTTGATGTGCTTTAAATGTATGTTTTGTGCTATTATTTGAGACTTGATTTAATAGAGTCAAGCTTGTTCATTTGGGATAAGAAGACACATTGACGTCCCTCTTGTATGGAGGCTGGCTGTTGATCTAGTGACATCAGAATTCATTAGAATTAAAGATGATGGCTGCTGGTACTGAAAGTGAAATGTAATTAGCATAATGCTAAGGGCACCAGTGGAGCTGGAAAGATGACAAACAAGAAAACAGAATAATACAAAAGTGTGGGGGTGGACTGGACTGCATTAAGTAGATTGAAGGGATAAGTCCCAACATTGTTCATCTATACTATAGCTGTAGTGTGGACGGGCGGTTACTTCCACATAGTCGTGATCTGTAGGAGCTTGAGCCTCGCAGCCACAGTCCTCCCACACGGTGTTTTCCCTCCTGTTGCCTGATTAGATCTCCTCTCAGGACTGTGTGGGTAATGGTGCGTTCACTTGCTCCTCGGATTGCCCCATTTCGAGAGTTTGGAAGTAGTTGTTCCCCTCGCCGTGTGTTCATCAGCTTTTAGTTGTATTTTTTTACAGAATGTGTGCTACATAGAATAGGTGTTGTATTTTAGTGCTCAGAGAATCTAAACAATATGTTGATAGCTTTTTATATTAGGTTCATATTGTTTATATTAGTGTTTTTCTCCCAGTGTTGTTCCTGCACTTATACATTCCTGTAAAACCACAACAATATAAGGTAGCCCTTTCTATAATTATTTTTACAACATAAAATATTCTAATTATGGTGGATCTTAATCTGCTTATAGAATTTCAGAGTTATTTTTTGAACACTCATAATTATTGATGAATCTTAACATCAACAATCATAACACCTTATGAAGCGTGTTTTCTGATTGTGTATGCATATAGTATGGTTACTACTTGTTTTTATTATTTGTAGGGAAAAGTAATTGTCGGATGTAGTTTGGAGGATTTGAACAAATATAATAATTTAAGCATAATATTTAAATGTCAAGTGCTTAAACCATTTGGATGTCAGTCTGTGTGTGTTTGTACAATAGATGTGGTTATTTGGGGGATAGCTGAACATAAATACCAATGTATTTCTGTAACACATTTTGAGATTGTTGTTTGAGTTGTTTTGTTTGTGTGTTTCAGAAATTAAACTCTCACGATGTCGGATGGAGAGTATGATTACCTCATAAAGTTCCTAGCCCTCGGTGACTCTGGAGTGGGGAAAACTAGCTTCCTCTACCAATACACAGACTGCAAGTTCAACTCCAAGTTCATCACCACAGTGGGAATAGACTTCAGAGAAAAAAGAGTGGTAAGTTCAGTCAATTCTTATCAAACGCCGGCAATTGTTTGGACCTCTTTGTATGCTTTCGTGCAGCAAGCATTTACTGCTGCCTAATTAGTGGATTTAATGCATTCCCACACCATTAAGTAACAAAAGAGTACTGATGAATGTTGCAACAGCAATCCAAGGAATGACTAATGTTGGTGAACAGGAGGCAGCACCCTCCTTAAGAATAAACACTTCTTACCATTGGCAAACAGCTGAGCAGTGTTCATATTTACTCATTGTTTACTCTCTAATGCTGCTAACCTCAAGCTTTAAGATAATATCCTGATAACAGATTCACCACAGCTGTACTGGAGCTACTCAGTCAATCCAGGACAATGTTATGTTAAGGGCACAATGTAGGGAACACATTGCCACTAAGGTTCTCGTAGATTTGAGGTTTTGTGAAGTAGTGTGCAATCATGGTATAGTTTGCCATGGCAGTCAGCTTCTCCCAGTGACAGTGTTTACCAGGACCAAACTATTTGAAAAAGTCTCCTCCTCTCCAAATACATTGACCTGCCGATTAAAAGTGTGAAAACACTGAAACAGGGCTGCCAACAGCACGCAATTATCCCATATCTCACGCACTCACGCCACACTTGCCTTTCCTCACGCTAAGGTTTCGTCCAAAATAAATGTATATAAATATAAAAATAAAGTGAAGGAACAGAAAACCGAGCGGTCTACGAAATGGGACGTTCTTCTGGCTTAGTTCAGTAAAGTTGAAACGATATTGAGAGATTCGGATTTCACGGATCAATAACTCATGAACAAAACGTTATTCAGACACAAACGATGTCTCCTAAGTACCGTGGTAAGGTTGACAACAAACTACAACCACATTTCGATCAAAAAAAAGCCAATACGCGCCGTCCTCCGAGCTGGACACATTACATTGGTCTCTATCCGCAGCCCGAGAAGAAACGAGTGCTCAGGGACCGTCTGCAAAGTGCAACTCCGAAAAAAGAGAATACAATAATATTCAATCACTGTTATACAGCTTATTACTACCAAACTCAGCACACACATCAATAGTCTCATGGTGGTCATACTACAGCAAGGAGTTTGGAAGAATATGCTTTTGAATAATTTTGGGGAATATTTATAATGTCAAATCTTCAATCTTATCATCTTTAAATAACTTCACTATTATTCAGTATATTTCTACCAAACTCACTATTTGCATTGTTGTTGTTAGCATCTGGTTAGCTTAACAGATATTAAAATCTGTTTCTAAAACAAGGAAAGGGAGAGCTCTGTCCTGTCAGACTGAGAGATAATTACAGCTCAGTGAGGTAAGGGACTCTCTGTTTAGATAGTTAACTTTAGTCTAGTTATCTCAGTTGGTCTCAAACGTTTTGGTCACCATTTATGAGAATAAATGAAAAACAGTTGTGAAATACTATATGACAGACAAACAAGAATACAGTTTAAAAGGTGAGTGATTTGTAAAATATCCATAAAGAAAAAGAAAATCTGTTTACAGTTCCGTTTCATATGGGTGTTGAGAGATGTATCCATAAATTCATTTTGCTCTCAAAATGCACCAGGTTAATGCATATAACTTCAATATTAAAAAAATAAATCTTCAAGGGGGAGCATGCCCCCGGACCCCCCTAGAGGAGGTGAGGACCCCACCCCCCTCTTTACCTCTACTTGCACCTATATGCCATTTTATATGCTGTGCGCTGATTATCAAGCCTTCATTGTAAGAGTCGTGTGTACACTGTGTATGTGCGTGTTCCACTGTAGCACCCGGTACATTAATGGGAAACCCTAGTTTGTACATGTTCAATACATTTGTAACACTGTACACATGAACGTTTATTTTATCTTCCACTAACGTCTGCTTTACTTTGTTCCTGTGATAAACTAAGATCAGGACATCCAAAAAGTAAAATCCACCATCGGGATAAAATACCATGAAGTTACAGTATATTAAATGGGTAATCAGATGGATACAGTACACCAATAATACTGAAGCTGTCTGTTCAATGGTCACAGGGAAACCGCTGAGATCAACAGCGTGTCCCTAGATTAGTCTTACTGTAGGAATGAAAGACTACATTATTTCTCAATCTCTAAAGGTTCCCGTGTTATTGAAATGTGCAGTTACATCTGGGGACTCTTTTAGAGACTCTTCAATAACTTTAATTGCACATTTGTTTCTCCATTTTTACAAGCAGCTATGAAATACAAGATTAATGCTGCTTATCATTCTCGAAAAACTCAAAACTCAGTCCCAACAGAGTTTAACAGTATGATGCAAGTATCGCTTTAACATGCTGCATTGTTAAACATCTTAAGCCACTGGAAAGTAAGATCCGTAAAATAAATCTTATTCTTAAAGTGTATGAAGGGATTTACTACTACATCAAACTACACTTTAATTACACTCCAACAGATTGAGATTGAATGCTTCTCAATCCGTTTGAACATCTGAACATCTGTTTGACCTGATCCGTCTCTGTTTCTGTCAGGTTTACAAATCAACAAATCCAGATGGATCTCCAGGTCGAGGACAGAAGATCCACATGCAGCTGTGGGACACTGCGGGACAGGAGAGGTACGTGAAGTTATTCTACTTGAACTTTACATTTATTTGTCACTATTTATTATATTGTCATCAAGTGGTTCCTCTTTGTTGTCAGGTTTCGGAGTTTGACGACGGCGTTCTTTAGAGATGCAATGGGTTTCCTCCTCCTGTTTGACCTCACTAATGAACAAAGTTTCCTCAACGTCAGAAACTGGATGAGTAAGTCCTTTGATATTTCACTCTGAACTGTACACTTCGTTTTTTGGCTGTTTTTAGAAGGGTGTTAAGATGTAAGAACAAAGGACGCAGTCTACATTTTCATTAAATATTTTTAAAAACAAGTGAGGTGAATGGAACGGATGCTATTTAACATAGATGAGTTGCAGTAAGAAAAGGTAAAAAGTAATAATGTCCACTCTGAGAGGTTTCTTATGTAACAATCGGGGAGCAGACGTTCCATATAACCTGTTGTGCTTTGAAATGTGGATGTGTCATTACCGATAGGTGGACTGAAATGTTGCATCATTAAAATTAAGACACAATTTAGTGCACAGGAATTTTTTACAAAATGGATCACTCTCAAAATACTTGTGTATAGAATTTACACTAGGATGTTAGGCCTTTTATATTGTGTGATTTAACATGTATTCTTCCAGTATTTATATATTATAAAGTATTTTCTGTGCACAGTATACTCTCACCTCAACTACTGCTGCTACACTGCTCAACTTTCTTGTGTCTTCTTGAATATAATTCTAAATGATGGCTTTATATCTGTCTCAGAAGCAAACATATTTATAAACGCGGGACTAAATACATAATAAATTGCTCAATGTGTGTTTTCAGGTCAGTTACAGATCCACGCATACTGCGAAAATCCAGACATTGTTTTGTGTGGCAACAAATGTGACTTGTCGGATCAGAGAGCAGTCCGTGAGGAAGAGGCCCGTGAGCTGGCGGAGAAGTACGGGTACGTCTCCGCTTTGATCCATCTGTACATGAACCTCTCCCTTTAGATGTTTGTCAAGAAGGCAGTGGCTGTATTGTTTGCCAGTCTTGGAAAAGCAAATATTTGTACACATGTGTAAAATATCCTGCTCTGAAACTATAAGACACACCTCTATTAAAAACACACAAAGTGCACCGTGAGAAATGCTGTGAATGCCTTCAAGAGAGGATAAACCTCGGAATGCTATATAACATTCGAAGTAGGCGATATTGACAGACAGACTAATGCTCTTTTGGTCTTTATATGGGACTGGAAATGTAACCTTGCATAAGCCCCGCCTTATCCCTATTTTTTTCTCTACACTCAAAGTTTGTGTCACATTGTGACTAGCGGCAGTAGTCTGTGATCCCGTATTTATTATGTCCAATATTTTTCTTCCATGCAGAATCCCTTACTTTGAGACAAGTGCTTCAATCGGGCTTAACGTGAACATGGCCGTGGACGTCCTGCTGGATCTCATCATGAAGAGAATGGAACGATGTGTTGACAAGTCCTGGATCCCTGATGGGACCGTCAGAGCTAACGGAACCAGCAACCCAGACCTCTCAGAGGCCTCTGATAAGAGCAAATGTGCATGTTAGATTCAATTACGAACGTTACATGTCTGTGTCCATAATACTGTTGAAAAAATAGGAAGATATCCAAGTTAAGCAGTTGAAGTATACATTATGCATATTGTAAAATATTTAAGGGGAAACAATATTTATCTTTATTGCCCCACAGAGTAGTGCTTTGCTATACATATATAAAGTACAGAAGTGTATTAGGTCCAGGCATGAGAGCAAATACATTAGAGGAAGATATTGATTTGTTGTTTTTAGGGAAAATGTTGTGAATTAAATTGAAATGTCAGGAAAAAGTCAAAAAGTTAGTCATATATATGAATCCTACATTTTAACTTTATTCTCAACATTTGAAATGCTAAATAGATTAAATAAAACATCTTATTCCCAAGCCTGCCCATAATACACCTCCATAGAAAAGTGCTTTTTGAATGTGGGCGTTTAATTTAAATTAATTTAACATGGTCTTTTCAAAAAATATATATTAATATTGGAGCGTGGGATATTTATTTCTAATGATGTCCAGCTGGAAATGTCATCATTTGGATGCTGATCATGTTTTCAGGTATAAATGTTGTGCTTCAAGTTGCGTCAAAGTGAGCTGCTCTGCCAAATGTGCTATAAGAATACTTCTAACACTCTTCACTTGCTGTAAGATAAGCGTAGATTCACACTGCGATTAAGAAAGGAGTCACTTTGTACAGTCAGATGAATGTTGACTGATGCCTGCAGTCACGGTGTATTGGGATTTGTTATGGATATACTTTTAGGAAGCTTATTGATGTTGTGCTTAGTGTCCTTCTGCAGAATGCAAGATTGCCCTGCAACAGCCAGTAAACACGTTGCTCACATTGTCCGACTGAAATTAACTAGAAGGACAATTAACATTTGTTTATTTTTTCCTAAATCAACGTTTGTGCTTGTTTTTCTTAAAACCTTGATAATAGAATACAGTTTGTCTTCGTCATCAACACTTCATTATAATCAGCAACTATTTCTGCCAATGATTGCAAAAATTAAGTCTCAGTATAAATATAAAATTGTGGAAAAAGTAAAACAAATAGTCTAATAGTTTAATATATTTCAAAGTAAGACATTTCAATGAAAAATGTTGCTGTAGCTTTTGTGAACATCCAAGTAACATGCAATATATTATTTTTTCAATATTCACCTGTAAGGATTTCTGTAGTTTTAGAGTATTCAGGATTGTGCTCAGCCGAGATCCTACATACTGCTATGCCAAGGCCCCGGATGATAACATGTGGATAACAAGAATATATCACCTGAAAACAAAGACCACCTTTGCTAGTGTCAGGATTCTCCGAGCAGATGCTATGCTTTTAAAGAGTGGGACAACTGTTTAGGCAGCCATCTACTAATTACACATGCGGCATGCATCAGGATTATGTATTCAAGTTCTGATTGCAATGAAAAGAGCTGCTACATACCATCTTACCCTCAGTATATTTTTGGATGTAGACCTACTGAGGGTTAAATAATAAAAGAGAGGTCTTTAAAGAACCTGCTTAGCCTTGGTTTTGTATTGGCAAGTTTGATAAGAATAGCAATAAACAAACATTTCAGTTTACTTATATGGTGTTGATTTTTAAATCCTTATGCTTACCCCTTCAGATCCTTTAAAGTTTCATAGATTTATCATACGACTGATATTTAATTAAGAGTATCTAAACTTAGTAAAACACTGAAATGGTATTGTGACATGTATTTTTTTGTTTTACACACACATGGACATTATTGTTATTAATTGTAAAGGCTAAAAGTGATGTTTTAGTTAAGACACAAACAGCTAAAGTTGAATTTGATTATAATATGAGTATGACTATGCTGATTAATTTCATATTTTAAAGTGTGCCATACTTATTCATATGCAAAATGTATATCATGTGTGAAATAAACTGTTTTATTTATGTATTCCTTGAAGCAGTATCGAATTTTATATAATCAATCTTGAAGAGGTTGAATAAAAATGGAATTTCACTATGAAGTATTGCTTTATGTGTTTAGAATCTGAGATTATGACCATCCTTGCCAACATTACAGACTACATAACACTTCAGTCAGTGTCTAATATAAATCCTTATTTCACTACTGGCTTTAATGTTTAACGTTTGACGACCTTTTTTTTTTGTCCAATCTGCATTCATAATACATCCTAAAGCGTGTTTTTAATGGGAGCTGCATGTTTAAAATTGCCCCTTTATAAATATAAACCATAGATATAAACCATTTAGATCCAACCCAAAAGGGGGAGCACTTTCCCCACAGCCCCTACCAGAGGAGTGTTTATCCGGTGAAGAAGAAGCTGCAGAACCAAACACAACACCAGCCTGAGTTGCAAAGGTATCAGAGACACTTTTCATTATTTTGACAATTTACAAACTCAATGCTGAAATACGGTTTTACTCAGAGGTACATTTCAATTAAAACCAAGGCTCAAATTCAGCAACGGTAATACTTCCGCTGAAAATCCACCAGTTTCGTATCTGTTTTAGCTAGCTAACGTTAAGCTCTCTTGACATTGCATTTCTTTTTTCAACCCTGGCGTTAAAATAAAATAACGTATAAAACACACACGAGCTTTAGCTCGAAGTTGTCACTCTCTGCTAATGCTAATGTTAGCTAGCTAAGGATTAAGGTTAGTTGACGTTTTTTTGTTCTGGATTATTTTTAAGGAACTGACACGTACCTTTATTTCCTTTTATTTGTACCCAACATATTTTCTCTTTTCCCGCAATTGATGTTAAAAAGTAGCATCACTATAATCTTGTTAAATTGCATACGTTTATGGAGGGACGAATCTGGCTGTTGCTATGATAAAACCCCTTATTCAGTCTATGGGTAAAACATAATCGGAAGATTCGGAACGGTTATCTCTATGACAACGGACATCATTTATTTAACTAGTGAATACATAACAACATAGACGTTTTACACTTTGAGACATATATTCAAGTTAACGTAAAGCTAAACAATACTAAACAATAACTCTTCAAAAAAGGATTAGTTTCTTGGATGTGACAATTCCATTCACATGATTAGTGTTCTTATTATTGATTTAACCAACTATTGTATTGAAAAGTATCATGCACTTTGCAATAACATCAACACTTGATTAGAATAGAAAATTGTATTGATCCCCAATACTAGATGTATAATAATATGTATGTTTGTATGTAACATAATGTGTGTTTTACTTGCAGAATGCCTTTCCACTTCTGCCCTCAGTGTGGGACAAAGTTGCAGACGGGTTTCAGATTTTGTCCTTCATGTGGGGAGAAGATTCCTTGTATTGTTGATGAATCTGGACCTGTGAGCCCGGTGACATCTTTAAGTCTCTCTCCAGCCAAGAAGGATGAAGCAGTAGTTAAATCATTCCTTGTTTCAGTAGCAAGTGGCCAGCCCACAGGAAGTACAGGTAAACATCTTGACAGAGTGTTATGTACAGTAAAACATAGATTGTTTAGACTTTGTGTGGTTTTTATCTTTGAGAATGTTAATCCTGTTTTTCTTTGCCACATGGATATAACACCTCAGCTCTAGTTACGACTCGTCCTGCACTGCGGAAGCCACGAAACTCCCTTCGTCTGGAGAAGGAAGTTACATTTAATATTAGCAATGCCACGCCACCTGTGCTGCCCTCCACTGCTATCAAAGGTGATTTATAATGGTTTGGAAGAAGTTACCGATTGAGAAAATTTGCTTTTTGAATTTAATTTGCTGTAGCATGAACCATCAGTCTGACATATAGCTTTAAGCTCCAGGCAGCACATGCCAGGTGGAAAATTAAAATAATAATTTGAAATATTGAATGCATTTTTCTTGGACAACATTCTATGATTTGCTATGATTTGTCTCAACAGATAGTGGGGGTGGATTGCTCGGAACTCCACCCAAGCAGCAGTCTCCTCGACCTGGTGAGCTGAAGCACATTCCTCGTGGAAAATCTATTTCCTGTCTTCTGTCTTGATGTGTCTTTCTCATTATTTTGATTGCGGCTGATTCTATCTGCAGGGAGGGGAAAGGCGAGACGCTCCAGCCCTGCTGAGCAGGCAGAAGAGGGAAGGAGTCCGAATAATAAAACAAGCAGGAGAGCGGAGGATTTATCAGTACATGGCCCCCTTGTGGCTGTCTCCTCCCCTGTTTCCTCACCAAAGTCTCAGTTAAAAGGTGAGAAACAATTATTATTGTATTTCACTATGGATTAAGCTGCTGATTTTTTTTATAGTCAAGAAAACGTTAAAAGATATTCAGTTGTATATGATATAAAACGGAGAACCAGGAAATCTTTATATCAATAATTTACTACAGTAAGAACAACTACATGATTCAGTTCTCAGGGGATGGACCTGCATTTTAGATTCACAAAATATCAGTCGGTTAAATGGAGACACAGAGTTAAATCTTATCAGGTCACTTGGCAGATACACTTTGCATTATATAAGCTCAATGTAAATGGGACCATTTCTATGAGGATACACTTTGCATTATATAAGCTCAATGTAAATGGAACCATTTCTATGAGGATACACTTTGCATTATATAAGCTCAATGTAAAATGGAACATTTCTGAAAAGATTCAATGTGAAGGGATTTGAAGTGGAGGTATAGTTTTAACTTTGACGTCGGTTAACTAATTCTGGTCATCTCTCTTTATCCTTATATTTTCAATTTGTTATGTTTTCTATGCATCCTTTTTTATGTCAGCGTCTCACATACTTTGAAACATACGACGTAATTGGTCGGTTGTTTCTTTTTGCATTTATAGGAAAAAGCAAATCTAAGAAGGCAAAGCATGCGTCTGCTGTGGAGCCGCTGCAGGAAGGCGAAGAGGTGACGGACACGGCGGGAAAGAAGTGGAAGCTGGTGAAACTGCTGAGTCAGAGCACCACAGAGCTGCTGTACGAAGGTGAGACTGGCAGTGGAAATACTGGTTTATATTCAAATTACATTTCAGGTAAAAGATAAGGATTATTATTATACAGAAGTATTTATTCAAATTTTGAACAAACTATTCCGACTTGTCTTTCAGTCTTTCATTTACAATATAGCTGTTTAACGGAAACTATATTCTAAATAGATATGCTAGATATATAAAATGGTTAAATTATGTAGTTTTAGTGTTACCTCTTCTTATGAGACTCTTCTTTTTGTTTCCATTTCAAAAAGTATCCTGGGTCCGGGTAGCTTGAATAAAGCCTTACAAAGAGAGGGCTAGTTTGGCAGTCCTTCAACAGGATAACACAATTACAAATCTAAATGTAAAGTAAAAAGATCCTGTATTGGCACAAAATAAATATAATTTCTTTTTTTCTTTTTTTCAGTTTTGCAAATAGATTCACGATCCAATTCCAAGGAATCAAATCACATCCTCAAGCTGGTAAGTGCCGCCTGAACAGACGTGGTACATTTGAAGGTTTTATAAATACTCATATGTGGGACTGCAGTGCCATAAAGGAAGAACCAATCGCTCCCTCACTTTGTATTCGTCAGGGAATGTATTGTTCTGATTTGTTATGTATTTCCCGTAAACGTCCTTGATAACATCATCACGTTTATCTTTCTTTGTGTTAGGGAGCTAAAGATGGCAGAATCTTCACTGAGCAGAACTTTCTGCAAAGAGCTGCTAAACCTGTGTCAGGTGAGGTTTTATTGTGTTTCAAGTTCATACATTTATTTTATTTACAAAAACAATGTTAATGTTGCCTGTAAACGAAGTGGTGATTTTCTATGGATATGAAGGGCCAGGGTAGTCCTACCATGGTTCTTATTTATCTAATGATCATTACGAGAGGAACACTTTTATTTGAAATGAATAGCAGCATTTATCACAGTTGATGAGATAGAGAGATGAGATATTGAAAGTCAGAAGGAGAACCACTAACAATAAGTCAGTGGTAACGGTTCTGGCAGTTTGTCATGTGATGTAGTTTCACAATGTCACTTACAAATATGTTTCCTTCATTTCTTAATCCATTTAGAGGAAAGCAGAAGTTGTTGAAAAGAGATTTATTTTCAACGGGAGCATCTTGAATCCTGCTTCATGTGTAAACCACATATCAATCATGTCAAAGCAAAATTGGCTAAGACTGTAGCAACATTGGGGGAAGTCAAGACACATTCTGGGCCACTAATACACTCATATTGCCATATTGGAGTAACTGTGTTGAGATTTTGGGAAATACTTACAAAACCAACCTCCAGCCATTATGTATATTACCAAAAAGAGCAATAAGAATGATCAACAATCTTAGATATCTTGAACACAACAATTCATTATTCTTAAAGCCAGATACACTGAAGTTCAGGGATGTGGTTGAATTTGAACCTACACAAATCATGTACAAAGCAAGACTTAATCTACTCCCAGGTAATATACAGAACATGTTTATGGAAAGACAGGGGAGGGATCATTTGAGAGGAGAACTTGTATAAAAATCTGTACGGTGATTTTGTGGAATGGTTTGGAGCAGGAGTTAAAACAAAGCATTAAATAAATCTTTTTAAAACGATGTACAAAAATACTTTCTTGGAAAGATATAGGGACAAGTGATCTAAGTGAGAAATAATTATAAATGTATGTAAATATTATATATATAAAATATTAAAGCAGTTATATATAACGGCAGAAATCATTTTACGGACTATCAGCAGTTTAGTAAGGGGTGGGAATTTATAAGCATGTGCTTCCTTCTGCTCCTTTTCAGACACTATTATTATTATGAAATATATTTGTGTGAAATATATTTAATATTGTTTGAAGATTCATGAAAAAATAAAAAAACAATATGGTATTCGGTTGAACTTTTGTTTTGTATCTGTTCGTATTAAAGATGGAAATGAAAATAATGAAATGAACAAAGTCATGAATCACACATGATAATTAAACCAATGGTCCCTCTGCAGTGGACAGGTGGATCAAACAGAACAAGATGGACTTCCTGGGGATTCCCTCCTGTGCCGGCTTTGGTCCTCATGCAGAGTCCTACAGGTGTGAATATTTACACATGAATTACAAAAAGTTTACCATTAACTTAAGGTATATTACAAGTTGTTCTTTATGTCTTTTATTATTCCATAGGTTTCTGATTTTCCCCAACATGGGCCAGTCTCTCCACTCTGTCATGGAGGAAGAAGACGAGCTGCTGTCGGAGAAAGCTGTCCTTCAGCTCGCCTGCAGAATAGTGAGTGTGCACTTTTAACTTGACTTTTAATCAAATACCTAAAGTTATCGGGTCACTTCGTGCCCTAATTCTCTTTACATGGACGCCTCACATCTATTACATTAATATCCTTTGGGAACATTAAACTGCTTTTACAGTCGTTTCACATCACAAACCATAACGACATCATTTATACATCTGTTTTTATTTACTACATGTTCACTATTGTCCATGTGTTTGTAACCTGTCTTGTATCTTGTTCCGTTTCTGTTTTTTTATCATGATGAAGTCTCTCTCAACGTATCCTGTCATATTGTATCTCCTATCTAAATCATGATCCAGATCTTGAATAAGAACTGTTTTTCTCCCTTGCTTGATAAACGGTAACATTGGTTTCCCCTTGCAGTTAGATGTGCTGCAGTATATCCATTCAAATGAGTACGTTCACGCTGATATAAACGCAGAAAACATATACATCAAACCAGGACAGAAATCACAGGTGAGGACATTTCATTATTCCAACTGTACTCTGTTAGTGTCCATGATTGAAATGCCTTTTACGTGTGTGTGTGTGTGTGTGTGTGTGTGTGTGTGTGTGTGTGTGTGTGTGTGTGTGTGTGTGTGTGTGTGTGTGTGTGTGTGTGTGTGTGTGTGTGTGTGTGTGTGTGTGTGTGTGTGTGTGTGTGTGTGTGTGTGTGTGTGTGTGTGTGTGTGTGTGTGTGTGTGTGTGTGTGTGTGTGTGTGTGTGTGTGTGTGTGTGTGTGTGTGTGTGTGTGTGTGTGTGTGTGTGTGTGTGTGTGTGTGTGTGTGTGTGTGTGTGTGTGTGTGTGTGTGTGTGGTTAGGTTTACCTGGTAGGATACTGCCATGCCTTCAGATACTGTCCTGGTGATCAACATGTGGAGTACCGTGAGGACAGCCGGACGCCACACGAGGGCAGCGTGGAGTTCATCAGCCTGGACGCTCATAAAGGAGCAGGTCAGTCCCTCCTCTGGACTCCTTTCACCAGCCAATCAGACGCCATTTCACTCCACAAGCTGACACTCAACACTCTCAGATGAATTTACATGAGCACCAGCTGCCCTCCTCCCACAGTCCATCTGTCTGCATACACAGGCGTCACATGATAACACTGATCTGATGTTTTTCTTTTGAATGATTGTGATTTTCTTTTAGTGTGACAGTTCTTTCAACCTTTGGCATGTTTAATATGGAAACCACAATAACTAGGTGTCTCTAAATGTGAGGATTGTTTTGTGGTGTTGATGTTTCAGGGTGAGTGTGAGGGAAAACAGATGTAGTCATCGCTGTGTGTGTGTGTTTCCTCTCAGCTCCGTCTCGACGCAGCGACCTGCAGTCTCTGGGTTACTGCATGCTGCACTGGCACACAGGGACGCTGCCATGGACTCAAATCACTCACCCAGACCAGGTGGCCACGCAGAAACAGAGGTGAGAGAGTTGTATTCTTAAAAAATAATAGGCAATTATTTTTGATCTATCCATCAGTTGTCAATTGCATTTCTCATGCAATATTTGTATCTCCTGCTCTTTATTATGTCATATTTAGATTCATTACTTTGGGTTCTGGCAAAACAAGACATTTTAGGACATCAACTTGGACATTTTTGTACATATATCTGATATATTTTTAGACCAAACAATAAACTTGCTAAAACAACCGTCAACACACGTTTGAACCTCTGATTTGTATCAACATGCCTGCATAAGATAAGTTAGTGGTAAAATATAAAGAAATAATCAAACTTTTCTCATTGTAGGTACATGAAGGATGTCCCTGCTCTGTTGAGTCACTGCTTTGAGAAGAATATCATTTCCAGTGAGTTAAAATGTTTGTGAAACAACAGATAACCCGTTTGATTCAATGTGCATTTTGCTGATATATTTCTGTGTGTGTGTGTGTGTGTGTGTGTGTGTGTGGCCCGTTGAAGGTGCATTTCAAGCGTACCTGACTAACGTGATGGCTCTGCAGTACACTGAGCAGCCGGACTACTCTGCACTGAATGCCGGACTCAGCGCCGTGTTACTGCAGCTGGGGGGGGCAGCGGAGCAGCCGCTCAGCTTTTAGTTGAGGACGTTATCACTCTGCAACTTAGGTACAAGTATGTAGATTCTGGTCACAGGGTTCCTTCATTACACTACATTTCAATTAACTGATGCTTTAATCCAAAGCAATTTACAATTAGTGCAATAAAGCATGAAGATAAAAACTCCGAACAGTAAGAAACCTGCAGGTACATTTGCTTCAAATAAGCCAAACCATTGTTAGTGCTGGTGCATTAGTTTCAAATGAGCTCAAAACCTTTAAGTACTACACATTTTAGTGTGTGTGTGGGTTTAATGACCAATGTGCAGACTCAAAATGTTGGTTCGGACACTTAGTGCAGTTATTTAATATTTAGAAAATGTAAATAGTTAATTAGGATTATTTGAAGTGGGTTTTTAGGTGTTTTTTTATCCACAATTAGCAGCTGACACTCGGCACGGACACAGACAGGTGAAGTAGCAAAATGATACGCAAACACTGCTGTGGACAGGGGGCATCAGCAACATGTAATGTTAGCCACCTTAAAGAAATCAATATCAGTTTAAGAGTACGACCTATTTAGAACGTTTTCATATTTTAAATATAGCGTACATTCAGTTTGACGGTTGATTTGTTTAAGGTGGGTCAGTCTTTTAGCTTTCTAGAGTATGTTCTGCAGCTGCCCCTGTTTCCATTGCCTTGCTCCCGGGATTCTAGGTTCTTATACACATAAATTAAGTACACAAATAGTTCAGTTGTAAGAAATGAGGGGGAAATGTGCTTTCTCATCCCCGGGGCAAATGAGACCAGAGGCCTACAAATGAGACCAGAGGCCTGTACTACGAAGCTGGATTTTCCTAACCTGGATATGTTTGAGTTAGCCGGTTGGCCTAATCCAAAACATACGCGCTGTCGCTAAGCTGTACTACGACGCGGGTTATCAACATGGAGAAGCGCACTGACAGCGCAGCGTCATACTTCCTGAATGAAAAGTCAACTATAATATTAGACGTATGAAGAAGTTAAACTTTAAACATCCATGACTTAAACACTTTATCCAGGATCAAAGCCACAGAGCTGCACCTGCAAGGTGAATACAGCTGGCAAAAGAAAAAGTGTTTGAATGCGTACATTAACAGGTTTATGATATCACTGCCCCGTCTAAAACACGATCCGACTTTAATTACATTTGTCTCGAGTGTTTCGTCAACTTAATGTGCATACAGTATGTGACACTGAGTGTTCCACGGCCAGATACGGCTCAGCTGACTCAGATAAGGAAATATGATACATTATGATGTGATATGAATGATAATGGGACACATCGACGTCTGCACTCAGTGTACTTATGTTGTGGCAGATATTTAAGTAAGCTTTCTTAACGCGAATGTTATAATAGTCAGATTGCTCTGAAGATGGGAGGTAATATTCTATTAATGTTCACGTTCACACAGTCGGTGATTTTTGCCGGCCGTCTTTCCTGCGACGGCAGTTTTTCTGTATTTCCTTTCCCCTGTAATATGACTTGATCGCTTTAAACTCCGCACACTGAGCTCTGATTGGTCAGCAGGCAGTGCTTTCACTGAGTTGAGCTCTTAGCCTGCAACCTAACCTGCTCCGGAGCAGGTTAGCCGCACAGCATAAGTTACCATGGAGATCTAGCCCGCTAAAAAGAGAACCAGCGTCGTAGGACCGGAAAGCCGGAGTTTTCCCTGAAGTTAGCCGGCTAAGCGAAAATCCTGCTTCGTAGTACAGGCCTCTGGTCCAGAGGAGATGTAAACCTAAGTGTGTTTATAGTTTAATTTGAATGTGAGGTATTCTCTGTGATAATATTAACATATGTGTACTGTGTTTTAATTTCAGAGTCATTGAAGAAAGAAGACTATTTGGAAGATTTTACTTATTTGTTTTATCATGTTGTGTTTTACTTCTGAATTATTGCACTGAAGCCGAGTCTTTTAGAGTTCCACGTGTGCACTCGTGTTAGGTGAATGGGTTTTGATGGGAATCTTCTTTTTGGGTGTGGTTTTTCATATTCATTGCACAGTCTTTTAAACAATGCAAGGTCAACGTTAATCTCCCTTAAATGTAAGAGCGATGCAAGTTCTTAATATTTGACGCACAGGTTTGGGTTTTGTTGACATGTGAGTTTACTTGTCACAGTGTTCCTCTTTTAGCAGATACCTTTAACAGTGGTTTGTCTTTGACATGAATTTACTTCTGCTAAACATTTCCTCAACATGAGCCAACAGACGTAGATCCACCCTTCCTATATGTAGGCACAGTTAGTCTGCCTGTATAAAAAGCAATATATTTCATTTAAAGCAGTGCCTTAGTGTCCTTGATCAAAGAGCACAAGACATCTTGAGTTTAAGGCTTGTTAACAAATAAATTGTGTTTGAGTAAATGTTTTAGTTTTTTTACTTTTGTTGTTGTGAAGTTGTCTGTACTAACCCAGAGATAAACAGGTATTCAACACAACAGCAGACCTGGTCATTTTAAAGAAACCTTTATAAAGTTTAAACATTTCTGAACATAAAGATTTTAACATTTCAAGACATATACAATTCTTTATATGAAACGGTAAATATCTCTTATTGTGCACACTCTTAAAGTAATTCAGAAAATAAACACTTATCTTTAGCCTGATCTCTCCTGTGGCATTTTAAAACCTTTCATCTCTGTCACTTGAGGCACTTTCTGAATGTCGAGGCTTTTGTAGAACAACGTAAAGCATGATGCTGAAGGACTATAGCGCCCCCATGAGGCAGCTTCTGTACACAGCTGCAGACCTGATGGCTGCCTGCAGTGGAGCCGGCACACACGCTTCTATACAGACATGCTGGCAGTGTGAGGCAGCTACACATGCAGGTTTAAATATAGTTTACACTGCAGGTTGATTTCATGTTGGACCAGATGAGCTTTGAGCAGAAACTCAAAGTGTTTTTATTCAGTCCTTATATTACTTATCTTCCTGGGTTCAATGTAAATTCTGCTCTTGTGTACTTTTGAGTAGTTAACTCTCGATGATACGTAAATTAAAAGATCCCGCTTTGTAAATGAGATTGTGTCCACAGCACAAAATGTAAATCTTTAGACATCACATGCTCACATAGTGGAAAGAGCTCTGGGCTTTACACTGATTTCACACTGAAAATCATAACCTTAAAAGTAGTTTAACATCCACAAATACTGACAGTTTTGAATGCAACTCAGTAAGTGATTGTTTGTTACTCTATTAACTTGAACTTAAAAACCATAAAAAAAAAAAATGTGATTACTTCAAAATATGCACTGTAATAAAGCCGAAAAACAAGGCCGCTTAAAGCTGTTCCTGAAATGTTTTGGACATTACATTTTCACATGAAAGGAACAGTTTATTAAAGTGTAAACTAAGTGGTATCCCGCTTTCACTCAGGCAACGTGATGAAGAACATGTTGAAGGAAAAGGACGTTTGAAGAGGGACTTCAAAACGCAGAAACCTGGAGGCTCATCGCTCTTGGTCAGAACAAGGCAAATATGTGCACAAACTCGGCCCGAGAGGACGAGCTTGTTTGTCTGAGCAGAAAGTGGAACATCCTCAAGGCCTCCGATCCGCAGCGTGATGGGGAGATGGCATAAGGAGATCAGAGTGGGAGAAATGGTTTAGCTGAGGCTCCTCCGTGTCCTTAGAAGACAGTAGTAGCCAATTGTTTGGGAGAGGAGGGACGCTCCTCCTGGCCATGTGACACGTGCTCTCCTGAAAGATCGAACACAGGAGGGAAATGAACACATCTCTCTCGCCTGCAGTGCTGTGGTCACATGACCAGCTGCAGCCTCTGTTTACAAACTCCTCTCACCGGGTAGATTTTCTCCCTTTTTCTCGCTGTCATCTTCCTTCTCGTCGGGCATCTCTATCTGACACAGATCCTGCACGTCCTCCACGCTCGACTCCTTTAAAAAAACAACACATGTTTTTCTCTTTGAAGTTCGTCAGACATGTTTCACAGTGGTATCATTGTTGTAGCCGTTTTCCCCAGAGCCATCTATTAGTTACGCATTCTTCCACTTAATGAGATCATCAGGGATTTATTTTTAATATAATAACTCATTCTTTATGCTGCTCAGAGTTTTGTAACCCCAGTGTCTCTCCTCTCTCTTGTGCCTGCAACGCAACCACTACACTTTATGCAAATTAATCCCAGTTGAAAACACCTAAATAGAAATAATCATATGGGCAATGATGGTGACTTTTAGAAACTTTTGAAGCTAGTTATGATAAATTAATATATGAACAAAAAAAAGACATTAATCGGACATTTTGATTACCTGTGATTCAGAGAAACGATCTTCATCTGAGTTCCTGAATCCTTCGGGAGCTTCCATAAGGATCTGCAGGCCGTCAGCCTCGTCGTCATCGCTGCAGAGAGACAACAGGGACATACATGGTGAGTCCAAATTAAACACCATAACAGACACTGAGGGAACTATTCAAACCCAAGATTCAGGATAGAATGAAAATAGAGGCAGGCAATGATCACTAACACTGACCTTCCTCCAGAGTGAAATCTCTCTTCCTTTTCTTCTTCCTCCACTTTCTCTTCCTCCATTTTGATTTGGTTCTCTTCAGGTTGCGCAGCATCCTCCTCCTTTTTCTCTTCTACTACCTCTTTATTTCCTCCCTCCTTTCCCTCTTCCTCCTCATCTTCCTCGAGGTCAGAGCAGTTGAGAAAGTCGAAACTTTCAAGGGCCGTCTCGACTTCTAGATTGAAACTAGAAGAAACTGGAAAAGGAACCTACGGAGAAAACAAAGCAGTGTTTAAAGTTAAGGTATTTTTTATTTAGTTATACGTTAAGTTTTTGATTTTTTGTTTTGCGAAGCACTCTGTGTTACCCTTCGTGTACGACAACTGCTATACAAATAAAGTATGATTGATTGATTAAAAATCACCATCAACAGAATAAACTTCACAAAAACAATGAAGTGAATGAAGCTCACCGTTGGAGGGTCCTGCGGTGGTTTGGACTCCTGGACGGACTGACTGCGTTTCTCTGATGCTTCGTCCTCTGCTGCTTCAGTGGTGCTGTCCTTTGTTTCTGCTTCAGTCTGTCCAGCCTGCACTGGCAAGTCCTCAGACTGTTTTACCTCCTCTGCTGAAATACACACATGTGGGACGCCACTTTCAGACAAATCCTGAGTGGACACAGCGTGTACAGAGGACACGTCGGGGCAGGAGCAGCTCAGGTCTGCCGAGGTTTCAGAGAGGTCCGCTGACTGGAGAGACGCTCGATCAGCCGCGGTGCAGTCATCGCTGTGAGAGCAGGAAGTCTGCAGGTGGCCGTTTGGCACTGCGTCCGTCTGAGAGAAAACCTCCCCGGCTTCGGTCTCGTCCTCCTCCTGATTGGAGGAGAGCGACGGCGTTGAGGCGCTGGACTTGTGTGGCGTGAAGGACAGCTGAGAGGTGAGCGTGGTTTGCAGCATGTTGGAGGCCGTGAGCTTCTGAGCGTGGTGAGCGAGCGCCGGGCTGGACGAGTCGTCGGAGGACTCAGACGAGTTGGACCAGACGGTGCCGTTCTCCACTTCCCCCTGCCGCCTCAGCAGAGACTAGACAGGAAACACGGAGGACATTAACTAAAGGCCCAAAGGTATGTCGACATACTTCAGGATCACAGGTTTTAAGTGCATGTTGGTTATCAAATTACATCACGAAAAATGTAATTGCGTTAGGGTTGCAATTAAAGATTATTTTCACTATTGATTCATCTGCAGATTATTTATGGGTTAATGGTTGGTCCATAAAATATAAGAAAATTGTGAAAAATGTCTCAGAGTCCAAGGGGAAGTTTGTCAAAGCTTCACTATTCCAGCTTCTTAAATGTGAGGCTGTTATTGATTTCATGCCATTGCTTTTCCTATCTGTCTCTAGTCTATGAGTATGATATAAAGCAGAGAAAAGTAGAACATCTCTCATGAGAAAAACTTCCAATTTTGCTTTAAAATCACTCAATCGATTACCAAAAAGATGGTGTTTTGTTCAATTGATTAATTGACAAATCCTTTCAGATGTCAAATGCAGTGCATTTGATCAATGAAACAGACAAATTCCTTGATCCAGTTCTCAAACTGTTGATCAGAGATGCTAGTAATGGGCAAGGATAAAAATACGAAGTGGAACTAAAGGGAAATATCCAGTGTCATGTGGGACAAAAAAGACGAGGGGACATAAAACATGTTTTTGACTAAAAAAGGAAATTACAGAAATAATTCATTGATTTGATTTATCAATTGAGCACATCAAACATTTGCTGCTTAAATCTTAGATCTGGCCTCTTTCTCCCTCATACTATAAACTACAAATATAAAAATGTTTATCTCCTGTACTTAATGCAATATGTGGGCACTGTTAATAAACAATTTGGGTAAAGCTGTGATTGTTAATATTTTAAACACTAAATCAAGATCATCAAAGTTTTCTTGAATTCCCCCCCTTAAAAATGTAAGTAGTCACTCGATTAATTGACAAATGCCCTGATCATTTAGTAAGCCCTAACAATCTCAAAAATAATCATATATCCAGAACACATTATCTGGTTTTGAATTAAATAATCAAAATCAACAACAATATAATCACGTTGCATCTGACAAAATGTCTGTGATTATCTTTTTCAATTTTGATTTTAAATATCATTTTTTCTAATATATATATCATCAATCGGTTTGGTCACTATGAACTAAACTACAACTACGTCCCAACACACCGACTGTACTGAGGTGAATCTGGGTGTAGTGCGGCTCAATTCACAACGTAAGGGTGCCGTCCTGTCCGCCATGACTTCGTGAAGCGCCTCCACCAGCGAGCGGCTCGGCCTGGGCCTGCCCTGAGGCGCGCTCTTCAGCGAGGTGAGGAAGAGGAGGGACATATTGTAGCTCTACTCAACCACTATTAAACAGCTACAAGGGCCACAGCTCTGCTCACACATTCTGCTGTCACACGCCGCGCTACCGCTATCATTCATTCTCCGCCCATTAGCTACGCCACTCCCACAGCCACATGCCCTCACACACAGCGCTCTGCGAACACGCTCACACACATCAGAGCTACCGCTACACACAAACAAGTGGGGGAGTAGCTGAAATAGAACAAGCCAATGAAATGACAGTAATAATGGCCATCAGGAGGATTAAATATACAATGTCTATATGATGTAAAAATGAATAGCAGCAAACAGTGGTGGAAGAAGTATTCACATCATTACCTCAAGTAGAAGTAGTAATACTATACTCTGAAAATACTCCATTAGAGGTAAAAGTCCAGACTTCAAAATGTTACTGAAGTAAAAGTATTATAAGCAAAATGTACCTTAAAGGTGGGGTAGGTAAGTTTCAGAAACCGGCTCGAGTGCACTAAAATTTGAAAGTACGCAGCCGAAAAGACCTCCTTACAGAGCACCTCCTCCAACACACATGAACGCGCACATGACGTCAGCAGACTGGTGAAAGTGGCCGCCTGTTGCTGGCGAGTCATTGAAGTACTGCTGCGATGCACGCCCAATGACGGCACGCCCAATGAGGGCACGAGATACCTTTCTGCGTGCACGAGATGGAAGGCTGACAGACAGGGCGGCAAAAAGTACAACCAATCGATTGGTTGTACTTTTTACAGTATTACGGCTTCCACAGATGACATTTTTTAATGGATTTTTTGTCAAAGCACTTCAGATATTCATTGCTATCGGGATGTTAAGAGCATTCCATGGAATATAACAAAAAGTGTATCTCGAGCCGGTTTCTGAAACTTACCTACCCCACCTTTAATCATCAAAGGTGTGTACTATTATTGCACTGTATAAGCAGTACTGCATAATATTATATAAGCGTGTGTCAAGTGGTGTCGGTAAAACATTTTAGCAGCGGTGTTAAGTGTCAATAAATAGGGATACTCAGAGTACAAGTACCTCAAAATGTAACTAGATTACAGTACTTGACTAAATGTACTTAGTTACTTTCAACTACTAGTAGTTAAAGGTTTACGACAGGGGCCAGGATTGGCCATTAAGAGAAAAAATGTAATAAAGTTAAGGTGAATAAAGTTAATGTTACTCACATAAAACACCTGCTCCCGCATAGAGGGCGTGTCAGGAGGGCTCTGATTGGACAGCAGCCGCTTGGTGACTGTATTGGTGGAGGACGTCTGGTCGTCCTTATCAAACGGACTAAAAGACAAAGGAAAAAGCAGGACAACGGGTGAGAAACTGAACAAAACACACCTGAACAATTGGTAAAAACTGGTAAAAGTGTTGAACTATAATAATAAAAAGGGCCAATTAGACTAATTACCTCCAGGTGACCTCCAGGTTCAGCTTCACCGTCCCGAGGTCGTTGATGTCCACGGCGAGCGTCTGGGGCAGCGGGCAGAAGAGGTCGAGCATCTCGCAGGACACGCTGCCCACCACCACGTGATTGGCCAGGCTCTTCAGCTCCGTCACCTGGATAAACAAAACAGGAACACCTCAGCCAGAACTTCTAAGGAATGACGAAGTTAACCCATGGGATTGTTATGTTGAATTTGAGATTATTTCAGAAAAGCTTAACTCTGTGCCAAGCAAATAAACAAAACTTTTTCTATTTTTTTTAAAGCTCATATGCATTCGCAAGAGATAAAATGCAAACGTTATAAATGAAATAAAACCGTCACAGTAGGATGTTGTTGTCTCGTGTAGCCACTTTTTAGCAAAGGCCTTTTTTAATGACACATCAAATCCTCCAAGATTGCTGAGTAAATTCACACTAAAGAAACAAATGTGTATTATGCACAGCTGAACAAAAATCCACACTGTTTGAGTCACATTTGCTAAAAGCAACACATCAGTTTTACGTAAAACTTTAAAAATAACACTTTGAATTTGTGGTTTTGAATGTTTTCATTGGAATTGTTTACAAAGACAAACATTAGGAATAACGCTAGCCATGCCTTTTTAAATCGGATTTCCTTACCTTGATTGACAGCAGTTCTGTGACGAGAGGCAGGAAGATGTTCTCTTCCCCGTCCCATATCTGCTTGTTGCTGACTTCCATGCGGCCTCGTAGCCTCCAGCGCTGACGCCCATAGCGCATTAGGACCTGATGGAACCAAAAACAGTGAATGTGATTCAGCACACAGACTGTCACAATTTGTAGCTACATCCTTGTGCTTATGATTCTTACCTCATACTGGTCACCAGAACAGAGCCTTGCGAAGCCAGCGAGGCCTGAAACATGTAAAAGGAATAGAAAAATGAGAACCGTGCGAAGGCAGAGCGGATGAAAATAGGAAGTGGTAGAAAGTGACTCACCCTTCATCTTGACATGAAATTCTCCCATCTGGCTTTCTAATTCACTCTCAAGGGAGCACATGTGCTGCAGGGACAGATGGAGGCATCGGTTTGAATAATTTGACAGAGATTTGAATTTACAGCACACATCAATCACCTGTGATTTATATAGCCTGATGTCAAAGATTACACATTTGTATTTACAGACTGTACAGCATACAACACCCTCGCAGAGGTAAGGAAAACCCCCCCACAACAACCCACAATCAATGGGAACATTTAAGAAACCCCAGGGAGAGCAACAAAAGGAGGGATCCCAGAACCGACTGACATGAAATAAATGTTGTATATACAGAATAAACAACATAATAAATGACAACAAAATTGTGAATGTATATTAAAATGAAGGAACTAGAAGGAGGTCACAAAGCTGCCATTTGCCACCAAAATGAAAAAAACATCCGCTCACCTCGGTGCACTCTCTGTAGCCCTTGTTGGCCTCACTCAGGCTCTCTCTGGCCTCCCGGCTGCCCACGGCCACGTTAAAGGCCGCCACCATCTTACTCGCTCCGTCACGCAGTCGCCGCTGTATACAATACGCATCGTACAGCTCCTCTACCTGCGGAAGCATATATAATAATATAGTTTATTTGTATAGAGCTTAACAGAGAACACACAAGACACGATACAAAAATAAGACATTACATACTACTTTCAATAGGCATGAGGAAACAATGGATGATTGCACTGTTCTTTATTCTCAACGTCAAGAATAGTGGGCCATGTAACTCAATAGTTGAGGATGAAAATAAACTTTAAAATTACAGAACAAATTATAAGAAAGCCTTTTGACAATATTTATTGAAATAGTGGTAGTTTTATTAATTCATTTTTTCATTCAATGAAAAAGGTCAGATGTGCAAAACTATATATATTTTTGAAATAACTCTACTGAGCAATGGCAGCTTTTAACAGCACTGACACAATATCCCATTATAAATGAAACATTAGCATTCATTTAAAGTCGTGTTTGTGTCCATCTAATGAGTCCAATATTAATTCTCTTTTAGCTCTGATTTCTCCACCAACTCCTGAAGGAAATATCGTGCAGTCCTTTGGTCCATTGTTTTAATATAAATGTTGATTAGTGCAGCATCAAGGTAAAAGATTATCTATTTTTTTAATCGTGTATTTATGTATACATACCTTGCTGAGGTGGAACTCCAGTCGGCGCATAAACCTCTCGATGGCTTTCACTTGCTATAAAAAAAGAAAGGAATGATAATACAGGACGTCTTTCTTTTATCTGTTTACAGTTTCAATGTGAATGAAACTCACCTTGTCCAGCTCATACAAAGACCCCTGCAAAACAAAATAAAGCATTTAGCATCACAAAGTGTCAGATTAACATGCTGACTTCCAGCCTGGCACGGAAAGGAGGTCAGGCTGGAGTGACTGGTTTGACTAGAGGAGCTCTCACCAGACGACCGTTCCTCTTGTTCTCTCGTGACTGCTGACCCAGGCTGTCCAGCTCCAGCTGGTGGACCTGCAGGTACGACCTAACAACAACACAAACACATTACTGTTTAGTCCTCATTTACAAAAGCAGGCATATTCACTCCACCTGTCAGTCGTGCGTGGACTCAATGCAAACAGAGTCTGCGTTGTGTTTACTCACTGTAAGCCTCGCCGTAAGGCAGCGTAGACCTCGTCCAGCCGCTCGGGCTGCGGGATTTTAGTGGGTGGCTGTTTGGTGGAGCCTGTGAACATCCTGCTTCCTTACAAGGCACGTTTCTCTAGGATCAAACAGGCCTGAGGGAGGGAGAGGAACATGGGCTCGTTTCTGATAAGACCTTCAGGGTTATTTCAAGAAGCACATTCAAAATAGGCAGCAAGGAAACTGGCATGGGAAGAAATGGAAATATCATCCAGGCCATGTGATACACAATGATATCCTCATAATCCTAAAGATATGATTGAAACTCTTAAAAAGGCACTTAAACATACTAGAATCATACTGATAGGATTTATATTTAAAGTTTTTGATAAAAAAAAAATAACAATCCTATATAGGCTAATCCTTAATCATAAAGTCCAAACAAATAAAAATAGCAACATTACGTGAGTCTATTCTATTTTGAATGCTTTTTTTTTTTTTTTTAAATCATGCTTTATTTATCACTTTGCTACAATGATGGCAAGGACATAGAGCGAGACAGACACATTTCTGCTCACCTTCGGAGTGGAGAGAGATTGTCACTATTCTAGCATGCTTGGAGAGTTGAGTGTAGCGCTGGGGCTTCAACAAACCCAAGGACATGTCCTGTAATTACACAAAAAGGAGACATTAAGGACAGAAATGTCACACTTTACTTCGAAGGGGGGGGGGGGGGGTGGAAACATACTCTTTCACTTCCTTGGTTTTGGCCACATTGTTTTTTTTTAAAGTCTGAGACTGTGAACGACACACACGCAGCTACCACAGTGGCCACCACGGACAACATGAAGGAGTACAGTCTGCTTTTGCTTCTCTTCCCCTTCCTTTCCTCCTTCTCCACCCCCTCCACATCCAGCAGCAGCGCACAGGAAGTCTCATGGCTGACTCTACACAGGAAATTCTACACAGAAGTTTGGAAGGAGAATATAAAAACTATCCCTCCGCTGTTGGTGCCAGGGTGTAAAACTCTTTTTTTACTCCAAGATAAACCAGTAAATGTGCAGATTAACAGCAGACATGGGGAACTATAGGAAGAGAGGGTCCCGCATGGGTTTATCTAGTCACAAAAGAGATTACAGATTTAAAGCAAACTAAAGCTGTCAAGCAGGAAACCATCCCATATTAACACATGGGATCTGTGAATGAGCCCATAGCCCATTGTTTTACACCAAACTCAAAATCAAGAGAGATTTTATAAACATATGGGATTACATATTCCACCTGTTGCAAAAGAAACAAACAGATAATGGTTTTACTTGATCAAAGCTTGTTAGGGACAACATTGCTGACATGAGAGTAAGCTGTAAACTCCCTGCTGTGACTCTACGTTCTCCTGGACGTTGGCTCGGGGTGTAGCATGCCGGGGGTTCGGCTAAACTGCTAATCTGAGCTGCACACTGGGAGGATTAACTGGAGTTGCTCAGGGGTCAGAACGAGGCAAAGAAAAGATGCTATACCAGAGAGCCTTTACGTCAAAAAACAACACACCAACAACTACAGCTGCACCACATATTGTTTTTTTATCAGCATCATGATGTCAACTCTCACGATGAACACATCAGGAAAGATTGCTATAATGCACGAAGGGATTTTTTTTAACTAGTTGAAAGTAAATGTAAACTTATCAAATGTAACAATTATATATTTTATTATTAGTGTTTTAGCCAATATTAGAATAGCTCTGAAATAATTTTTCTATTTTTGTTTCGTTGTAGTTAGTTTTCAGAGTGTGTTTGCTAAAAGAACAAATCCGCCAGCTAAATCAAATCTTTAGCTAATATCTTTATTATTACAGCAAATAAATAGTTCCAAAACTGAAATAAATGTACGTTGATTTTGTTTTAATCGTTTTTTAACCAGGCAATGATGTTAGCTTGGTTTCAGTTTACTAATACATTCACAGCTTTTTTTAGTTACAGTTTCAGATTAATATTATAATCCTGATTTAGCACTATACTGAATATATTAGAAAAGCAGAACTGGGTACACTCTCTGTCTATGTGTCTCAAGTTATATCATGCAGCCCTAACACCAAACACTGTTATCCAAAATGGCCTAATGGCTTGTGCTGGACTGTGCCTTGCACCCTGGGGTGGGCACAGCTTTAAAAGTGCAAAGTCACAATGGTGATACACATATTTTTTACTCTCCCACCCACCCATAAATAGCTCAGCGGCCTTCAGTAATATTAATGATTCTGAATGCCAGTTACTACTCGGTCAAATGTGCTTTTATCCCCCCCTCCTTACATTAGAGATCATTAACTGGATTAATCCTCTCCTCAGAGCGGCGGGAACAAAGAGGACACTGTTTCCAATCACCTCACAAGACTGGAGTTTTGTCTGAAAAAAGCCTTTGGTGCTCTCACTGCATTCACAAGCGCATGCAGTCTTGTTCAGTAAGAAGTCTGGGCCTGCAACCATCTCAGATCAGGCTGAAAATAACAATCATTTGTATTATCAAATAATCTGCCAATTATTAGATCTATTCGATTAATTGTTACAGTAACTGCCTTCCCAGTTTCATTAAGTCCATAACCAAAAGATATTCAGATTAGAAGGATATAAAACAGAGAAAAGTAGAAAAACTCCATATGTGAGAGTTGAATTTTAATCATTTTAATAATCAGTTGATTTTGCTTGAAAAATCAACTGATTATCAAAAAAACTGCAGATTATTATTTTGTGGATCGTCTGAAAGATAAATCAGCTAATAGTTGGAGTTTAAGAATAATGCCTTTGATTACTTTAAGGGCTGCAACTCTTGACTTTATTAAAGGCTAACTATTTTATTAGTTGATAAATAATAATATTCCCCACCTATGTTGTACATTGTTGAAGTAATTATTTTATGCAATAATGTCTAATGGTTTCAACCTCTCAAATATAGAGATGTCCTGCTTTTTTATATCACATTCACAGAATAAACAAATACAACAAGACATCTAAAGATACATCCTTGGACTCTGAGGAGCTGGGATGGATGTTTTAAACTATTTTCGAACATTTCATAGGCCAAAAGATCCAACTATTAATCTAATAAACAATCAGCAAATCAACTAATACAAAACAATTGTTAGTTGCAGACACAAATAGATTCAATCCCACCAAGTGTTCATTGTTGGCCTGTCATCATACAAAATGGTGAAAGAAAGTCATGCATGTGACGTTTGGAGATTAGACATAATCACTACTGGAAATGATTAATTTCCTCACGATTAGTTGATCCACTAATCGACTAACAATTGTTGCATTAGTGCAGATATAAATAACTACGTAGCTCACACCCCATTAGACCCGGGTACATCCATACTTTGTTGTGTGTTTGAGGAAGAGGAGGAGGAGGATGAGGGGTAATGGTGTTACAATAAAAAGCAACCACTTCTACTCCAGATTACTGGATTACCCGGCGGCAGCAGCAGGCCACTGAGGCGGATCAACACGTTCATCCATCACGGTCTTTACTCCAAGTAGAAACAGCACAGGATGGGGCTAAGAAAAACTAATTTAGGGGTAAAACCTGTGTCGTCCAGATTTGGTATTCCGCACATATCCCACCCCAGCCCCCGGAGCTCATCACAGGCCACAAAAAAAGTCCACCCCCGTCCACACCAGGACCCCCAATACCCTGCTGCCTGAAAGTGTCCGTCCACACAACAAAACACAAGAAAAGCAGTAAGGAAATACGCGGATTAAAAGCAATTACAGCCAGTTTGGTGAATATAATTTCGATAACATCACAGGAAAGCAACTTGGTCGGACGGACTCATGACCATGTAGAGAAAAAATCTTCTTGTTGTTGTGACCTTGTCGATTAAAAGCATCCTCTTACCTCTGATTAAATGTCCGACACACCGGAGAAAACGACCGGGGTCTCATTTCCAACACGATGCTCTACACAGTTTGCAGAGGTTTACAGTTATTCTGGGCGCTGTCCCTCTCCTTGATTCGCAGTTTTTTGTGTCCACCGTCAAAGTGGCAGAAACTACCAAAGACAACTTCCGGTGGGAGGTTTTCATCATAAAAGCCGCACAAGTGAACCCGAAATTGCAGACATGAAAACATAAATACGCAGATATTAATAACTACAATAAAGCCAAATAAACAGGTAGAATGCCATCATTAATGTGTAATTACATTAACAAAGACACACCCTTGGTAACATAATCATATGAAATAGAAAACATAAAATGCATCACATAAAATGGAAGATATGCTAGAGCTCACTGTAAATAACAATATAAAAATACAATTTATAAAATAAAATCAATATCCATACAAACAAAAAATACATGTATTTTCTTCCAAATATTTGTATAATTAGCAGCGACACGTTAGATGCCTTTTTATTGTTCTGTCTGGTGTCAATAGAGTTTTTTTTATTTATTTTGTATACAAATTATTCATTTACTGTAGCCTAACAACACATAATAAATCACATAATAAGCCATCATGTGATGTATTATAAGTGCAGATAACTTAAATAACAGTAGTTCATGATTATCTGCAAAATACCTATAACTGTAATCATCAAATACATATAGTGGTTTCGTAAGAGTGAGCTACTTTATATCCCCTCTTTAGTGTAGGTTAGTGTAAGGTGCCATGAAATAAAAACGCCCATGAAGTACATGTAACACAAAATAACAGCGGTTGAGTGGTGTAATTAGTGCCTTTCCACCATTGCTGTAAAAAGTCACATTTTATAAATTACCTGACCATATCTGCATGTTTTTTTTAAATATTTTTAATCAAATAGATATGAAATAAGGCAAGGCAAGGCAAGTTTATTTATATAGCACCTTTCAACACAAGGCAATTCAAAGTGCTTTACAAAAATGAAAGACATTAAGAAAATGGCATTTAGAAACAGTCATTAAAAAGCAAAGATAATAAAATAAACATTAAAAGAGCATAATAACAGAACTCTGCTTCTCCATGTTTAGTTCTGACTCTGGGGACAGAAAGTTGACCAGTCCCTGAAGACTTGAGAGTTCTGGGTGGTTCATAATTTAGCAGTAGGTCAGAAATGTATTTTGGGCCTAAACCATTCAATGCTTTATAAACCAGTAGCAGTATATTTTGAAATCAATTATTTGACACACAGGAAGCCAGTGTAAAGACTTCAGAACAGGAGTGATGTGATCCACTTTCTTAGTGTCAGTGAGGACTCGAGCAGCGGTGTTCTGAATCAGCTGATTTAGTAATTGTTTTAATGTGACTGTTGAAACTCAGGTCAGAGTCCATGACTAGACCTAGATGTATGGCTCTATCTGTTGTTTTGAACATTGCAGACTGAATCTCAGCGCTAACTTTTATACGTTCTGCCTTGCGGCACTGAGATTATCTAATAATACTAACACTGAAGTTCTGCCACTGTCTGTGTTTAAGTGGATGTCATTGAAGACCTGTGGCCACTTTGTAAATTAAACCTTCATTGTAACACCAAATGAAATCACTCGTTTTATTTTGAAATGTCGCTCCTAAAACCGGAAATCATGTTTCTGCTAGTTGCTGTGGCAACAAGGATGTCTTGAGTCTGTCACTGTTTTGCTGCTTGTGCTTCGCTGGCGACGCCGTGGTGAATCTAACGGAAAAACACGGACATGCTGAGTTTCCGAGGGAGAAACAGTATCAGCGTCTCCCAAAAACACAACCGACACCCAGGGGTGGTCCGGTGAAACGTGTAGGTTACATTCAGGAAGTTAAATGTATCTGGTGCACGGTGTTGGGGGCCGTTGATCCTAGTTTGTCTGAGCCGGGGCCTGGGACGGAGGAGGGGGCGGCGATGAAGGACAGCATGTGGCGCTTTCTCCTCCAGAGCTCCTACAAAACAGGACGTAGCAGCTGGCAAAAAGCAAGAGTGCTGGTTTTAATTTCCTAGATTAGTTCATTAAATAGCTGCCGGCTGAAAATAAACTGCGCTTTTTAAAGTGTGTGTATATAACAATGATTCAGAGGGAGGTTAAGTTAAATATAACTGGACGAAAGAAAAGCGTAACATTCAAATTAACTATCACTACTAAATTAAATCATGATAGCATGCTGTCACCACCTAACCTAACTAGCTACCTATTTTAACGGTTCTTGGCGATACTGGTACATTTGTTTCTGCGTCATTTAGTTTATAGCTAACATCATATCAACACTGTTGGGAGAAGTACTCAGATCCTTTACTTAAAGGTGGGGTAAGTAAGTTTGAGAAACCGGCTCGAGATACACTTTTTGTTATATTCCATGGAATGCTCTTAACATCCCGATAGCAATGAATATCTTAAGTGCTTTGACAAAAAATCAATACAAAAATTTCATCTGGAGAAGCCGTAACACTGTAAAAAGTACCTACCTGGCTGTCAGCCTTCCATCGGGGCACAAATGTATCTCGTGCCCTCATTGGTCATGTGCGCGTTCGTGTGTGTTGGAGGAGGGGCTCTATAAAGAAGTGGCAGATTTTCTCCGGTTGTGTATTTTCAAATTCTAGCGATCTCGAGCCGGTTTCTCAAACTTACCTACCCCACCTTTAAAGGTTACCTATTGTGCAAAAACCAAATGTTCATGTTTTTATACATTAATATGTAGCCTATTCTAGTAGTCTCCAAAAATATTTTAATAAACCTGAAAAGGTGTATAACATGAGATCTTTACTTATGTAAACAACATTTAGTTCAAGCAAAGATTTGTATAGCTTTTTGCTGTAGTTGTTGTCCAAATACATATTTTCATCTCTTAAAAACAGGGAAGTTATCTTTACTTCATCAAATGTACATTCCTTTAGGTAAAACTTTCTGAAATTATAATATTGATTAGAAAATATTGAATTTAACTAACGAAAACATTTTCCAGTAAAAGTTCAAAATGACATATTATCTAAGACAAACGTAGAAATATCTCTCACAGTCAGCTGTAACAATAGTCAGCTTTAGCTTAGGTTACAGCAACTTCTAAAACTGTTTCCTAACTAGGAGGTTCCCAAACCTCAGAAACCACTAAAAGGCTCAAAATGTCTGTGTTGTCAGGATAAACTAAAACATGGAGCTAACCATTTTACAGAGGAATGACATTAAAGACATAGAGCTAAACACCAAGTATTGAGTTTAACAGGCCTATGATATCCACGTCCCACGGTTTAATGTTTGTAGTCTTTTTCACTAAAGGCAGTTACATCTTTTAGAAACTGGTTAACAATAAAGGGATTCTCTAGCCCTGATTCAGTAGCACCGATACTGTGTGAACAGTATCAGTAAAAGCCAATAATGGGGTCTTAACCCTTAACCGTTCATGGTGTTCGCCGGTCAATTTTGACCCATGATTTATCTCAGTCCAAAACACACCAAAAAAAAGACTATCATCCAATATTGTTTTAACTACATCATAACTAACTTATAATGCATTCATAACCGTACAATCCTGTTGCAATTTAGTGTTATGGCCCAAAGCACATTACACCACATATTGCACACGTGCATATGTGTGTTCAGGTTCAAGTGTTAGTGTACATATTCTTTGAGAAAGGTCGAGTTCCCGTGGGGGGCAAAATTGTTAGTGTATGAAGGGGGTGAGGGTGGGGTGTCTAATGTCAAAGATGAATCTTTATTGGGCCAAATTTGACCTCGAGTCACCCAAAACAATCTCCCCAGACCCGAACACCAAATTATACACTGTTTTTTTAGAAACCATCAGACTTGGCTAAAATTGTCAAAATCTGTTTTGTAGTGTTTATATTGCTGTTGTGGAGGATATCATGGAGCCTTGTTCTGATAAAAAAAACTAGAGCGTGGTTATTATATAATTTAAACGGGTCACGGGAGACTAGAACACAACATAAGGGTTAATGCAAGTGTGAAGCTGCTGTGTCTACTGAATGAAAGCTAACATAATGGGACTTAGTAGTTTTAAACAAGAAAATAATTTATACCTCTGGGACCAAAGACTATTTATTGTGGTGTGAACAAATCAGGACATACTTTGGGCAACTATCTTACAGTTCAACTAATACATTTCAGATTTTTTTAAAAATCACACTATTGTCAATCGTCAAAATCAGGATTTACATTTTTTTTATTAAAATGCTAATATTGTGGATTAAATATCTATCTTATGAGATGTAAGGCAAGGCAAGTTTATTTATATAGCACCTTTCAATGCAAGGCAATTCAAAGTGCTTTACAAAAATGAAAGACATTAAGAGCATTAAGAAACATATTATAAAATAATATCTAGAAACACTCATTTTTACATTACATTGCATTTAGCTGACGCTTTTATCCAAAGCGACTTGCAATAAGTGCATTCGACCAAGAAGATACAAACTTGAAGAAAACAGAATCATATAGTACTGTTCATCAGGTTTCATAGAGCCAAAACATGTCAAGTGCTACTCAACTGGCTTTGGATAAGCCAGTCTTTTATTAGTATATGAGTGCTTTGTTAGTCATTTTATTGCTCGAAGTGGAGTCGAAAGAGCTGGGTTTTCAGTCTGCGCCGGAAGATGTGTAGGCTTTCTGCTGTCCTGATGTCAATGGGGAGCTCATTCCACCATTTTGGAGCCAGGATAGCAAACCGACGTGTTTTTGTTGATGGGAACTTGGGTCCCCCTTGCAGTGCGAGTGCAGCGAGCGTTTGGCTGATGCAGAGCGGAGTGCACGTGCTGGGGTGTATGGTTTAACCATGTCCTGGATGTAGGAAGGGCCAGATCCATTCACTGCATGGTACGCAAGTCCCAGAGTCTTGAAGTACATACTGGAAGCCAGTGAAAGGAGGAGCGGTGTGGTGTGGGAAAATGTTGGAAGGTTGAAGACCAGAAGAGCCGCTGCATTCTGGATGAGCTGCAGAGGTCGGATGGCACGTGCAGGTAGACCAGCCAGGAGGGAGTTGCAGTAGTCTAGGCGTGAGATGACGAGAGCCTGGACCAGAAGTTGCGTCGCTTTCTGGGTCAGGAGGGGACGTATCCTTCTGATGTTGTAAAGAGTGTATATGCAGCAGCGGGTTGTAGCAGCGATGTTTGCAGTGAAGGACAGGTTGTTATTTAGGGTCACACCCAGATTCCTTGCAGTCTGAGTCGGGGAAACAACAGAGGGGCCGATGTTGATTGTTAGGTCAAGAGTGGGACACTCTTTTCCCATAAGAAAAAGCAGTTCAGTCTTGTCAAGGTTGAGCTTGAGGTGATGAGCAGACATCCACTGAGAGATGTCTGCTAGACAAGCAGAGATACGTGCGACGACCTGGGTCTCTGAGCGGGGAAAGGACAGGATTAATTGGGTGTCTTCAGCGTAGCAGTGGTATGAAAAACCATGCGGGCTAATGACTGATCCGAGCGAGTTTGTGTACAGAGAGAAGAGGAGGGGACCAAGGAAAGAGCCCTGAAGGACCCCTGTAGTTAATTGACAAGGGTCGGACTCGGACCCTCTCCAAGTTACCCTGTAGGTGCGGTCTTTGAGGTATGAGGCGAGGAGGGAAAGTGCAGAGCCTGAAACTCCAAGTTCTTGGAGAGTGTGAAGGAGGATCTGATGGTTCACCGTGTCAAATGCAGCAGACAGGTCCAAAAGGATGATGACAGAGGAGAGGGAGGCTGCTTTAGCAGTGTGCAGTTCCTCAGAGACAGCGAGGAGGGCAGTTTCTGTTGAGTGACCTGCCTTGAAACCAGACTGGTGCGGATCAAGAAGGTTTTTCTGATGGAGATAACAGGAGAGTTGTTTAAAGACAGCGCGTTCAAGTGTTTTAGACAGGAACGGGAGGAGAGAGACTGGCCTGTAGTTTATAACATCGGACGGGTTGAGAGTGGGTTTCTTTAGGAGAGGGTTTACTCTTGCCTCCTTGAGACTGTTTGGAAAGTGACCAGAAGTTAGAGAAGTGTTGATGAAATGGGTGAGAAACAGTAAAATATCAGGAGCGATAGTCTGAAGGAGGTTTGAGTGGATAGGGTCCAGAGGACAGGTGGTAGGACGGGCAGAGGTAATGAGGGTAAGAACCTCACTTGGAGAGAGAGGGGGAAAAGGAGGTTAGTGTGTGGGTGAACGGTGGGACTGGTGACCCTGTGGTGAGTAATGGTGAGTCGGAAAAAGAAGAGCGAATATCATAAACCTTTTTTTCAAAGTAGTTAACAAAGTAGCTTGGCAGAAGGGAGGAGGGGGAGGAGGCTTTGGGAGGTTCGAGGAGGGAGGAGAAGATAGAAAATAGTTTTTGGGGATTGGAATAGGAAGAATGGATCTTATCTTGAAAGAAAGTGCTTTTTGCCTGAGAGATCGAAGCAGAGAAAGAGGAGAGGAGAGCCTGATAGGTTAGGAGGTTGTCAAGGTGTTTGGATTTCCACCATTTCCGCTCAGCTGCCCGAAGGATGGTTCTATTAGCACGCAGTGCGTCATTTAGCCAGGGAGCAGGAGGGGACTGACAAGCCTGAAGGTTACAGGTGCAGAATTAGAAGAGATTAGTTTGTTGTGTTTGGAGAGGGGTAGAGTGAATTAAATGAAAAAGTGATCCGAGGTGTGAAGCGGGTTTACAGAGAGGTTAGAAGTAGTGCAGTTCCTTGAGAATATGAGATCATTTAAAAGCAATGAAATGACATTTAAAAACACTCATTTAAAAGCAAAGATAAAAGTTAAAGTGCAGTTTAAGATATGAATATATCAAATAAAAGCAGCGGCAAAAAGAAACGTCTTCAGCCTGGATTTAAAAGTAGTAAGAGTTGCAGCGGACCTGCAGGTTTCTGGGAGTTTGTTCCAGATATTTGGGCATAATAACTGAACGCTGCTTCTCCATGTTTAGTTCTGATTCTGGGGACAGAAAGCTGACCCGTCCCAGAAGACCTGAGAGATCTGGATGGTTCATAATTTAGCAGGAGGTCAGAAATTTATTTTGGGCCTAAACCATTCAGTGCTTTATAAACCAGCAGCAGTATTTTAAAATCTATTCTTTGACTCACAGGAAGCCAGTGTAAAGACTTCAGAACAGGAGTGATGTGATCCACTTTCTTAGTGTCAGTGAGGACTCGAGCAGCGGCGTTCTGAATCAGCTGCAGCTTTCTAATAGATTTTTTAGTGAGACCTCTGAAGACACCATCACAGTAGTCGAGTCTACTGAAGATAAAAGCATGGACAAGTTTTTCCAAATCCTGCTGTGACATTAGACTTTGAATCCTAGATATGTTCTTTAGGTGATAGTAGGCTGATTTAGTAATTGTTTTAATGTGACTGTTGAAACTCAGGTCAGAGTCCATGACTACACCTAGATTTCTGGCTTTATCTGTTGTTTTGAACATTGCAGACTGAAGCTCAGCGCTAACTTTTATACGTTCCGCCTTGGCTCCAAAAACCATTACCTCAGTTTTATCTTTGTTTAATTGGAGAAAGTTCTGACACATCCAGTCATTGATTTGTTCAATGCACTTACTCAGTGTTTGAATTGGAGCATAGTCTCCTGGTGAAATGGTTATATAAATCTGGGTGTCATCCGCATAGCTATGGTAACTTATTTTGTTATTTTTCATTATCTGAGCCAGTGGTAGCATAATAATAATAATAATAATAATAATAATAATAGCTTGGATTTATATAGCGCCTTTCAAGGGACCCAAGGTCGCTTTACAAGTAATAGGGCAAAAACAAACATAACAAAACAAAAGTCAGACAGATAAAACAACAGATCGATTTAGGGCCCGAAAGCCTTGGCAAACAGATGGGACTTGAGGGCCCTTTTGAAGGCGTCAAGGCAAGGCAAGGCACCTTTCAGCACCAGGCAATTCAAGGTGCTTTACAAAAATGAAAGACATTCAGACAAAGGCATTTAAAAACAGTAAAAGATAATAAAACAAACATTAAAACAAAAACAAAAAATGAAAGACATTAAGAAAATGGCATTTAAAATCAGTCATTAAAAAGAAAAGCTAATAAAATAAACATTAAAAGATAAAAGTTACAGTGCAGTCTAAGATATGAATAGTTCAATTATTTCGGTTCTTGATTTTTTATTTATTCACAGAACCTCCCTTTGGAAATCCGAACATTTCTGTCCCGATTGTTAATTTAGACTGATTGTTTTCACCATGTTATGCTCGCATGACATCCACAATCGGACCCTCAGGAGGGTGTACTAGCCCCCTACTCTGCTTTGCGTTCCATAACAAAGTCTTTAAGTGTTACCTGAACACCCCGTGTTACCAAAACACTATTTTTCACCCGTCGGTGATGTGATACTTGTTCCTCAGTACAAATCACCCAAAAACTGATCGTAAACCCTGGCTACGATGGATATCCCAAATATCCTACTTTCGAGCAGTCCCTCTCATAAATGTCATGGAGTTTCAGACGGTTTTCACCATGTTTTGCTCGCATGACATCCACAATTGGACCCTCAGGAGGGTGTACTAGCCCCCTACTCTGCTTTGCGTTCCATAACAAAGTCTTTAAGTGTTACCTGAACACCCTGTGTTACCAAAACACTATTTTTCACCCGTCGGTGCTGTGATACTTGTTCCTCAGTACAACTCACCTAAAAACTCGTAACCCTGGCTACGATGGATATCCCAAATATCCTACTTTCGAGCAGTCCCTCTCATAAATGTCATGGAGAAATTAATTAAGTTTAAATTTAAAACATTAAAAGAAAAAATACATGGATAAAAGTTACAGTGCAGTCTAAGATATGAATAGTTCAATTAAAAGCAGCGACAAAAAGAAAAGTCTTCAGCCTGGATTTAAAAGTAGTCAGAGTTGCAGCGGACCTGCAGGTTTCTGGGAGTTTGTTCCAGATATTTGGAGTATAATAACTGAACGCTGCTTCTCCATGTTTAGTTCTGACTCTGGGGACAGAAAGCTGACCAGTCCCTGAAGACCTGAGAGATCTGGATGGTTCATAATTTAGCAGGAGATCAGAAATGTATTTTGGGCCTAAACCATTCAGTGCTTTATAAACCAGCAGCAGTATTTTGAAATCTATTCTTTGACACACAGGAAGCCAGTGTAAAGACTTCAGAACAGGAGTGATGTGATCCACTTTCTTAGTGTTAGTGAGGACTCGAGCAGCGGCGTTCTGAATCAGCTGCAGCTTCCTAATAGATTTTTTAGTGAGACCTGTGAAGACAAGTGTGGGGATGTTGCGAATCTCCGCAGGGAAAGCGTCCCAGAGGGTGGGGGCTGCCACACTGAAGGCTCTGTCCCCGAAGGTTCGCAGTTTGGTGCGGGGGGTGGTAAGCAGGCCAGAGTCTGAGGACCGCAGGTTCCGGGGTGGGGCATGTGGGTGAAGGATGTCCGATAGGTACTGGGGGGCAAGGGCATGGAGGGACTTGGACTGTAGGTAAGGAGGAGGACTTTGTAGGATATGCGGGACTTGACCGGCAACCAGTGTAGGTGGATGAGGGTGGGAGTGATGTGCTGCCACGGCTTTGTGTGCGTGAGTACCCTAGCAGCACAGTTTTGGACATACTGGAGCCTGTCCAGGGTTTTGTTGGGAACCCCGAACAGGACACCATTGCAGTAGTCCAAGCGGGTGGTGACAAACGCATGCACTAGGGTTTCGGCAACCGACTCCGAGAGTGACGGTCGGAGTCTGGCAATGTTCCTTAGGTGGTAAAAGGCCGATTTGGTCACAGATTTGACGTGGGAATGGAAGGAAAGGGTGGAGTCGAAGATGACACCCAGGTTGCGGGCTTCAGGAGATGGAGCAGCCGTCGACCTCGAGAACGAAGTCACCAACCTTCTGGGGCAGGGCCTTGGGTGCCACAACCATGAGCTCTGTTTTATTGCTGTTCAGCTTAAGATAGTTGGAAGACATCCATGTTTTGATGTCATGCAGGCAGTTGATGAGAGACTGAGGGGGGAGCTGGGAGGATGGAGTGGTGCTGAGATACAGTTGGGTATCATCAGCGTAGCAGTGGAAATTGAGTCCATGATGTCGGATGATCTGGCCGAGGGAGAGCATGTAAATGGTGAACAAGAGGGTGCCAAGCACAGAGCCCTGGGGTACACCGTGGTGGACTGGGGCCGGGGGTGAGTTTGAGCCACTGATGGAGACAAACTGTTTCCTGTTGTGGAGGTAGGATGTCAACCAGGACAGCGCTGTGCCAGTGACACCTAGGAGGTCTGAGAGGCGGGTGAGGAAGATGTTGTGAGAGATGGTGTCAAACGCTGCAGAGAGGTCCAGGAGGATGAGGATGCTGAGGCGGCCAGAGTCAGCAGCAATGAGGAGATCGTTGGTGATCTTGATGAGGGCGGTCTCAGTGCTGTGTTGCTGTCTGAAGCCGGATTGGAAGGGCTCATAGAGCTCATGGTTGGACATGTACAGATGGAGTTGGCTGTCGACCACTCTTTCCAGAGTTTTGCTGAGGAAGGGAAGGTTGGAGATCGGCCGGTGGTTCTGGAGGACGTCGGGGTCCAGGCCAGGTTTTTTTAGCATGTCGATGTTAAACAGAAGAGGCCCCAAGATGGAGCCTTGAGGAACCCCACGTCATATTTGTCAACTCAGATGTGTATTTTACCTATAGAAACAAAGTTGTTTCTGTCCTTTAAGTAGGATTTAAACCAATTTAGAACTGTTGCCGAAAGTCCCACCCAGTTTTCCAGTCGGTCTAATAATATGTTGTGGTCAACACTCAACAGTGTCAAACGCAGCACTGTGATTATCTAATAATACTAACACTGAAGTTCTGCCACTGTCTGTGTTTAAGTGGATGTCATCATTGAAGACCTTTACAAGAGCAGTCTCGGTGCTGTGGTTTGGACGAAAGCCTAACTGGAACACATCAAAACAGTTATTTAAATGCAAGAAATTACTCATCTGTTGAAAAACTACTTTTTCAATGATTTTACCTAGAAATGGCAGGTTTGATATGGGCCTGTAGTTGTTCATTACTGAAGCATCTAGATTATTCTTTTTTAAGAGCGGTTTAATGACTGCCGTTTTTAGGGGCTGTGGAAAGACACCTGGGTGAAGATACTTGTTTACTATATGAAGTAGATCTGAGGCCATGCAATGAAAAACATTTTTGAAAAATCCTGTTCGAATAATATCAAGGCAACAGGAGGAGGATTTCAGATGTTGTATAATGTCCTCTAGGGTTTTATCATTAATCTGATGGAATTTTGTCATGATGTCTGAATTGATTTTAGGTGGACACAGGGACAACACATTTGCTGTACCTGATACAGAAGCACTGACTGCTTTCTCTAATTTTCTGAATTGTGTCAGTGAAGAAGGAGGCATTGCAGGCCCTGGTGGATAGAAATTCAGAGGCTCCTGACACTGGGGGGTTTGTTAGTCTGTCGACGGTAGAAAACAAGGCACGTGCGTTGTTTTTGTTTTTGGCAATGATGTCAGAGAAGAAAGACTGTCATGCAATTTTCAATTCCAAATTATAAAAGCCAAGTCTCTCTTTATATATTTCATAATGAACTTGGAGATTTGTTTTTCGCCACCTGCGTTCAGCTTTTCGACACTCTTTTTTTCTGTGTTCATGGTCATGGCCTTTCTCCATGGAGATATTTTCTTAGTTGGAGCAATGGCATCTATAACATTTTGAATTAAATTGATCTCCTAGCTCATTTATTGAGATGTTAGCAGGGGCAAGTGTGGAAGAAAAATAAACAAGAGTAAAAATGTCCCTAGTATTTTCAGTTAAATATCGCTTTGTAGTTTCTGAGGTACAGCTATGATTCTTTGGACATGTGATAGCTATTGTGTTTTACCCTGAATACAGCAAATATACAGTATATTTAGTTTAAACAGTCCTGTGCCCAGAGACCACATTTACAGATGAATAATAAAAACTATGCCAAGGGAATTAGAGAGAAAAATAAAATATAGTAGTTTGCAAAAATGGGTTAAAATAAAGCAGTCTTTTCAGTATCATGAAAGGCACATAACTCCTCTTGCCATCAAGGCTCATTACTGATTTTGTTGATATAACAGCACTAGAAAATAGAAAACATAAGGAATATGGGAAAGAATAACACAATACCACTGAAGGCATGTTTAATGATCCCAACAGGCTCTTCTCACATGATGCAAAACCATGTGACATGTCACATGGAAATAAGTTAGTCAGTATTTTTTCCTGTGGAGATTGGAACCAATGTGCATCACTGCCACAGTTGAGCATGATCTATAAACAGAAACAGTTTTATTTGGTGGGAATATGTATTCAAACTAAGATAGAAGTGGAGGTAGTTGGGTGTAAAGTGCTTTTGACTTTTCCATGGATAGAAGCCACCAGAGCACTTGGTCATCGAGATACGTTGCTTACTGAGTTTAAAGGCTGCACACAGATCCTCGGATGAAACTCTTAGTTTGGGATGATGGTGAAAGCCTAGTTTAAGCTGAATGGCAATCAATTATACAAATGAGGAAACATTGTGATATCAAGTTGTCCATTTAATAAAATAGATTTGCAAGCAAAATACAATAACATTTGTGTTAGCACTCAGTTGTTACAAATCAGCAAATGTTGATAAACAATGTTTCTAGACATGATTTCTTGAGGCTTACTAACACACACATTACAACTTGTCCAAAACAAGAATGATTTTAAATATCCATGATTGAGATCATTACTGCTGCAGAAACCTACATCAGTCTCTTGGATGTACAGTCACATCTGTTCTCCTCTGCCACACCGTTATTAAAATATCATTCAAGCTGCTACATCGCATTGCCAATAGTACAAAAATATAACAACCCAAAGTGGAATGGCTACAAAAGGGAGCAAGACAACTTTCTTCAAACTCATCAGTGACAATGCTTAGTTCATACAGGTCATCTAGGGGTGTTGCAAGAAAGGAGCATAAGATAAGCAGTCTATTAAGCTTTTGAAAACTAGAAATTGGCAAAACAAAACAAGGGAATTACTAACCACAGAAAGAGAAAAATATGTAACTTTCCTTATCTTGGAGTGGCATCTTCCTGAAAGGTGCCTGTCTGTTTGACAGTTTCAGTGACTTTGTTAAAGCTTTGTCCTAAATGTTATTTGCTTTGCCATCTTCTGCTGCTATTAAAAGCCACATTTCACTGAGAAGTAGGTTTTAGTCCAAACTGAGAGGTAAATGGAGCTCTTCAGTGAGGATTCGGTAACGCTAAAGGCAAGGTAAAGCAATATCCATATTATGGGTGAACTTTTATTTTTAAGTGACACAGATGTCAAACTAAAGGGATTGCAAATAATAAAAAAATGAAAATGTTTACACATCTTTTGTAAAAATACACACAGTTTGGATAAGGAAAGAGTCGCTCGACCATGTTAAAACATTTAGTGGATTATAGAAATGTACATATGCCAGGCCATTTTCTACCACTTAACTTCAGGGCTAAAGATACTGCTGTGAATTACAGCCACCCCAAACGTACTTTTTTGGTAGGTAAATCTTATTAAAAATATTGTTTTCACTCAAACTCATTATCAATACATGATTAAAAAGCAAATCTTAAATTACAACAGTGATGTTTGTTTCTGTGCAGGATGCAAGAGTTTGTTATCCTATGCCATCTTATGCCAAGAATTTTAAAATGAACATGTGATCGGGGCTCTGTGTGTCTACAGGTGTCGTCCATCACCGGTCCATCATGCTGAGGATCATCTCAGGGGTCAGGTCTCCGTTGGGCGGGGCCTCCGCCTCTACTGCCCCCTCCTCCTCCTCCTGGGACAACTCCTCCAGCTGGATGGTGGTCTTTTCTCCCCCGACCACCACCTGCTCCACGGTCTCATCATCCTGGTCCACTTGATCGGCTCCCACCTCCTTCTTCACGATGATGTCATCCACCTCTCCAGTGGCCTCGTCCTCCACACGGATGATAGCGGCTGCTGTGGAGAGAGATTCAGGTAAGGTCCCAGGTACTTAAATAATAAATAAAAATCAGTATAATTAAAACGGATTTAGAAAAAGAAACCGATGATTTTATATATATATATATTTTTGTATATAGTAGATATCAGACTAAAACTTTGTTTACATCTGCATAGATGCACACAAAGGCTCTATGCAACCAAAACACTTCTCATATGAAATATTCATGGTCACTAGCGATGGTATCGTTAATGTTTTAACGGTACTACTACTTTTATCGATACGGTCTTTTAACGGTACTTTTAGAGTAACTAAACAAATTGTGAACAAACCTAACATTGCTTTTTATTTAAATTAAATGCATAATATTTCACATCAAAAGAAACAATGTTTTAACAAATCGTATTTACTATTCTGTCATCAGATTATTTAACAGAATAGCTGAAACTTTAACAAAATAAATAACTCAGTTACCTCTAATCATTAACCCATGTTTGTATAATTGAGTTAACTGTGTTGCTGCTAGCATACATAATACCTGACGTGGAAACCTTACTCGTGGATGGGGCTACAGAGCTACTAGAAAGAAAGACAGTCGAACCCGGTGCATTTCTCCGTCTGAATGTGGTGCACTTTTGCTACATTTTACGAATTGCTCGTGTTATCGCCCTTACGTGCTAAACTCTTATTGCACTTTTGGCAACGAGCATTGTCCACATCGAAACGGGTAAAGTTTAACCACACCTCGGAGCGCGCTCTCTCCGCCATCTCCGCAGTGTGTGTTGCTGCATGTAGCAGCCGCGTGTGTGTAAAAGCCCCACCCCCTCGCAAGCAGGCGGGGGAGAGAGATCTCTCGTCTGGATTGAAAGATCAAGAATAATCATAGACGCATTTTGCAGTATTTTGGCATTTTAGAAACGGAGTTGGCGACACTAAAACTGCAATGTTTGTGTAACAATAATACATATGACATATTGTTTTACATATCTCCAGTACCGATAAAAAGACCGATAACGTCAGAGCTTAGCGGTACCACGGTCTTTAATAATTCAGCCCCGGGGCCCGTTTAATACCGTGGTTCGGTACCCATCCCTAATGGTCACTTTATCCTAGGGCTGCTCGATTATGGCAAAAATCATAATCACGATATTAAAAACGATTATCCATTTACTTTGATAACATCCATTTATTGAAAAAAAAAATGTGAATAGTATGTTTTTAACAGTTGATTACCCTGAACTTTAAGTATAATTCAACTGAAAAACCAACAGAAAATAATCGTTTTATTTCGATTACGTTGTTTTCGTAATCGTTGCAAGCCAAAATCGTAATAGCGATTAATTGAGCAGCCCTACTTTATCCCCATGAAAAAGAAAATATTGGAACAACAAAGGTTGCATATTCTTCAATAACGAAGCTTTCTGAAATCCATATATATTAGTGCCGTCAAAATTATCGCGTTAACGGCGGCAATTAATTTTTTTAATTAATTGCGTTAAAATATTTAACGCATGTGCAGAATGGCCCGCCCCATACGTGCCACCAGTGGCAGCGCCAGGGTATGGCTGGGGTAGGCTACACCCATACCAAGAAATGGCTTAGCCCCACCATGAAAAATGATGTTAAAGTAAGCAAAATAAAGTCTGCCAACTCGCGGAGTAAATTGCACAGACAGCAGTTAGTAAGATTGATTTCAGTAGCCACGGTTTTGAAAACTTTTGTCACGTAGTGATCGTCTTCTCAATAGAACATCTTTGATAACGGCGTGGTGTTGTTGCAGGAAGTCCCGACGCAGAATACTTTTGCTGTAGTACAGGGCAGAGCCATATAATAGTAATAATATGGCTCTGGTACAGGGGTGCACATAACTGGTACGCAGGTTATGTGCGTAATCTGAAATGCGTACCGTCACTTGTGTCACAAAGCGCATTTGCGTACCGACGTACTTGTGAAGCTTTTCCAGAAGGCGGTTAGATCAGGATGACAGAGTCGGTCTCCGTGTGCACAGACAGGGCTGCTGTTAACGTCGGTCTGTACAACGGAACTGTGCCAAAACTACGCCAACCGGCTGCGGAGGGAGACTCCCCCCTTCACTGGAGAACTGCGCTAAAAACAGCTGATCACAACGATCACAACGAGTATTTTAGTCTGACTCTTACTGGCTGGTTTGTTCTTTGGAGGCCGTCCACGTTTCCTCTTGACTGGGGGCTCGATAGGGGCTGGGATCGGGACAACAGGGGGGGCCTGTTCCACCTCAAGCTCACTTAACTCCTCTTCCTCCTCGATATCTTCCAGTTCATCCTCTACAGATTAATGAGGAAAACAAGAATGTTAAAAAAAAAAAAGTTTAACACAGCAGAAACTACAGCCACACGCAAACAAAAAAAGGTACAAGATCACCATCTAAGTTTGTTGCTATATAGATATAACGCAAATGTATACTTCTGGGAAAGTTAAACATGTCACAACCTTTTTCATTCAAATTAAAAGCGAGAACATTTATCCTTTTAAATTCTGAACGAATGTCATATTCTGATGTCAAATTCGGGGACTGTAACACAAAATAGCTGAACTCTGTAACATATCATACCCGTGTCTTCCTCGTCCCTCCTGCTCTGCATCTTCCTCTTCCTGCCCCGGCGTGCCTTTTTGGGCGCAGGAGTTCCATTTTCATCCTCATCCTCATCGACTTCGCCGTTGCAGTTCTCAGTGTGACGCAGCATTGTGTTCTGTGGAGCACAAAAATAATCAAAACTCAGAGACTTGCTGTATATAACACTAAAAAGTGCAGGTGTGCTAAAATTCCTCCTACCCTGCGAGTGAACGTCTTGTTACACTTGGAGCAGACGAAGGCAGTGGGGATAAAGTTGGGGTCGTGGTAGCGCTTGAAGTGCATATCCAGAAGCTGCTTCTGCCTGAAGGTTTTGTCACACTGGCTGCAGGCAAACGGCTTCTCCCCTGTGTGTGTGCGCTTGTGCATCACCATGTGGCGTTCCTATGGAGGCAACCGGTCAGAGATCAATACTAATCTATTAATCATGAAAATGAACACTGCCCATGTGCTTTATATTAAAATGGATACACACCTGTCTGCAGCAGTAGTCACACTGTTCACACTTGAAGCGTTTCTCATTCTTGTGGGTTTTCTGGTGCTGGATGAGAGCGTATCGCTCATGAAACACAGCATCACAGTAACGGCACTTCTTTCCCTTCTCAATAAATGAGTGTTGCTTCCTCAAATGAACACCTAGAAAAGACATGGCAAAGATGTGAAAACCTTCGTCAAAGTTTCTTTGTCATTTTGCATTAATAGAGACTAAAACAGCTCTGAAGCCTTTCAGTTCAAATTAATGCAAATCCTTGCTCAGAATGACAAAATATATATTACTAACCAAGATCGCTTTTGCGAGCAATGACCGTATCACAGTGTGGGCAGTGGAACTTTGCCACGTTCTCCGTGTGTTTCTGCAGAATGTGCATCTTCATGGTTCCACTCTGAGTGAACCGGGCATGGCAGATGTAGCACTCGTATGGCTTTTCACCTGCACAAAAAAAGAAGAAGATTTAAGTGAGATATTCTTTTTAAGGTGGACCAAACATTTTCTATTGGTGTATATGGTGTTAGTGTATCACCTGAATGTGTCCTCATGTGTCTTTTCAGCTTATAGGTGTCTCTGCTGGCATAGCTGCACAGACTGCACTGGAAAGGTCGCTCTCCTGTATGAGAGCGGATGTGCCTTTTCAACTTGCTCACCTGGAGAAAAATACAGAAAACTTAAAATAAGTGATCATGCCTGGATGTTCATCGCAGATGAGCTCTCTGATCAAAAAGTGATTACTTGCCTCCACACTGCAGTAGTCACACATGGAGCACTTGAAGGGCTTCTCATGCGTGTGTTTGTAGCGCCGATGACGCACCAACTCTCCGCTGGTCACAAATGCCATGTCGCAGTCTTGGCATTTATGTGGACGAGTGCCTAAAGAAAGAAAAGTTGCCACTTATTAATAAAGATATATCATTCCTGCTTTGGCTTCAACATGACACACAAAGTAAAGAAACTGAGTAGTGACACAATAGGAGGGATAACAAAATTCAGAATCTGAAACTAGCCATAAATTAGGAACATTTTCCACATCAATTTATCTAAATATTTCAACTGTAGATAAAGTGTTACCTACACAAGAATAATTATGTTTGCATTACCTGTGTGTGTATTGAGGTGGTTTCTCAGCAGAGTGACCGTTCGGAAGGCCCGCCCACACAAGTGACATTTATGTGGCCTCTCGTCTGTATGGCTCTTCATGTGTCTGTCCAGGTTGGAGCGCCTTGGACAGGTGTAGCTACACAACTCGCACTGGAAAGTCTTCTTTACACCTGCAAACACGTTTTAATATTTAAAATAAAAGACACAACCACAATAAATGTTGAGTCTTTCATCATCATGTCAAAATGTCTAATGAAACCTCGTCAAATATTAACCTTTCTTCTTGATCTTGGTGGGCTTTGGTGGCTTCATGTTGCCCACAACCTTCTCTGCATTCACTTCAGACAGCATCCCCTCCTGCTGCTCTTCTTCAAAGTCGTACACAGAAACATCCATGTCCCGATCGCCCTCTCCGTAGCGCAGGCGGCTCTTCTTTCCCTTCTTCCCTTTACCACGGAGGCCGGAGATGGGCTGGTAGTCTGGGTCCTTGGTCCATTCTGGGTCTTCTTGTTGAGACACATTGGTTTCCATTTCTGCAGGCTCTTCCTCCTCCTCCTCCTCCTCCTCTCCCCTCACACATTGAAGCTCATCGTGTGCTGCTTGAAGCTCCTCCTGCTCTACAGTCTCTACCTCACCATTGGCTCCCACTTTAACCACCTAAAAGAACACATTTCAAATGCATATCAAGTTAGCTTTTATAATTTTCACAAAAAGAAGAGAATACCTAATTTTCACAATTCTGGTTTATGTTTTTGCAATTCAAAGAAAAACATAGTATTTTCATATTTGTTAAGCTTGGCTAGTTGAAAAATTAGTATTGGTTGAAATAAAAGTGGATATACAATTGATTGACGGTCTCCAATAATCTGGGATTCCTAAAGTTAGATCAGACTTAATTCTGTAATAACAAATTTGAGAACAGACGTTCTTGCTATAGTTTTTTTCTCACCTGGAAGCCCTCGGGCAAGGGAAGAGTGTGACAGATAACCGGATCTGAATCCTTGTTTGCATTTGACGCGTCAACATAAGTGGCCTGGAGCCCCCCTACATTGGTTGCTGTGACGGGAACCTGCACCAGCTGCAGCTGACCGAGACTTAGTGCACCTCCTGCCTGCTCCTCCATGTTCACCACCTGCATGGGGAAACATACAACCCTTTAATTAACATGATATCCCAAACAAAGCTGTTAAGGTACGTCCACACAGCAGCTTTTCAAAAATCTTGAAAATCTTGGAGCTGGGCGTGTCTGAAAGCTTGGGGATTTTTTGCGAGCAACGCGACCAACAACCAATCACATGAATCTCCCGCCCCCGACATACAAAGCAAAAAACACCGGGGATTTTATGCGAGCAATATATATATATATATATATATATATATATATATATATATATATATATATATATATATATATATATAAACTCCCCAAACAGGCGAAAACCTACCAGTTTCACCCACTGTCTCTGCCACCTCCCTCCGTGCCTGGTTCCTCCGGTTTGTATCCCGTTAATAGTTCTGGTCGTAAAGAACCGGGTGATTTGCTACCGTAATTTCTCGTTTGGAATATGAGGAAATGAACTGCGGTTTGGTTCTCCCTGCTTACACGCGGTTTGATTGGCTAGCTCTTCTACTGTCAGATTTGCATAAACGGGATTTGATTGGCTGACGCTTCCAGCTCAGCTTCAAAAGTTGAACATTGCTCAACTTATGAATCCTGTAAATCTTCGCTTCGCTCCCCCACAATGCAGTTCGGCGAAAAGCGAGGCAAAGTGACGTCATCCCCATTCAAAGTCAATGGGCAGAGAAGCGTTGGAAGATTTGTTTAAAGCTGCTGTGTGGACGTACCGTTAATCAAACATTAGACAGAACTTGTATTGATCAACGTGATCTTCACATACCTGAAGTGTGATGATCTGACCCTCATCTCCACCAGTAACAGTCACCGTGCCTCCACTCTCCAACACCTCTGTCTTCATTTGTAACAGAGCGGGATCAAGAGCGTCCATCACCAGCATCTCCATGTTGTCAGTCACGTCCCCCTGTGCAGCCAGGACGGCCCCCTGTATCAGAGCGTCTCCGCTCTCTGTCAGGCACTTTCCATCAGGAGCCAGTTCATCACTGGTCTCCATGGAAGCAACCTCGCCCTCCATGGCGACGGACTTAGTAACACCTTGATTAGAGAAAACAGGCATCAAATTAAAACAAGGACTAACAGAGGCAAAATATCGCTTTATAAAGACAAATATAGCTGGCTGAATACATTTACAGATGGGACCTTACTCTTTAAAAGAATCATCGGCACATTAGCTTTTTCTTTTCTTATATGTGGGGAGCAGAACAAATGAAACTGCATTTCCTTTGGGGTCTATTGTGGTGTAGTATTATCACCTGTGGATATTTCAAAATCTCCACCAGGGGCTGGGATGTTGTTATATTAAAAAAAGGCCCTTACTCCTCTATAGATTTTCACAAAGAGCCACTAATTTTACATTTAATGATCTAATAAACATGGCTAATGCTTTCTGCATTAAATATAATCAATGGGGTTTCTCTTAATAATGTATGGAAATTCAAACATGATTAGATAAATGGCATGCACTTAATATTTAAAATACATTTTTTTTTACAATAAAGTTATTACAAGTAGACATTCGTAATAAAAAGGCCACACACACACACTTTAGTAAACAATTAACAGCTGCAGTATTTATCAAATCATTTAGGTGTAACATGAAGTGTGTGTGGTAGATGCTAGGTAGCAGAAGTAAAGTTATATATTGAGTTGCCTACAGAATCTTGTTGGAGTATTGAAATTGTCAAACTAATAAGAATGCAGCCAGTAATAATAATACCACATATTGCACACACGTGTTATTGCACAGCACTGATGTCGTAGACTGTTTGATAGTGACTTCAATTATTTTTGACAGAATAATCTGTCTATTTGTTCGTGCTGTTGCTTTTCTAGTACACGTATTTGGAGCAGTTGATGCTTTGAGTTGTTAAAAGATTAAGCAAGACATTATCAACCCTATATCGCATTCATTTGCCATAATACAGGAATCTGGATACGATTGAGCACACATGGACTCCTAGACTTTGAAGAGTTGTATAAAAGTATCTGTTTGAGTCGAATAAAGTAGTGTCAAGAGCTTTGAGTAAACCGCAGGGGAGCAAATCAGATGCAAAAGAGCCATAACTGTTAGTTTATCCTGCATAAAATCCCATCGTTATGATGTCAAACAGTGAAGAGAACTTTAGAAAAGTGATTATCTTCGTCTTCCTGTGTTGTTAAGAAAATGCTATCAGCCATCAATCAATCGATACTTAGCAGTAACTCATCCCCCCCGTTTTAAAAGCACTTACATTTCTTTCTAACACCTTATTCGTCGTATAGTTCCTAAGTGGAGAATCGCTACATAGTTGAAACAAACGACACTACTTTTACATGAACTCGTGTTAGTTTACTCGGGAGGCGCGATGTGAAAACAGGAAACAAAGGGCACGATAAGATGGACGTCAGGCCTGAACAAACTTAAAACTGAAATACCCATACATACAACCACCCCTGCACAAATACTCCACTATGTCAGGTGAAAAGCAACAAAACGCTCAACTGGGACACGGAGTTGCAGTTTATAGACAGATTTAGTGCGTTTTGGATAACGATAGAGGGAGACAAACACCCCCCGCCAGCCGCCTGGTCGGTAAGCCCTACCGTGACACCTAGAGGCCGGCGTCGGCTCCTACAAAAACCTCTCCGTGATCGGGGTAAATGAACCTCTGCACTTACTCTCGGTCGATTCTTTTGTCCGGTATATTCAGTCGGGAGTTCTGTGTAGGTGGTTGTTCCTCAGGATCCCGGGTTGAACGTCCGTACGTGCTGAATGGCGGACTAATAATTTTCTCCCGCTTAGGAAGAGTGGGCCTTACACAAAATGGCGGCCCTTTAAGAGCTACGGAGGCTGCGCACAAACAGCACCGGAGGGAGTGAAGGGGAGTGTCCGGGAACAGGGTGAGGGTGCTGGGCGCCAGATTTGAATTCAGTCGTGGGCGTGGCGTCCGGTTGTTGCACCAAATTCAGTGACTTCATTCAGAATGTTTAGCTGGCGCTGTTTAGCTCTATCACACTAGGAGGGATATCAGCTGAATATTAAACATGTTGGTTACTTATCTTCAGGGTTTTTAAGACATTGCCATAGGTGTCTCATTTATTTATTTGTTAAAAGTATAAAGGTCAGGTTCCCTCTAAGTCTATGACACAATGTTTAAGTAAAACAGGTCAATAGACTATAAAGGCAGAACAACACAGTAATGTCAGCTGAAATAATTTACATTTTAACAGTAGGCTATATCTGCATAACATCATTCAAAGTAAACGCACAGTAAATACATTTCATGCAGACACATTTGAACAAATATTGTATGCAAGCAGCAGATCCTATTATTGAGAAGCCTTTCGTTTTTTGTATACCCTCATTGAAAGAAATTCCCTGGGTAAACCCTCTATTGGCGAGGAGCTTGATAAGACTGGCCAGTTATTTATCATATTCCTCCCATATTAAGATTCTTTTTTTAAAGAACTGAACGATTATTGATTAGTTTTCTGATGAGAAGGGAAGATCACTTTTTATCGAGCATGATGTCTAAACCATAGACTGGTCTAAACCTACTAACTACTAGGTCAGAAGTCATTTTGTTACTTCCTAAAATCAGCCACAAGGGGGCAGTGTGGATGTTGTGGCATATAAACTGTGTAAAGATAAATAATAACAGTTTTATCTATGTGTAGGGCCTTACAACGGATCGGATCATCCCCAGGGATTTTCATTTCAAACCTTTATTTAGATAACCGTTTCATAGTGTCTGTTTGAGTTAAAATTTTCCCACTAAATCATCACCTGAAGGCCCTATTTTGGATCTGTTTACCTGCATTTTAAATAAACAAATAAAAAAAAACTGATACCGTCCAAATCCCAATAAATTGTTATCTCATCACCTAACTTTACAAAATAGATATTTATTTGATTTACTTCTTAGTTGCAATAAACCTACTGTAGTTATGTTACATCTGCACTAGCTGATGCCATATATGGAAAACCTGACATTGGTTCATTAGTGGGAAACAAGTTATTTATGTGTTCCTGTTTAGAGTTAAATGCTCAAAAGTGAATCTAGAAAATAAATATTGTGCCTAAAAATGTTATGGGTCAGTTTTTAACCAATATTGAATAATATTGAATAATTTTCTATTGTGCCACTGAAGCCAGTTTAAATTATACATTTAAATATCAAAGTGTTTCAAACTGGGAATTGAGTTGCCCTGTTTGAATATCATATGAGAAAATAATTCCCATGAAACTCCCATAGACATTACCTCATGGATGGATGATTAAGATGCGACATTGGTGCTGTGGGTGTGTCAAATGTTATGGTTTCTGATCAACTCTTACAGATCATTATCAAGATATCTAACAATCATCTGTGGAATTAGCAAGAATCTGGCGTTACAAACTAAATCTAGGCTGATTGATAAAAAAATCGTGAGCATTTTTTTTTAATGAAATACATTACAAATATTTTATTGTGACTCAATCGTTGGCAGCAAGATGTGAGAAAAATAGGTGATGTGCGATAACCTTGAATAATGCAATACATATAGCCTATTACTTCTGATAAATAAACAGATATTTTAAACATATTAATATAATACGTATATGTATATACTTTTTATATATATGTATATATATATAATATATGTCTGTGTTTGTCTTTTATGTTTTATTTTTTATTTCACTAATCACTAAAAACATTTCTTTAAGAGTCTCTTGCATTGTGTTTATCAGGAACATTTAAATCATCATTCAAATTAAAACAATATATTGTGCAGCCTTCTTAAATCCTCATTATTTCTTACGATACCAGAAAGGACAGTTTCCTTTAGTACAAATGATACACCTCACTTTGAATTACAGCCTTTCAGGGCATCTGTTCCGCATATAAAATAAATTATTAATGTGTTACGTAACCAATAGAACATTTTGTTCATTTCAACTCTTTCCATATCAAACTCATATATTCTTCCACTCGGATGGATGCAGGGATGAAACAAATCTCAGTGTGTCCACTTTATTCCCTCCATCTCCCTCCTGCCTCTTCTTATTTGATCACCATCTTTTTTTCTCATGGTTGTCCTCTAGTAGGGGAGGGGGCAGAGAAAGGCGAGGCTCTGTTGTCAGATGTGTCAGTCTAGCCGGCCCGGCCCCTCCCACTTCAGAGAGCATTACATACTGCTGCTGCCTGAGCTCTTAGCAACCGTGCCTCGGCAACAGAGCTCCACAGCAACAGCGTGCCGTGTCTCCCCAATGGAGCTGCCATTGGGCGGACCAGCTCTCCGGCACTACACCCAGAGCAGACCAAGACCTCATCGACAAAAACTCAACTATCGCCCCAGCAGACCACAGGTACATCAGAGAGGTTTTTGGGAAAGATGGAGAGTGTGTGAGGAGAGAAAATGGAAGGGGGAGCTGTAATAGGGTACAGAGGGGAGAAGCAGGGGGAAGGGAAGGATGGAGGGGGAGTGCTGTGAAAGATGCCTGGTCCCTGCTTTGAATAAGGCTGCCCCATTGTAACGGTCACCGGCTGTTTGATGAACACACACTTGGTATTTCTGTGTGTGAAAGCATGATGACTATGTCTGAGAGCGGCCGGTAGTTTTTGTTTTGCATGTCTTCTCTGTCTTACCCTATTTTTCCATAGTATCGAGAAAAAAAAATGTTGACCATCTCCATTTTTCCACTGATCAGTTTGTCACAGTAGCTTGTAGACATGCAGTCACTCCCTTGGAGCCGATGCTCAGGGAGACTAAAATAAAGCAATTCCCCAGACAGGATATCAAGTATCAGTGACTTCTGCTAAATTTGTGTTCTGCAGTCAACCTCCTGATTTGTATTGCTACTTGTGGCTACAGATGTTAATATGATCAGGATGATGCAGCTGCAATTTTGATATCACATTACCTACATTTGGAAAATGAGTTATCTTGCTTTCATTCTGCATGTGAAATCTAGTGACGCCCCCCCATTGTACGTTACTGAGCAACTGACTCCCAGGAGGCTGGTTTTTAGCATGAGAGATTCAAACCAAAATACACCTATAGAGGCAGAAGTGCCCGAGTGTGTGTTTTTTTTTTATATGTGAGGGTTATGTATGTAATACTACATTCGATTCAAGCTGCTCTTCTACATCAGTGTGTTTGATCTTTGGTGTAAAATGTTTTTCTGTGTTTGTGTGTGGTAATAAGGAGACAATAATTGAGAGTGACAATGAAGTCCTTGAGCTCATGGGGAGAGTGGATGAAGGAGTTGAAGAGTTCTTTACCAAGAGAGTACTTCCTACTGATTCACCGTGAGTATCAGCTGCCTAATTTTTCTCTTTATGGCTCCTTGATAGTAATTTGGATACCAATTATAAATGAATAAACTATTTCTAGAGAACTGTTTGACAGTATACGATCCTTTTAAATAGGACAAAGCAAGAAGAGGAATCTATCACAGTGCATGAAGAAGTAGCTCCTGCCAGCTCTGTCCCTTGTCCACCACCGACAAAAACACTAAGAAGGAAGCTCGGAGACTTCTTTACCCTCAGAAAGAGACGAGGTCTGAAATCAGAACCAAGCCAGGAGGGGCGACCCAAAAAGGCCTCCATCGCTGATCTCATCCGCCCGCTCAGGGAGGTCGCCAGAGCCGAAAAAGATAAAGACCGAGTCAAGGAACACGACAAGGAGAATGAAAAGGAGAAGGGGAAAGAGACTCCCAGTGCTGTTACTGGAGATGCCGCTGTTCATGAGACAACGGGTGCTCCAATGAGGGGTGAAACTGGGCCTCCCCGCCGAGCTCTCAGAGAGGGGAAGTCCCAGTCTCTCATTCTGCTTTCTGGATCAGCTGCAGCAGGGACTACTAATGCAAGAAACACTTCAAAGGTGAGTGGGCCCTATTATAAACCAGTATCTAAATATATTCCTAAATGTCTTGTAGATGGATTTGGTCAGATCCATTATACGTTGTTAAACCAGGATTATTTGTATGCCTTATTCTTATAATGAAGATATCATGAATTGACCTTGTGCATCTAATCTGAATTAGCCTAGCTACAAATGGCAAATACGCAGGGTACTATGGTATAAGATTGCAGGATCCTGCACACAGAAAATATAATTTAAGAGAATTAAGTCAAGAATGTTAAAAAGAAAGCATAAAGATGGTGTAGTACTGGACTCCAACCTTTAAAAAATATAATTTTTTCGTAGTTTTGAAGTGGAGGATGTTTGCAAGAAGTAAAAGCCAAATGAGCTTCAAATGTAGTTCTGGGTAAATGCTAATGCTATTACTTGCTTCACAAAAGCTGTATCTTGAGAAGACCACTTTCCTGTAATTCATTATGATACTTATTATCAATGATGAACAATTTATTGGAAATTATATCCTGTATAATATTTTTGGTAGAATTACAAGAATTGCTATGATCACAGATTTTGCACAATTATGTCAGCATTCAAATCTGCGTATGTGTGCATAGACTGTTTTCTTATTTAAGCACAAATCCCATATGGGTGGGTTTACAAAGACAGTATCATTTCAGAAATGTTTGTGAATGATTCCCAGTGTTTGTAGAGTTTAAATAATGTATACATTTAGATCAGTGCTATGTTTTGAAGCTCACTCGCTACTTTGCTGTTGCCGATTTCAGAAACAATTTGAAGGCCAACACAGTTTTGAACAGAAACTCCATCTCATGCTTCAACGTATTGGAGTTTCCAAAGCCCAGCCAGGAGAGACACAGGTGGGTGAAAGGGCATGTCTCAATTTACATATGTATACTGTTATGGTCTTTGAAAAGTGTTTAAATACCTATTTTGCTCTTTTAGAGTCCGGAGGGAGAAATGAAAAAAGCAGAATCTGAAGGTATGTCTCAATGTTTAGTATGATTAAACTCCTCTGCTCCGGCTTAGTGTTAATAAAGCTCAATTGATCTTTGAAGTTGAGGGATTAAAGATACCTTTTCCATTTTAAATGGATCACTTGTCCATAAGAAAGATTGAATATCTCTTTGGGCAGATACGACTGCTGTCCATCCACTTAAGGGATAATAAATGAATACCTCTTGTAAATGATCTTTGTGCCTCAGGTACTATCATTGACAGTAAACCTGAACCACCACCTACTAAACCTCGAACGATGTCTGCATCATCAGGTAAAACACAGACACCAACACGGATTCACTCTCCAATACAGTATAGCTGTGTTCAAAATTGCATACTAACGTAACACATGTATGTACTGCCTAATAAATTAACGATTTATCACACACACGATTTATCACACTTAGGCTTAAATGACTGTGGAACAAAAACAGTTTATCCAAATTTAAGTTTACATGAACTCTCCCTCTTAATGTTATATTTACCAGAATTATTTTAAGGCATCACTTTAGTGCTAAACAGGTTTTTTAAATTACAATATGTTAGCTCCAGTTGAGTATATAAGGTTTCGTACTCAGAGATTTAGCTTATCTGGTATACATCCTTGAATTTCTCACATTCACAACATCTGCTTGCCGTTGGAAAGCATTACACATGCAATTTGACGTATGGTATGAATTGGGAATTTCTAAATATCAGATTTTCACTACACAATTGTACAAAAAAAGAAAGAAAATCAATTGTTTAGCCAGTTACTTAAAATCAAGTGTAGGGTTTTGTCAGAGAGTCTCCTGGACCGTTAGAAAGCTTTAAAAAAGCACAACTACACAAAATAATTAAATTACAATTGCACTTAAATTCAGAGAGAAATTGATTATGATTCAAGAGGAGCTGGGTTACTTACATTATCTTATTTGTTTTATTAATATATCAATAATGTGTAAATATCCGTTATTATGCAATTTCGAACAGACCCTGTGTATATGATAAGCAATCATTTTCACATTACATTTTTTTTGTAGACACAAGACATCAAATTCGCCCGAGTGTGTCGGCACACGAGTCCGCTGGGAAACCTGCTTTGCTTCCGAAGCCCGTTATCAGGCCCGGCCCGCCCCCCACAACATCTGGCCGCAACACACCTGAGAACGAGCTATCCCAGATACAGGAAGCAGAGACAAACACACCCACTAAACAGAGTCCAGCTGCAGCTCCTGCACTCACTACCATCACCACTCCTACTGCACCGACGATCTCATACCCAGTCACTGACTCAAGCGATTCTACGAGTGCTGAACCCCCCGCCGACACAGATACAAGCACTGACTCCGCTAACCCCACTGCTGCAGCTACAACACCCACGAATGTTACAGAGCACGACAGTAAAACTTCTATCCCTGAAGAAACTACCGCTGAACCACCAACCTCCATCTCTAAGACAACCTTTACAAGCACCACTCCCCCTGCAGAGCCCCCTGCCACCCCTTCAGTTACTTCCACCACTTCCTCTGAGTCTGTCATTCCCAGTCTCTCTGTCACTTCCACCTCAACAACAATAACTACGCTTTCCATTACCACCTCTGAAACCGTTTTTGCTCCCAGCAATGAAAGCTCGGTTTCCACAACAAATCTGTCAACTACATCGACTTCTCCCTCAGTAGATCCTGCTGCTGGTGGTGATTCAGCTATTTCTGTCGCCACCACAGCTTCTTCACCCTCCACCAGCACATCAGATATGCCCTCAGGCTTGTCTGCTAAAACGAATTCAGTGACTGAAGCTAGTGATGACTCCCCTTCAGTCACCTCTTGCTCTGTTACATTAGTTTCATCTGACACTAAAACAACATCTCCACCTCCAAGTGACACCATTACAACTGCAGCTTCAGCTCTCGCCTCCATTACCCGTTACTCCCTCCTGATTTCTTCTCCCGATCCTCCTCCCACCATATCCACCTCTTCCACCACCACAACAAGCCCTACATCCACTGACTGCACCAACTCCTCATCCATCATTACTCACCCAGCCACCTCTGACCCCGCTGATATATCCGTTCCCTCCACTTCCTCCAGTGAGACAAACCCCACAGACACCACTTCCACTGCCACCCCTTTATACCGGGCAGACACCAAACCAACCAGTTCATCTTCCTCAGCTGCAATTTGCTCCTCACTCACGACCGACTCTGACCCACCAAACACTAACGACGGCAGCTCTACCCTCACACCTGATAACGGAAGTGATGCTTCTCAACATTTGACTAGTCCAGGTCAAGATAATGACTTGCAGACATCTCCTGAGGGAAGATCCAGTGAAGAGCCCGCAGAAAAGGGCACATGTGAGTTAAATTGTATATATTCTTTTTTTTTTCATCTGGTTTTAAGTGTAACCTTTTTCACTCTGGGGCCTCATTAAAAGAAAAGTAATTTAAGGTATAAAACAAAACCTATCTTCCTATTACAGAGGCATTTCCTAAACTCGTGGTTGTGTCCTATTCTGTCCCAAAATGTAAGAAATCCGTTATATAATTGTGAATTTAACTATTTAATTAAAACACTCATCTTGTCATACGTGTATTTAGGAAGTAAGGATCATAATATATGCTATCATAATTTTGGATCATGGTTCTGTGATACATTCCTTTCTTTATAATTAAACAGAACAGGAATTTTGTAATATCAACAATTTAAAATGTCTTCCCTAAGTGAGACAAGGACAGTTTCTGTTATTAGGCAATGTTTAACCATATGTTGTGCCGAAGTGTTAAATGGGGACAACATTTGTTTTATTTTGTCAAGTAAGTATGTATTTTGAAGGGCATATTTTGTATTTTTCTCTCTACATAACAGATGGTGAGCTTGAGATGGTCCAAAAGAGCAAGCAAACTGAGACAGAGGAGAGCAAGACAGTTGTCCACAATGGAAAGGAGGGCGAGAATGAAAACCAGGAACCAGCTCTCAATTCTGACAGCGAGGTGATAATAAAAGAAGTGCAGAAAGAAAGTGTCAAACCCGAAGAAGACACAATGAAATCAAAAGAAGAAGAACCTGCATCAGGAGAAGATGCTGAGCTGTGTAGCGACAAGGGGGAGAAAGAGAAGGAAAAACAAGATGAAGTTGGGAAGTAATTCAAAAGTTAAGAAATTGCTAAACACGGGACCAACTACTGTGACGGGGCGAGAGAGACCACAGTAAAGAGTCAAGGGGGAGATGATCCATGGCACTTCCTACAGGGACCACCACATTACAGCAGCACACCACAGAGGGTGGACCAAAGAACTGAGATCCCCTTGGTGTGACGTAATCAACAAATTCAGCAGTGTCTTTGTCCTTTTTTAACTTTCGTTTGACTTTTTGCATTGCACGTATGATTATGTACCATAAGACAACTACTGTGGTAAAATACACCATGTTTACAAGATGAAAAAGAGAAATATGACTATTAAATGGAATATTGAATTGACTGAGGCATTCCTTCTGCTCGTTTACGGGTGATATACTTTATTTTTCACAAATACATGTTTTTGGACAGAAAACTCAGGGTACATAACTTTCTTAACTTTTATAAAACCCATGGTCTTCATGGTCGTCCTTGTCTCTGGTCAATAATGATCTTTGATGCAAGATTAATAGATGTTGTTGAAAGCTCTAGAAACTTTAATAGATTACCCTTATTATGAATGTTTTTTTACTGATGGGTTTGTTCATAATATCCATAATAGCCGAAATAATTTTTTATTTTTAGCATTAATTAAAACATGGCAAACAAATATAGCTTTTGACAGTTTTATGTAGCAATAATTATAACCAAAACATTTACGTTTTTCTAAGATGGGCCAATCTGCATAAACAGTACTTTTACTTTTGGTACTGTAATATATTACTATATTTACTCGTAACAGAGTACACTCTGGCAGTTGAACTTTTACTCAAGTAGAAAATATGAGTAATATGAGTTCAGTGAAATATAACCCGCTTGAAGATCATCATCCACACCAGCAGTGGGCGCTCGCGGTGAGAGAACCCGCACTACTTCACCCGGAAAAGGAGGGCCAAAGGAAACGACAACGAAGAAATTGTTGTGTACTGTTCGCACAATAGTTTAGACATTATTTATCTATTTTTGATAATCCATTAGGTTTCTAGCCCTCCACCCTTTTGAGGTTCACTTGCAGCTGCGTTTGGCCTCGTCGAGTTCGTGGTAGAGATGTCGGTCGTGCCCCCCAGTCGCTCGAACGCCGGCTGGCCGCGCGGAGGAGCCGTTCAGTTCGGGAACAAATACATCAGCGGGCCCGCGAAACCCCTGTCTCTAGAGAGGACCATCAACCTGTGAGTGCTACAGCTGCAGATATATACATAAAAACATCAAGTTCCCTGAAGTTAAATCTATCTAAATACACCAATTAGCTTTCTATGTCCGATGTTGGAACCAGGAGGGTCTGGTCGCATCAAACAACGTGTAGCACAGTAACTCTGGATGCACCGTGTGGTCGTGTTTTGGTCCTGGATGTGTTTGCTTTTACACTTATATTCGGATTCAGAATCAGGTTCTTTGCAAAATAAATTCATGTAATCTGTACAATAAAAGCAAATAAGAATGTGTTAAAGTGAAAGAGTAGGATTGGGGAAACATTATTTAGGATGTTCAAATATTGCCCAAGCATGTAATTGGACGACTTCCTTGTTTTTTCCACACTAGAAAGTGTATACTTCTAGAGTTGCAACTAATGATAATTGGTTATAGAGATTTCATGACATCTTAAAGTAATTGTAATTCATCCAAATGTTGTTTTAAAAACGGGCACTAAAACATACTGGAATAACATTGCCTTGCAATTTATTAACAATATTGTTCTTGCATTACAGATAGGAAAACAATGTTGATGTAACCCATTATCTTAAAGAACAACAATAACTCACAATGTTCTCCTTAATGAATAAAGGATAAACAGATTGGCTTCTTGTTTTTTGGTTACATCATAACAATAATTCTGGTTCTTGGACTGTTTGTCTGGCAGAAGAAGCCACTTGAAGGCTATTGCGGATGTTTTAATTGATAAAGAAACACTGTATTGATCTTTGGTCATGCTTAATGAGGTTTCATGTTTGTATTTCAGATACCCTCTAACCAACTACACATTCGGCACCAAAGAGCCCCTGTATGAGAAGGACAGTTCAGTGGCCGCCCGGTTCCTGCGGATGCGGGAAGAGTTTGAGAAAATGGGAATGCGGAGGACAGTTGAGGGCGTTCTCATCGTCCACGAACACAGGCTGCCTCATGTGTTACTGCTGCAGCTGGGCACCACTTTCTTCAAACTGTGAGTAGTTCAGAGGCTCCTGTGTGAAGCAGCAGAAGGTTTTTACTGAGCATTCGTCTGACAGTTGGCTTCTCTCCTGCAGGCCCGGAGGAGAGCTGAGTCCTGGAGAGGATGAAGTGGAGGGTCTGAAACGCCTGATGACAGAGGTAGCTACATCATGGCACACTGTTCACTTGCTGTAACTGTGGTCATTGTGGAGTTTATGTATAATAACTTCTGTATTCTGTTAGATCCTCGGACGGCAGGACGGCGTGAAGCAGGACTGGGTGATCGACGACTGCATCGGCAACTGGTGGCGCCCCAACTTTGAGCCTCCACAGGTTGGTACACACAGATGACTGACACGTTTTAAATATTGAATTGACTGAAATAACTTTTCAATAGAATTTTGTGTTTTGAATATTTTAGTTGAAAAGAGTTAAGCACTATCAGATCAGTTTTTAAAGTTTTAAGCAGTGTCTGGTCAGTATCTTTTGCCCCGGTGAACGTGGTTCTTAATGTTATTTGTTTGTTTAGGATTTAGTGATTTGATATATAATCAATTCGTTATTACATTTAATGTCTATGCTAACCTTACAACATTACTTATGTGAGATACTAAGAATTTCTCAAACATAATAAACAAAGTTGATTGTAGTTTCAGTCGTTTTATTTTTCCTGTAGAGTTACTCTACACTGGAAGTCAGTTACAACACATTTCAGAAGGCTGCCATTTTTTTGCTTCATAAATCCAGAAAAAAAGTTTAGTTCAAGTCTCTGGGTGTTTCTCAATGTCGAGTAAAGCTGCTCCAGAGCCACTATTTCAAGCATACTACGTCATTGAGTGCCGCCGAAGTACTGTTCCAATGTCCAGCATACTTGGAATTCTACCGAGCCTGGTGTACATCGTAGCGAGAAATTTCGAGGCTGCACATGTGTAGACTCCGCGGTCTTAAAATCCCCACAATGCTTTGCGCACGGACCAATTTCCCCAAATCTGTGACGGAAAATGTAAGGCGGGGCCTCTCATATGACGCACACTTGCTCGCCTGTTCCACTCTTCGTTTTCCGAATGCCAGGAAGTATTCTTGCCTCGCTTCTGAAGCAAGTGACTCAGAAGACGTGCTACCAAGCAAGCGTACGCGAAATTGAGAAACACCCTCTGTGCTCAGTAATGATTTTGTTTATCCGTTCGTGCAAATGTGAACTAATAAAAAGTTGTTTCTTTTGCAGTATCCATATATCCCAGCACACATCACCAAACCTAAGGAGCATAAGAAGCTGTTCCTGGTTCAGTTGCAGGAAAAAGGTCAGTATATGTACATTTTAATTTTGCACAGATGTTTAATGGAGAATAAATCGCAGACAGAGTTGAAAACCTGGGATTTCTTGTTTCCACAGCGCTGTTTGCTGTCCCCAAAAACTATAAACTGGTGGCAGCACCGTTGTTTGAATTGTATGACAACGCTCCTGGCTATGGACCAATCATTTCCAGCCTACCACAGCTTTTGAGCAGGTATAGTTTGTGTCACTGTGTAAGTAGCTAAGTGAGACACTCTGTGTTTTTTTTTTTTCTTCTGTTGATTGTGCCTGTGGTTGAATTAAAAACTGAAGGGCTATTAGAATATAGTTATGTGAACTGTCTGTATCAAGGATGTAAAATTGTCGACAAAACCTGTACAACCTGTAACTTTTATAAAAAAAAAATTCAATTGGTTTTCTTTCATGTTTGGAGTGTAACATAATAAACATTTTTATCAACACCAGTTTACACAGTGAAAGCCCAATGAATGTAAAGACTACTAAAGAGCTTTCTCTGATAGTATTCTTCTGAAATGTCAACACTTGAGACACGTACACAAGGTTTTTGCAGATGAAGATTGAAGGCAGCTGATTGTTCTTAAGAATAACAAACATGCAGGGCAGTGTGAAGCTGCGTTGCTTTTTTCTTTTTTGCATGTCTATTAATTCCGTTTAAAGATAGAAGATAGAATCGGAGGGATGAAACCCTCTTTAATGGTCACACACGCAGAACACACAGTGACATTTGTTCTCTGCTTTTAACCCATCCTAGTACCAGGAGTACTTGGAGCAGTAATCTCGGTAGTTGTGCACTGTTTCAGATAAGGATTAGATTTCACTACACTCACGGCCCGTCCACACTACAGCTTCAAAAAAAGCTTGGAGCTGGGCGTGTCTGAAGCTCGACCAACAACCAATCACATGAATCTCCCGCCCCTGACACACAAGCAGCGGTTTGATTGGCTAGAGCTTGTACTGGCATATGATTTGATTGGCTGACGCTTCCACCGAAAGCTTCAAAAGTTGAACATTGCTCAACTTTTGCAGCCTGAAACGCCAGGAAAGCTCCGCTCTGCTTCCCACAATGCAGTTCGGCGAAAAGTGACGTCACCCCATTCAAAGTGAATGGGCAGACGCGTTGGAAACCGTTTTTGAAGCTGTCGAAGCTTTAGTGTGGACGGGCTGTCACGGCCCATCCACACGGCGGAGTGCGTTGAAGCTTCAACACTTCTGCCCGTTCACTTTGAATGGGGTGACGTCACGCTTCGCGACGGGCCGTTATGAGTGGTACACTTTGTGGAATTAAATTCCATGGGTGTATAGGTGTTAACATGTTTTTTTGTAACAAAATGCAGCTTGAATCTAAATTTGCTGGCATTTGGCCTTTTCAAAAACTATTTTCAATGCGATCAAAGAACTGCTTGCCGCACACAAAGGAAGGCACGCCACTGTAATATCAGGGCTGTCCAACGTAAAGAAAATTAAGGATTTTTTAAAAAGAAATTAATACTAGGGGGATGACGTCATAACATATTACGACAAACATTTGAACCTTCAATTCAAAAACCTCAATAGAAGCTTGCAACGCCACACATTCAGATCTGCAGGGATATTAGTTTTTTCCCTTTTGTCTTGCTGAAAAGAAATTCTCTTTGCGGCAGATTGATGGTGCTCAGCGAAAAAAACGCAAGACTCCTGCATGAACTCTTATGAATTAACACAATACATCAGCCTTTAAATAATCACTAGGATATTAATTACACTACGCGTGTTACCCTGAATGCAACACTGCAGCCTAATGTGTGTGCATGAGACAGTAGTGGCGGAAGATTTGAAAATAGTATGTTTTTGGGAAATAGTATGCATACATTTGAAAGATACAGAAGGTTTTTTAAGAGTTTGAAAATAGATGATTTGATAAAGTTGATGTTCTTAAACACAGCCCCCATCAACCTATAATTATTCAGGAATTAATATGTTTTTTGATTCTTCGTTCTCCACGGTGGCATGTGAACGTTTTCTTCAAGAATTCAAGATAATCGCGGTGAGTAATTTATGTACACGTGATCATTTTAAGGGTGAAGTGTTCCTTTTAAAGGTGCCCTGTGGAGTTTCCTTGTTTTTATACAACCACTGTTGTAAATGCGTAAAACATCTATTTTAAATCTGGATTCGGTTTAATTCATTTTTTTGAAGTCTTCTCGTCTGCCTTTTCTACGGCTCACTCATCAATAGCTTCAAACTCCACAGGTTACATTTAACAGAGAAGAAAATATATAAAAGATGGAAACAATCTCAATGCCATGATTGTGCAAATAGTCTCTTAAACATGAACTGAAATTGAATAATTATCTTTTTATAGGTTCAACTTCATTTACAACTAACTTGAGTGCACAGGAGTACGTCTGGCTGTCTCTGTGAGTGCAGTCCTTTGTGAGTGAAGATGAGAGACAATGTGGAGAAAAAAAACGTTCATCTTTAGCTCAACTTTCACAAAAGAAAGCTTGTCATGTCGGGTATATTTACATTTCACAGGGGTGTTTATACTGGTTTTTTTCTGTTTATTTTGTAATCTTTTTTAATCTTGAGAAACTGCAAGTGTTTTAGTCTGTATTCCAGTTTGCTAAGAATCAGATTTTATGTTTCTTCTAAGGAGGCCCAAGTTTGATTAAACAAACTACATCCTGTTGTTTTAACCTGTAACAACGCTGTGTTTTTCTTTCTTTTTAATAAAAAGTCCTTTTTGAGTATGTTTTTGTTGTAAGTACAAAGAGCAACTGAGTCGCTGAATGATAATTATTTATGTTTACAAGAAATAATGTTAATTCTGGCAAAAATATTATTGAAAAAATCCAATCAATTTAAAAAAACAAAACAGCCATGTTTTAAAATGTTGTTTTTGTCCGCACATTTCAATTACATTTTTTTTTTAGCTGTGTTATTCTTTAATGGCTTTGTGATAATGCACACAGTTTAGACTTGATTGGGGGAATGGTCTTGCATCAAGGTGAACAAACTGACCTGAACATAAAAAGTTAAACAATACAGTCGTTAAATAATATTATATATATCTTTGAGATTTAACAAAAGTCTCCATTTGCAAAGCAAAAATGCACTTGAGTATTTACACATCTAAACGTAAAAAATCAGAAAATATTCTGTAATACATGTAAAAAGTAGCATGAACTGAGAATACTCAGGTGAAGTACAAGTAACTCAAAATTGTCCTCAAGGACAGTACTTGAGCAAATGTACTTTGCTACTATCCATCACTGACTAGGTGGCTCCATAAAAGGTAATAAGGCAGCAGAAAGTAAATAAACATTCAAATTATTAATTAAATAAATTATAGATAATTTTAAAATATATTTGTGAGCATTACACATAATTTAAAACCATAGTTTAAAACAAACAAAGTGCCATTTTAAACGTCTGATATACAACGCTGCCTGACAGTCTGAGTTCAGGGCAAAATCACCCACGCGTTTCACGTCATTTACCAGCGACGCCCAGGAAAATCTTGCACGCGCCAGTCGTGTTTTCTTTGTAGTGTGTCCTCTTTTATAAAGCGTGTCATACCTGCATGTTTATCTAGTTCACACCGCATAGTCTCTATAATGGCGTCTAAACGCCGGCCGGTGGAGAGTGTGAAGCCGGAGAAGAAGAGGAAGAGGAAGAGGAGTTGTGAGGAACCAGCGGAACTCTGCTCAGTGTTGGAAGACCAGCAGGTGAAGCAGACTGTCAGGGAGGCGTGGGGCCAGAAGACTGCCTGCACCCAGGGTCAGTGATACAGAAATACACCAGACAGACAGACAGTACTCTGAGTCAGCATACAGTTGATCTGTGTCATGTGCTACAAACGGCGGTGCAATGAATCGGAACTATTTGTGTATTTGATGGGACATTGCAAATGGTCATAGTCCCAATGCAGCATACAACCAATGTACTGTACAGATGGTTTATTACAATTTCTCACATCTAAGTCTTGTACCTAGTTTGGCTTTTTAGATGCACTATAGTCAAAATATACAGCTCTTAATGTCACACAACAGCACTAAACGACACATTGTATTAACAACATTACCTCAAGTACTGTACCTTGTTACAATTCGCAGTACTTGTACTTAACTTGAGTATTTCCAATTCCATGCTACCTTCTTCTTCTTCTTCTTCTTCTTCTTCTTCTTCTTCTTCTTCTTCTTCTTCTTCTTCTTCTTCTTCTTCTTCTTCTTCTTCTTCTTCTTCAAATTATCTTTACACAATTTTTAAAATAGAATTATGAATGATGATTATATATTATAGTTTTAGCAACCCACAGATATTCCTGCTATCTTTAGTAGCTGCACCATGAAAGAATGAACAAATAAATGCATTTCATTATAATCATTCTGCATAAGATTCTTTGTTTGGCTAAAACATATTTATTTTTATGAATATTGAATAATGTTAAATATTCAGCAACAACTGTTAAGGTGAATACATGTTGCAAAAATCACTGGGCTTTCTTGGATGTCAACCTAATCCAGTGGTACAAAGGCAATTGCTGTGGGTAAAAAACTTTGAAAAAAAGTACAATATTTGGAGTAAAGCTATAACAATTGTCAATGAATTTAATATCTCTCACATGAATTTATGAAGAAAATCCATGACATGACATGGAATGTCAGAGGCATGTTATTTGTCAACATCTCACACACTTTGTGTTTGCTCTGCAGGGGATCTGGAGTTGGACTGCCACCCTTTCCCTCACTGCATCATCAGGAACTTCCTCAGCAACGAGAGCTTCGTGGAGAACCTGCAGAGAGAACTGCTGCAGCTCAACTTCCACGAGAAGTCCAACGATCTGTACAAATTTAAACAGGTGTCCATCAAACTAACCTTCTGAATGGTTTATTTCTGAGGCTTTGTGTTGTCGTCCTATAACCTTCGCCTTGTTGTTGCTCCCACGCAGTCAGATGACCTAAAGAAGAGAACAGAGCCACACATCGCAGGACTGAGGTAAACAAAGAACTTGTGTTCTTGTGTTTATGCATATTTTACTAAAGTCTTGTCTTATTGCCAGAAGCCGTTATTAAACCACCAAACCAACAATAATAGATCTGTAGCTGTGTTTAAAGCACATTTGACTTATTGCTCATCCTTTTTAATTACATTTTCCAAACGATTGACCAACCTCTCTCTAAAGCTTGGTTACGTTTTTAGTTTGTTCCTTAGTTTTGCACTTACTTTTAAAACTTTCTTCTTTAGTTTATTTCTTTCTTTAAACTTTACTGATGGAACATCCTGAGTGGACAGCTCAAATCGTCAGAGCTATTTTTAGTTGCCTCTGATCTTAGCTTTCATTGTGATGTCATGTGCAACACATGAGATCCAACCATACTTTTAGCCTCTAAAACCTTATTAACAAAAGAGAGCATGTTGCTGTCATTTCTGCAGGTATTCAACAGAGCAAGGCAGTTTTATTTTACAACACAATACGATGCTAGAACAAATCAATTTGAAGTTTTGACAGAACTGTTAAAAAGAGAACAAGAACTTGATATATGAAACATTTACTTTAGTAATTGTGCAGAGAATGAAATAAAACAGACAATTGAGATGGATACATTATTCTTAGAGCTCTGATGAGGGTATTGATAGACATGTTGGTGGTTATGTGTCAGCTCCACCAGGTGGAGCCAGAGATCACACCTGCCTCGTAAATAATACATTTCCTTTATTAAGTGCTGTTGATTCTGTTAATATTAACATGTGGCATTTCGGACTGTACATTTAACTCGGTGTGAAATGCACTCGGCAGCAGTTACTCTCAGGTGATCCGTTTGAACCTGTTTCATATTCAGTCTGGTAACAGTGCTCAACGCAAGGGTAGCACTGTAAATTATAACCGCAGTAATAATGTTGGAGCTTTCAAACAAATGACTGGAAACAAAGATGTAATTGAATAATTATGGAGCAGCAAAAGCCGCCTAACCTGCCAAGAAGTCCAGAGTTTGAACCTAGTCCAAAAAAAAAAAAATCTCAGTGCATAAATCAAGGCAAATGAGCAGGGTGTCAACATTTATTTTATTACTATTATGACATGTTTAAAGTGAAAGATTGCAACATGTCATTTATTCTAAAAACGTATTTATGATTACATACAGTTAGTACATTGCTACACACCTTCTGAAGAGATTCAGCCCCTGGGAGTAAATACCATAATTAAATACACAATAACGGCCTCCTCTTGTGATCATCTATTATTTATGTCACAACAAAATGTCACGGTGGGTTTGAGCAGCTGAACAATCTGGCTGTGGGGTGAGGCTGCAAAATGTCTCATCTTATACGAGGTTAAAGGTACAGCCCCGTCAGTAAAAACAGGATCATAAAACGACATTTAAATATAAATAAAAAGGTTCCTGTGTGTCTTTCAGGTCAGCACTGTTTGGGCGTTTCCGCTCCTGGCTGGGGGAAGTGTTGGGGGTAGAGCTGGAGGCCACAGTGGATATTTCTTGTGCCAAATATGAATACACAGGTGAGCTTTGATTTAAATCAAGGACTGCTTTAGATGTAGGCTCTTTTGATAATATTAGTGATGACTAATCTCCTGTGAGTTATCATTTATTCCCCATATGTAACACTCTCTTCTCTCTAGATGTTCTTCTGTGTCATGACGATGAGTTGGAGGGGAGGCGTGTTGCCTTCATCCTGTATCTCGTGCCTCCGTGGGAGGACAGCGACGGAGGAACCCTCGATCTTTACACCACAGACAGTTAGTGTCTCACTTTGTGTGTCCACTTCTGTGCGTTTATGCAAGGAAAGTCTTTTAAAATCTCTCCATCTTTGTCATTAGGTAATTTCCAACCGGAGAGCATAGTGAAGTCACTCGTACCCTCTTTGAACACACTCGTCCTCTTTGAAGTTTCTCCAGTCTCCTTTCACCAAGTAAAAATATCCGTTCCTGTCTCTTTTTAAATCACTGCTGCTGCAAAGCTTGATTGCAGATTGATAAACGTGTCGTGTTTGTCCAGGTGTCAGAGGTTTTGACAGAGGACAAGTGTCGTCTGTCTCTGAGCGGCTGGTTTCACGGGCCCTCTTTGGAGCGTCCTCCTCGCCACATAGAGGCCCCCGTCCCACGGAGCCTACACTTACCCAGAGACGTGAGTTTGGTCAAACATGAACACTATCTTAATAAGAATAGTTTAAGATTTGAGGGGATACACTTAGTTGCTTTCTTGCCAAGATAAGAAGATTGTTTGAAGCTTCAGGCAGTTATCTTATCTTTAAATTAAATTACTGGAAACAGCAGGCTGATTTCAAAGGCAACAAAATACACTAACCAGCAACTCTAAATCAAACTTACCAACATGTTACATAATTTAATGTCTTAGGGGTAAAAACAGCATGTTTCTGTTTTGCTTTCGACTAATTCCTGGCCACTAACCTCCTAATTCGGAGCAAATCGTCTCCTGGCTTCAACTTTATTATTTTAAGGCAATAAGCAAGTTATCAAGTATCATACAGATAATCTGGGAAAACAGCAGTAACAAGCACATTACTTTTATTATATTATAAATTACGCCCAATGCTGCTCAGAGTAATCTCAGTCCATGCTCTTCTGCCAGAGGCACGTGATCTCTCCCTCTCTCATCAACATATCTCCCTAGCGACAGACAGGCACAGACAGGCAGGAAACAATTAATAAAACATACAAATAGGTCGCCCTGGTAGCTCAACTGGTAAAGCGGGCACCCAATATACTGTGGCTCATTCCTTACCACAGCAACCCAGGATATTAGCAGACTGCAGCCTTTTGTCCTCCCCTTTCTCCCCCTTTCCCTGTCTCACTCTCTCTGTAGCCAAGCCCAAAACATGTCTATAAAAAAACAGTCATAGTTAAAATACAGTAGTGTGAATGTGCAGCAAATAAGTTGTAGAAATAAAAGAAAATAATTCATCCTGTTGGAGACCTTCCTGATGCAGTTATTTTGTGTTGACTACCTTGATGGCATCAGATAATTAAAGACTCTTTATTATGTTCTGCTTGGACTTTTTTGACCCTATATCGACTGCCAAATGTATTCATTTGGAAATGAATGTGTTATGACATCGCCAATATGCAAATGAGAGTATCTTGCCATCTGGGCATGTGTTTCCCACTGATTGCAGAAATGCATATTGAAAGAGAGCTAGAGCAAATCAATCTAAATGCCAATGGTCGTTTCATTATACAGCCATTAAATTGTGTGTCAACATTACTTCATGATCATTTATAGCAAAAAAACGACTTGAACAGACGCAGTGTCAATGTTATCATCAGACCGCCTGAGTCCTGCTGGTGTGTGTGTGTGTGTGTGTGTGTGTGTGTGTGTGTGTGTGTGTGTGTGTGTGTGTGTGTGTGTGTGTGTGTGTGTGTGTGTGTGTGTGTGTGTGTGTGTGTGTGTGTGTGTGTGTGTGTGTGTGTGTGTGTGTGTGTGTGTGTGTGTGTGTGTGTGTGTGTGTGTGTGTGTGTGTGTGTGTGTGTGTGTGTGTGTGTGTGTGTGTGTGTGTGTGTGTGTGTGTTGTGATCACTTCAGGAAACACTGCTGATGGAATGGGTCAATCCAATGTACATGGACATCTCCTACCAAGAGCAGATCCAGGAGGAGTTTGAGGAGAACTCTGAAATTCAACTCAAAGATTTTCTCCAAGTATTTTCTCTCTCTCACTCTGTTTTAGTTTTTGCATGGCCTGTGTCTGCTGGTTGCTTTTGTCTGACGACGTGTCTGTCCACAGGAGGAGAAGTTCAGGGACGTGAGGGAAGCCCTGCGACTCTCTCAGATTCAGTGGACGAAGAGAGGTCCGCCTAATAAGAGGTAGGACATGTTTCAGAGATAGATGCACCTTAATTGAGTCCATAAATAGATAATAGGTGGTACTTAAACTATAAAAGGAACATAATAGAATCGCAGGTGCTGTATCTGTGTGCTCTCAGGTGCTATGAAGCAGCCTCTCTGGACACTCTGCCTCAGTGTTTGAGTGAATGTTTGGAGCTGCTTCGTTCAGAGGCTTTCTTCCTGCTCCTCTCCAACTTCACCGGCCTTCGATTGCACTACCTGTGTCCTGCCGATGATGAGGATGAAGATGAAGATGAAGAGAAAAAGGACATACAGGATGGAGAAGCCACGGGGTCTTCATCCGAACCATCATCAGCGAATACGAGCAGAGAGAAAGGTGAGTGTGTCAGTGTGAGCCTTTTCATCTGTGTTGAATTGGGTTTTTTCCTTCAACAATAAAAAGGCAGGAAAGGATTACAACATTTTAAATTGTAACACATTTCAGGTCAGTGTATATATGAAAAAACCCAATGTTTTGACCTCTGTTTTCTTTAGAGCCGAGCATACCTGTGTGTTGTGGTGAAGTGCGTCGATGGGCTCCTGGCGGATACACACTGTTGCATGATGCAGAAGCAGCGCAGGCAGAGTACGCTCTGGATCTTGTATTACCTTTCTGTGGTGCAGGTGAGTTTACACACTACACACACACACACACACACACACACACACACACACACACACACACACACACACACACACACACACACACACACACACACACACACACACACACACACACACACACACACACACACACACACACACACACACACACACACACACACACACACACACACACACACACACACACACACACACACACTTGAAGGACATGTCGATCAATCTTGTGAATTTTATAAACGTTCTTTCCTAGACTGGCAGTCAGAGTTTGGGGGCTTCACGTGTTATGTTGCTAACGAAGAGGATGAGGAGGTGAGTGCTAATTAGGGATGGTTATCGTTAAGGTTTTAACGGTACTACTACTTTTATCGATAGCGCTTATCGGTCCGGTCTTTTAACGGTACTCTTATCGGTTCTTTTGGAGAAAAAAACAAGGTAAACTAACTAAACAAATTGTGAACAAAACTAACATTGCTTTTTATTTAAATTAAATACATAATATTTCACATAAACAAAACCATGTTTTAACCAATCGTATTAAATAATCTGATGACAGAATAGCTGAAACTTTAACAAAATAAATAACTCAGTTACCTCTAATCATTAACCCATGTTTGTATCATTGAGTTAACTCTGTGTGTTGCTGCTAACATAAAAGTTACTCGTGGATGGGGGGGGCTACAGAGCTGCTAGAAAGACAGTCGAACCCGGTGCATTTCTCCGTCTGAATGTGGAGCACTTTTGCTAAATATTTAGACAAAATGCTCGTGTTACCGCCCTTACATGCTAAACTCTTATTGCACTTTTGGCAACGTGCATTGTCCACATCGACACGGCTATAGTTGAACCACACCCCGGAGCACGTTCTCGCGCCATCTCCTCCGTGTGTGTGTGTGTTGCTGCATGTAGCAGCTGTGTTTGTGTAAACTGCCCTGCCCCCTCGCACACAGACAGGGGAGAGAGATCTCTCGACTGGATTGGAAAGATCTAAAATACTAAAAATAATCATAGAAGCATTTTGCAGTCTTTTTGCGTATTAGAAACGGAGTTGGCGACACTAAAACTGCGATATAATGTTTGTGTAGCAATAATACATATGACATATATTTTTTACATGTCTCCAGTACCGATAAAAAGACCGATAATGTCGGAGCTTAACGGTACCACGGTCTTTAATAATTCAGCCCCGGGGCCCGTTTAATACCGGAGCTCGGTACCCATCCCTAGTGCTGATTGCAGTTTGGGCTGCCTTAACTTTTTTGTTTGTGTGCCAAATAAAGAAGGTGTTGCAGGCTACACTAAAGTAAATGGACAGTCTTCAAAAAGCTACACTGCAGGAAAATCTAGACCAAAAAACACCATGTGCCATAGAAAAAAAATCAATCAAAAGGACTCTGTGTGGCAACACTAGTAAACATTTGGTTTTAGTGTTAGTTTATTGCTGTTCCCAAATATCACAAAACATATTTCTGTGTCTGCTTCTCTTTAATTAATTGTTTTACTTTGAAACTGACACTGTGCATGGCCCAAGTGCATACTTAAAACCTTGTCTATTATATTAAGATGTCACTAACAGAACAAAGGAAAATGGTAAAATAGTAGTGTCTGTGCAAAGAGGTACACAGAGATATTTTCATTAAATGTATTCAACATTTGCTGTTTAAACGAGGATATGCCACGTACTACGAGCAATCTATTATTAATATGCTCAAGACATAATATTTATGTATTTAAAATATCAAGGGGGCTCTTTAAAAAGGACAGTGGGCTGCAGTTGGCCCTCGGCCGTTGTTCGGTCACCCCAGGTATAAAGTGTAATTACATATGTGTGGGCTTTTTTTTGTTATAATAATTGTATTGGTTCCTTCCTCATCGCAGCTCCTGACAGTTTATCCAGAGGATAACTCCCTCGCCCTGGTCTACAGAGACAAAGAAACCCTCAAATTTGTCAAACATGTTAACCACAAAAGCTTGTCTGAGTCTGCTGACAGTTCTACCCGCAGAGCTTTTTACGACTTCTCTTTTGTGTACTATGAATAAATATATATATATTTTATAACTATCTATTGTGTCTCTTGACATCTTTGTGTCATCTTCCTAAAATGTAGTGTACATGTTTAACACAAACAGTAACATGTTCAGATTCACAGGTGCTTCCTTTCTTCTTGGGAGCTATTTGGGTTTAGTGTTTTGAACAAGGAAACAACATTTTTATTTGATTAAAATCATTTATTGATATTAAAGAGTGGTCAAAACAAACTACAAGGTGACATAACCTTTTACACCAATTTTAACTCGCTCTTATTTATAAATTACAGGTTGTGAGCTAAAAAAGGTTAACCTCACATCAGTGAGAAGACAAGGGAGTGTAGATGAGACAAGACGGCTCTAATATTAAACTAAATTGTTAAACATGAGACAAGTCAATGAATGTGAAAAAACATATTTTTACTGTAGTTTATAATGTACATGTAAAGAGTTTGGTTAATTTAGGTAACTGTGGGTTGAATTAAGTTGTGTATGCTAAAAACTTGGGGCTTGAGCTTGAAAATAGTGTTAATGAAAAGAGAAAGATACTCATATCAGAATAAAAAAAACTGTAAAAACGTATGTCTTTTTGCGTCTCTTCTTGTTTTGTTCCTTTGTTCCTCTGTGGTTTTGTAATTTGTCAGATAAAGGCTGTGGGACAACAGGTGGCCCATGTAATCCATTCATGGTTAGTACTCAATTTCTTATTTATTACATTTTGCTTATTTGTCATAAATGATTTGAATGGTCAAGATTATTAATCTTAAAGACAAAAAGCATATATACAGTATGAAATTAACAGCATAGTGTTTCCTAGATTACACTACCACTGATTTGGTCTTTGAAACGCCAAACAATTCCTGTCCTAGATTACTCATTATTTTGATCGACATCACTTTTACCACTTAGAATAATGATTAAATTGCAGTCGAAAAGAATAATAATAATAGAGAACATATCATTTTAAACCATATGTAACAGATGTTTTGCCCAACATATGCACAAATGACAACAATAAAATACTTCCTTCCTGTCATGATTTTTTCCCCAGGCAGCTTGTTGTTGATTTCCACCAATCAGAACGTCCCTTTACCCCTCCTCAGCCAATGGGAGGCCAGGACGTGTGTGACGCATCAGTGGGTATGATCCAGCAGGATTCGGAAGCGTTATCGAACAATATAACAAAGTTTTAAGGTAAGTTTGTTTCTAAATTTTTAACATGCTTTACTTTACAGTAAATCTAAAAGATGATACATTAGAAACTATACATGCCTGACCCCGTGTCCTGTGGCCGTAAAGTGAACACGAAAGCAGCTTGTTAGGTCGCACCGTGGTTGAGGTTTTACGGCAGTTGTGTCTACTGTACGTGAGGTCCACAAACACGAACTTCTTTCATGTTTTTAACTTTTACACACACCTTTTGAGACTTTAAAACGGACCTTTCATGACTACGGTGGGTTAAATCCAGCTCTTAGGCTGCATCATAATTCTTCATAATAACAAAGATGTAGACGTTTTTAGCAAAGCTTGACATGAAATTCACGTACAAAATATGCATGCAAAACTGGGGGACAATACTATGTCCAGAAAATATAATTCAGCATTAATTGGATTGGTTATTGATACGGAGCCATCCTTAGGCTTTAGTCAAATGTATCCTACATGTACTCAAGTTGGCTACTGTAGCTTAGTGTCATTTTGAGGTACTTTTTAATATTTCTATTTGCTGCTACTTTCTATCTCTACCCACTACATCTTAGTGGGAAATATTGTATTTGTTGCTCCATTACATTTATTTGTCAGCTGTACTGCCGTACTACTTAATAATAAACATGTAGTTAATTATTAATATGAAAGACAAATCAATTAATAGATTATGATTAAACTATTCAGCAGTATATGAAGTAATTCAAATGAGCTCCATCAGCTGCAACACAAAAGTGATGAACACTTGAACTTAATATATATATTATTCTGAAATTTGCCAGTCAAAATTAGTACTTTACCTTTTGTCCTTTTACTTTAGTAAACATTTGAATGCAGGACTTTCACTACTAGTACATTAAACTACACTTTGGAATTAGTCTTGTATGTTTTGTTAAATATCTGAGTACCTCTTCCCCACCATCCCTATGTTCCCAGCATCATGTGTTTTCATATACTATCTTTAAAGAAATATAAAGAGAGATGGAAATTTAAACGGCAGTTTCAATGTTCTTCTTTGCCACTGTGGAAAGGTTCTAGATGGGCAAGAGCTTTTAAAAGGAAATATTTCACTTAGAGCTGCAACAATAAAATGACTCTGATCGACAGAAAAGTAATTGCCAAGTTTTTAAATAAATGATAAACGGTTGAAGTACTGTAGCTTTTCATACAAAAAATTGTGGAAAGTGCTGTTTATGTATTGTCTTTTAATTTGTATTGTTCAATGCCATGTCTTGTTATGCTGCTGCAACACAAACATTTCCCAAATTGAGATCAATAAAGTACTATCTTATCTCTTATCTTATCTTATTAAAACACAGGCTTATTTTTCCGAGGCTGCTGAAGCAACATTTTTTCATTTATTTTTTGTTGACAAATGATCTCTGCAGCTGTATCACCTAAACAAGTTATATAGGGTCTTTGCTATAATTCATCTTTGTGTTTACCTTCTCTGTTAATTTGCAATTTCCAAAATGGATGCTTCCTTTCTCTGTTTGTTTTGTCGAATACTGTTAGAGAGCATCTAAATGTGGCAAGTATTGACATGCTAATTATCTAACCAATAAGTATTTCTTTGACAATCTGTATCCCTGTGAGTAGGGATTCAACACAGATTTGATTATTATAAACATTTATTTAAAGTATACATCAAGCTTAGTGCTGTAATCCTCAGAAGACCTTTTTCCAACTTTAACCTAATCATATGAATGTAAGTGTTCACATTACAGAGCAACTCTTTTCTATGATGAGAGTTGTTTTTGTGAGGGTTGAACATGTTACTATCTATCCTGATGTGGAAAATGCTACAGGGCGCCTGATTTAAACTGGCACTGTTTCTTGGTCGGGAAGGATCATTGTCACTGAACTATCTCTTTATTGTAATGAAATATCTAATGTGTGTAAGGATAGTCTGCGTGTGTGGTTCTGAAACAAATATGTAGGAAATGATATACAGCATATTGTAGAACAGCAGATGAAACGGTCCTGCCTTTTCATTCATCTGCATTTTTTTAAACAAGATTTACAAGTACCGTGCAGTGATGCAATACAATAACACTATTTTGACATTTCATTCAAAACAGTGTTTAAATCCTCTGAATAAGGAAGGCATCCGATGCTCGGGCAGAAATCATGCAGTCAAACCGAAAGCTCCTGGTTTTTTCAGGGCCTTATTTATATTTACATTGAATACACATGCGGGCAAGAAGTGTAATCAATAATATATTGTTTTACCATTACAAATATATTGTTACATGTCAATCAAAGAAGGGAGCATACCAATTAGGGATGGGAACGATTATTAGAATATTCAAAATGATTCAGATATATGAGAATATGAGTTATGAATATCTTTATTGTAATCTTTTTTTTTTTTGGAGGGGTGCCTAAGTTGATTACATATGATCAAATGGAATAATTCCTTCACAGCGGGCAGAGCTCCAGGTGCGGATCTCTCTCTCGCGTCCGGTTATACTTCACTCGCGCTTATGTCCAAATCCATCAGATCTAGCTAGTTCTAGCCAATGATATGGCTGCTGCCCCTTCCTACACGCAGATCACACAGACTCAAACCTCATCTTATGCCCAAATTCCAGCTGAGAGGGTCTTCTCTACGGTTGGCCTGATTGTGAATTGTCTCTGCACCGCCTCTCCCCTGAGCATGGAGACATGCTCATAATGTTAAACAAGAATGAGTATTGAATGCATTCTGTGCATAGGCCCTGTTATAGGTTGTTGATCTCTGTTGTAATAGGGTTACGTTACCCTAACCTGTTATGCTGTTCGTGTATGATCCCTCCTTAACTTAAAAACCAAGTTATGTTTTAAGCATGAAAGCTGTAGGCCTGTAGCTGTCAACTGTTCAAACTGTGATCACCAGTTCAATACATTTGACAAATTCGACTTGGTTTCTATACTTATTTGAACATGTGTTTATTTATTTTTCAAAATACTTTTTTTGTTTGTAAAAATGTTCCCACATTATTATTTTTTTATAGAGTACATTTCAGTTAATCGGTTAACCGTTTCTTTGAGGGTCGAATATTCGAATATACATTAGCTTTCAAATTCCCATCCCTAATACCAATCCATAGTCTTTTATATTCATCAGTCAGTCTTTAGGCATTTTAAGTAAGTCATCCATTACTTCCATCTACCATCAGAAACCTTTCCTTTCACTATGAGACGTTTTGGGGACTTTACTGTTTCATATCATTGTTAATTTATTGTTTTAAAGTGTCTGACTGTTAGTCAGAAGCAAAGCAATTTGAACATTGGGATCTGGGAAATTACAATGAGCATTTTTCTACATATTTATAGAATAAATGATTTATCTTAAAGATAATCTTGAGATCTGCAGGTCAATTAGCTTCAGCTTTAAAGCCTCCAAGACACCAAAACATAACAGACCCAAACAAGTATCATCGATATTTATTTCCCCTAAAAGTCAGCCGAGATGTCCAGGGAATACTAGAGGTTGGCTTTTGGCTGCAAAAAGCCAAATGATGTATTTTAAGCTCCTGATGATCACTTAATCCTCATACAGCTGCACAGTACACTTCCTGAGAACTGGGAGATAGGATCGCTCATAATTACATACTGGCTAAGTTGTGGAGATTCCTGTGGACCCAGCAGCCAAGCATACTGTGTATTAGTGGAGTATGAGGACACATAATCCAGCTCAGAGGATGCTCTTTCCACCCTCTGCCGGGAGACAACACCAAGAGGGAGCCACAGTGGTTCATTTAGAGTACAGGAGCGAGGGGCTGCGCTGGGGGAGGGGAGGACTGAGATTAAACATGTTTTTATGTAATGAGGGTTTCAAAAGGAGGCTGGGGTAAAAAAGGTCGAAGTGGAGTGGGGCCACAATAAGCAGTGCGACCACTGAGACTGAGTGGGTTTAACTCCAGGAGGAAAGATATTCCTGTCTCTCTTAGAGCGGTGCTTCGCTCTTCACTGTGACGGTATCATTTGCCTCATGTGAAAGGAGAAGTATATTAAGCATTTCCTAATGCCTTAAATGTATATCATCTGATAGGAATGATGTCGAGACAATATACATTTGTTTATCACCACAATTTGTTTTAATTTAATCGTTTAGTTATGCATATTATAAAGTTAAAACAAATCAAAATCACAATGCACTGATGCAGGGATACCACTAACCACGATTCAATTTACAATAATACAAAATAGCATATTTCCACATTCAAGGCACTGAAGTCAAAAACATGGTTTCTTCATGCATGGTCAAATTTAAATGTGTGCTTGGAGAAAGATAGAGATCATCCAAACCATTTTTTTAAATGAATACATCTTTATTCTGAAGGTTATTACAGAGGGCGGTTGATCATACATCATTCATAGTAGGTTTATATCATGTGTTACACCTACAAACATGGAGATCAATTATTATTTGAATGCCAATTGACAGTGCAAAATGACAACAATCCTTTCGACCTAGCCTTATCTAAGGTTTCGATTTCTTACTGTAGGATAATGCCTTGTTTGCATATGAATACATATCATTTAATAACTCTTTAATTAAAAAAGTGATTGTGTAACGTAAATCGCCATCTAGGGGAGTTTCATAGTGATATATTATTAAAAAGTTTTCCCCTGGAGTTTCTCGCTTTAAGAATCTGAATCGTTAATCTTTGCTTGAAAATGACATAAAGCGTGTACTCTAACATATTAAAACCACTCTATCTGATTCTTTCAAAACTCAATATAATTGCATATTAAAATGTAATACTTAGTTTTGTTCTACAAAAAAAAGACTAGCTGTCACACAACTGTAAAAATATTGAATGTAATCATGAATATTGTGAATTGCTACCTCTCTAATCCCTAGTCAGTGGTGACCTTAGCAGGGTTTAGTTTTATTCAGGTCTTATGATATCATCATATGAAATGGTTTTTGTATAATGAAACAATAGCCCGTTCTCAACCATCTGTAAAGGGAACATCACAATCTGAAGTCAAATCTCTTCATCCGTTACATACTTTTTTTAAATCGCTTAAATTCACTTAAAATTGTTTTTATAGGAAATCTCTGTTAACTCTTGATGTTGTTTCTTCTTCCTCCTACCTTTTGTTCTTATTATCATTATTCATATTGGGAGGTTGAAACCCTCTTTAATGGTCACACATGCAGAGCACACAGCACACTCAGTGAAATGTGTTCTCTGCTTTTAACCCATCCAGGAGTCTCGTACTAGGAGCAGTGGGCAGCTATTGTACAGCGCCCGGGGAGTGAGGGGGGAAGGGGGATGTCCGGTGCCTTGCTCAACGGCACCACGGCAGGGCAGGAGGTGAACTGGGACATCTCCAAGTAGCAGTCCACACTCCATATTTAGGTCTGGTCGGGGACTTGAACCGGCGACCCTACGGCTCCCAGTCCAAGCCCCTACTGACTGAGACACTGCCTGACTTATTATTATTGTTCAACAGTCATACGGATGTAGCAAATCTTCACAGAGAAAGAAAATACTTTGTCTAGTTCACAGACATCATGATCGATATTAAAATAGAAATAAAAAAAAAGACATTTTCACATAATCACTAATACACCGTGAAGGATAAATAGTAATGGAGGATAATATTTCATGGGGATAAAGAGCACGTTGGTTTCTCTCTGAAAGCCCTGAAACATGCACCTGGCGATCTGAAAGGTGCTAACGGCTTAAGAATGAATTACAGCATTGATTAACACGCTGATTACTTTTTAGATTACTTTTTTTTTTTACTTTTTGTTCTACAAAATGTCAGAAAAAAACAATGAAATGTCATCCAAGTTTTTCCAAGTCCAAGGCGATGTATTTAAAGTTCTTGTTTTGTCAGTCCAAAGATATAAACTTTAGTGTTCTATAATACTTAAGAGGCTGAACAAAGCATTTCATAGATGTTCTCTCATGAAAGATATTCAGGATCTTTTGATGTTGTTTACTCATCATTGTGTGTGTGTGTGTGTGTGTGTGTGTGTGTGTGTGTGTGTGTGTGTGTGTGTGTGTGTGTGTGTGTGTGTGTGTGTGTGTGTGTGTGTGTGTGTGTGTGTGTGTGTGTGTGTGTGTGTGTGTGTGTGTGTGTGTGTGTGTGTGTGTGTGTGTGTGTGTGTGTGTGTGTGTGTGTGTGTGTGTGTGTGTGTGTGTGTGTGTGTGTGTGTGTGTGTGTGTGTGTGTGTGTGTGTGTGTGTGTGTGTGTGTGTGTGTGTGTGTGTGTGTGTGTGTGTGTGTGTGTGTGTGTGTGTGTGTGTGTGTGTGTTCAGAGGATGGCAGACCAGACTGGGCACCCTGGGCAGTGGACAGGATGTGCAGTCATCTTTCTGCAGTCGCTCTGCCCCGCTGTGGACCTGCTCTCTCTCTACAAGGACCGAGAGCAGGGGAAGTTCATCGTCTTCAAAGTCATCAAGCTGACACTCACAGGTGAGCGCTACAGTGGAGAGGGTGGATTAGGCAGGTCAGTATAACAGCTAAGGTGGGTCAATACAGGAACTTACAGTTGTTTCATGCACTGCTATATATTGAGAGTTTGGGCTATTTTGATTCCATAACATACACTTTTTTAGTGGAAAAGTTCCTCCAAAACACACATTAAGCTGTTTGTTTTGATACACTTTTATCCATTTGTGTCTGTAGATTTATATTAGATCAACCACAAGTTAGCATTAGATGATGCCTCATTTGCATATTTATACCTAAAGTTTCAGACATGTAAAAAAAGCAATAATTATATTAAGTGTAAACAATCAACAAGGGAAACTTCATAGAAATATGTTCACCACATTCTCCTGTAGTATCTGATCAAATGTAGGGAAATTACAAAACATATCTTGATTGCCGTTTCTCAAAATGAGTTCCTTTCATACTCAGAGCCAGAAAGCTCATTTTTTTGCAGCTTTTACTTGAACCAAACCAAACAGTTGTATTTACATTGAGCTTTATCCAATGTCCAGAAGTCTTTTCCAGAAATGTTCGCAAACTAGCACATATTTAGCAAGTTGATGCGCATTTCCATAATATACCTTATCTTTTCCTACTATAGTCTCATGGTGATTTATAGTATTTACATTTTCCTGTAATGTCTGCCCTAAAACACTACATTTTCTTGGATATCACATTCTAATAATCAGTATTTCCTGTGTTCAGATTCAGCTGGAGGTGTGGGAGGTTATGAGATACTGAAGGTCCATGAGGCCGACCCCTTCCTCGGGGTGGAGGTGAAGTTCGAGGATGCGGCCGCCTGTCAGCAGTTCCTGGAGAGCTACAGCTCCGGGGCGGTACGTGAGTCGCTCTGTCAGCACGCCGGCCGGCTGCTGGCCCTCACTCAGGAGATCACCGTGGAGACGCAGCTGAAGGCCAGCACACACATCCTGGACCTGTGCCTGGACAAGCTGGAGCTGTGCCTGCAGCACATCCACCTGTCAAAGGTAGCAACCCACGGTTCTGTTTGTCTCTGGTGACGTAATATGGCGCTCTGCTGCAACAATTAGATGATGAGTTGAAGTCGATCTTCATGTAGAGTCCCAAAAGGCAGTTTTGAGCCTCTCAAATATGGAGATGTATTGCTCCTTCCTTTATTATATCATTTTAAAATGAAAATATTTGTACAAAGCATTTAAAGACAACCCCCTTTGACATTGAGAAACTGAGATAGACCTTCTTTTCTGACATTTTATAGATCACGAGTCAATTTTTCTGACATTTTATAGATCAACCAATAATGGATAGAAAATAATACTACCTTCAGCGCTAATGCTCAGTATACAAATAAATAAAGTAGTTGCTGGTTAGTCGTGTTTATCAGACCGAGTTGCCTTTTCATCTAACTTTATTTATTCAGAATTGTGTACATGTCGGATAAATAATTTTTTTAAATGTTCTTTCTTTGGTCAAGTCAATCATTCGTGAGCGACACATGTCAGCTTTATATGCTTACCAAATCTTATTAAAAAATATATTTGTAGTACACGTTACTCACCAGGTAACCCCTTTGACAGATAACGACTATTCTTTGTGTTTGACCTTACCCTTGTTAAGGTTTTGAAGATACCTATTCCCCTAAATTCCTACCCGCTCTCTATATTTGTAAACACCCTCTGCAAACCGTTTTACATATATTATTTGAAAGCATATCAATAGTAAAAGGTACATCGGTCGGTTGGTAAATCAGATGTATTTACAGTTCATATAGCTCTTGATACTGGTTGATAATTGGCTTGGCGTGTTTAAATCGACACGTAAGTAATAAATGCAACTACAAAGTTTGGTGGGGTTACATTTAAATCTTGCCACATGTTGTGTATTATTTCTGGATTATAAAGTTTCATGAAAGAGACGTATGGCGTGAGGCAGAGAACAACAGAGGAGTTGGCAGGCTGTACACTCACTCATATAAAGTATGTGTTGCGCTCAGAGAGTTCATCTAAACGTTCTCATCCCTTTTATCCACTTAAAGTGACCTTTGTCATTTTGCTGCAGCCGGAGCGCCTGCGCGACGAGGAGATCGAGCACCTGGAGCAGCTGCTGCAGTCCCAGGCCCTCGGCCCCATCGCACAGGACGAGGGGCCCGTTCCCAGCAACTGCTTCAAATTTCAGAGCAAAGTGTTCGGTGAGTCTTTTGTTTGTCTGCTAACCCTAACCCTCTGCCTCAAAGAGGTCATGATAAACACCAGGGCTTTCACACTCAATGATTATCGTGGCCAAAATAATTCATCATGAAGATTTTGTCACTCTATCTGTAGAAATAAAAACCAGCAATCACATTTATTTTAAACTTAAATGTGCCATATTGTCTCTGTTTTTGGCAAGTGAATTAGACTCAAAATACGAGTGTAAGTATAGAGTCAGTAAGGCTAACTAAATAAAATCGTGCAAAAATAAATAACATTTCAATTGCAACAAAATAAAGGTGATATCTGTGCTGGAAATATTATTTATCTAGTCTTACGCTATAATTAAAACATATATATATATATCTTGGTTATCGCAACAACCGTAGTAGAGATGAAAAGATTATTTATATCAGCTATTATGGAAGCATAATGCATCCCCTGAATGAACAAGATTATTATCTCAGAATACTGGAAAAAGTTTTCATGGTAAAAAAGATCTGCTTTGTTTTTCTGAATGAGCCTCTTTCTGAAATCGGGAAAAAAAGATTCCGAGCTCAAATTCCTGGAAAAAAACATGTCATGCCTGTTTAGTTGAATCCAGTTTTATTTTGGTTTAGGAGAATGGGAGACAGATTTATATATAGTATACTTATTTGTATTATATTGACCCAGTACTTCACAAAGTGCTGTTAGAGGCCTTTTAGCAGCTGCCACCAAACTCCACACAGGTAAAAGCTTAAAAACATTCAAATGGTCTCAGGATTCTTAAATAATAAGTACACATTTTTCTTCCTCAAGTGAATGCATAATGCTAAAGAGACTTTGTTCTCTGTGAATGGTTCCCTTTTAATATCAGGGTCACCAGCAGCACACGGTTCATTGTCATGGTGAAGAAATCATGCGGGCATTTTAAATCACCGACCGTACGATGCACATGAATTTAAATCATTTCTATAGCATACCATAAATTCTACTAGTCATTGATTTCTTATTTTCCATGCAGCCATTTGTTTCAGTCCATTCAACAACCGGTTAAAGGGAATGGAGGCGTATGGTGCAGTGGGTTGTGCGTAGGTGTTCGGATCAGGGGGTCACAGGTTGAAACCATAGACTGGTTGAAACCCCACTGCAGTCAGCATGTCGTTGTGTCCCTGAGACACTTCACCCCAAATTGCTCCTGTGGGGATTGCCCACAGTATTGAGTGTGTAAGTCGCTTTGGATAAAAGCGTCTAACATGTAAGGTAATGTAATGAATATAATAAACCTGCTTGTGATGTATAATCCATGAGAGTGTAGATATTTCTTACAAAGACTGAGTCACTGCTGCATCGAACAGTCTGTGGTTTGAATTGTCTATAGACTTGTCTGTGTGTTCATGCTTCAGCAGCTGAGACGTGTTGGGTTGCAGTCAGAGAGTGAATGTTATCTTTACATCGAACACAGACAGCATGAAGTCAGTCTCTCTAATCCAACCTTTTATAAACTGACGCTCAGTCCATGGGAGGAGATTAGTGCCAGCAGATAATGCATTTGAATCACATTGATATGAAATTGTCGACCTCATATTGAACTGTTAAATTAACGTTAACTGATGAGACACTTCAGTGTCTTGAAAGTTAATTTGATTTTCTAGTTAAGTTAATTAAAGGTTTGATTCCAGTTGATGTAAATGTGAATTCAGCGCTCTGTGCATCGGGGACTCCCTGAGTGCCTCCACCAGCACGGGATGACCCCGTTTAGTAGACTGAATAATGACAATGGATTTCATAGTGGATAAAAGACATTTGAAAGAAAAGATTATTTTGAACTAATTGATGAATTTATTTCTTTGCTAGATGTTCAAATGTATGCAGTTGAGATGCTTTTCTAGTAGTGTTTAGTAAATGCTGGTATATGAAAGCAACATACATTCTTTAAGCTTTAAGTATCAAGCTGTGAAACTCGCTCAGTGTTGTGAGTAAAATTGGGAGAATATTAAACCTCAGAGGGATGCTGAAACAAAAACAGAGCTGCTCCCATGAACATGTTCTCCTGGGATTTTTAACTTATGTTAGATGTTTTTAATGAGGAAACATGCTACCACTGATATTTACAGACAGTAAAAGCTGAAACAAATGATGGTTCGGTATTCATGCGGACACATTTAGATAAAAATGACTTTGAGTAATGTGAAAGGTGTTTCTTGTAGTAATTAAAGTAAGAAGTTACTAAGTTAAAATTACAAAAACATTATTATCATCTGAACGTATCAAGAGTACACACACACACACACACACACACACACACACACACACACACACACACACACACACACACACACACACACACACACACACACACACACACACACACACACACACACACACACACACACACACACACACACACACACACACACACACACACACACACACACGCAGTATACAGTGTTGTATAATGATACATTTAATATTATTTCGCTTTTATTACTTACACATACATATAAGAAAATGTAATCATGTAGTCAGTCAATGGTTAGACAATTTCAAATACTTTGTATACTATAGATAGATAGACACAGACAGACACAGACAGGCAGGCAGGCACTTTATTGATCCCAAATTGGGAAATTCTTGTTACAGGAGCAACAATGTATTTTATTCATAGGTATAGACATAATACAATAAAAAAATAAACAGCACATTTTTAAATATAAACATATCTGCAGTAGAAAAACATATATCACAAATAATACACAATATAAAATAGAAATATCAATTAATACTCCAGTGATATGCGAATTGTTCATGGTTATGAGTGCTAAAAGCATGTAAACAGTGACTCATAACTATTTGTGTCAAATAAATAGGTTGTGCAGTGGAGTAAACAGTATAAAACATACAGTAGCAGAATTAAGTTAAGAGTTAAAAGACAGTGAATAATTCATTTACTTTGGACAGGCAACACACACGACCCTACTTGCCAACCCTCCCGATTTTCGCGGGAGACTCCCGATTTCATTGCCCTCTCCCGGTTTTCTCCCGGGGTCATATTTCTCCCGCATTTCTCCCGATTTATGACACAATCAGATTTACTCAGGACTGTTTCCACTCGGACTTTAATACAGCTAAACCATTGTTTGGTTTCCATGGTAGCGCGTCTCTTTAGCAGCGTCTGAGAGGGTGAGGAAGATAGTCACAAGAATCGACAACTCTACCCTCTGCTCACTCCTTTCCTGTCAAATACAGGTTCAGCCACCACACATGCTCCATCAAGGTTTGTTGCTACAGGCCGCAAGGCATTGCACTTAGAACTACAATAAGCATGCTAATGTTAATCTAATACAGCTCCGGCGATCCACTAGCACCCCCCCTCTATTTTGGGCAAGTGAATTAGACTCAAAATACGAGTGTAAGTATAGAGTCAGTAAGGCTAACCGGCGGTGGTTTTGAAATGCTCCCGATTTCTGAGGTCTCAAGGTTGGCAAGTATGCACACGCCTCCAAATGAATGCTACCTTTAAAAAAAAACGAATTGGAATGGGATAGAATTTGTTGGTGATATATGTTTTGTCAATCAATCAATCAATCAATGTTTATTTATATAGCCCAATATCACAAATGTTACATTTGTCTCAGTGGTCTTGACAGTGTGTACAGAATATCAGTATGACAATACGACACCCTCTGTCCTTAGACCCTCACATCGTACAAGGAAAAACTTCCGGAGAAAACCCACAGTTTAAAGGAAAAAATGGGAGAAACCTCAGGGAGAGCAACAGAGGAGGGATCCCTCTCCCAGGACGGACATAGATGCCGTGTGTACATTGAAAAGATAATACATTTGCAACATAGGTAGTCCAAATGTTTGGACATGCATGTGTGTATAATAGGAAGATGAATCCACGAGGATATCCATCCAGGACCTATGATCCAGGACCACAGCCACGACTCGCGATCCAGGGCTTGCGATGCAGGACACAGGACCGCAGGATCATCCATGACTCCGGATCCCAGCGTATATAGACACCAAAAAGAAAGACATTTGGGGAAGCTGGGTTAATCGGAACATGAGAGTACACAGGTATAGACAGAGAGAAGGAAGAAGTAAGATGTCCCCCGACAAACTAAGCCTATATCAGCAAAACTAGGGGCTGAATCTAATCAGCCCTAACTATAAGCTTTATCAAAAAGGAAGGTCTTAAGCACACTCTTAAAAACGGATAGGGTGTCTGCTGCCCGAACACAAACTGGAAGCTGATTCCACAAATGTGGAGCTTGATAAGAAAAGGCTCTGGCTCCCATTGTACTTTTAGAGATTCTAGGAACAACCAACAACCCTGCATTCTTGGAACGCAATGCCCTAGTAGGACAATAGGGTATAATGAGTTCTTTAAGGTAAGATGGCGCCTGCCCATTAAGGGCTTTGTAGGCGAGAAGAAGAATTTTAAATTCTATCCTGTGTTCTATAGGGAGCCAGTGTAAGGCAGCCAGAACAGGAGTAATGTGGTCCCTTTTCCTAACTCTGGTTAGTACACGAGCTGCAGCATGCATTTTTGAATCAGCTGAAGCGACTTGACTGACTTCTTGGTACACCCTGATAATAAGGAGTTACAATAATCCAGCCTAGAAGTAACAAATGCATGGACTAGTTTCTCTGCATCGTTTTGAGGCAAGATAAGCCTGATTTTTGCAATGTTACGTAGATGGAAGTAGGCGGTCCTTGAAATTGATTTTTGTGGGCGTTAAAGGATAAATCCTGATCAAATATAACACCAAGATTCCTTACAGTCTCACTGGAGGCCAAATGAATGCCATCCATAGTTAGTATATGTTTAGATAATTTGTTTCGTAGATTCTTCGGGTAGTACAATAACTTCAGTTTTGGTCGTGTTTAACATCAAAAAGTTTAAGGTCATCCACGTTTTTAAGTCCTTGAGGCAGTCTTGAATTTTATTTAGATGATTAATTTCATCAGGCTTGATTGATAAATATAGTTGAGTGTCATCCGCATAACAATGAACATTTACAGAATGATTCCTTATAATATTGCCTAACGGAAGCATATATAATGTGAACAAAATAGGTCTGAGCACTGAGCCCTGTGGCACTCCATGGCTAACTTTGGTTTGCGTGGAAGATTCATCGTTGACGCGTACAAACTGAGAGCGTTCAGATAGATAGGACCTAAACCAGCCTAAAGCAGTTCCCTGTATGCCAACTAAGTGCTCTAGTCTTTGCAATAAGATATCATGGTCGATAGTATCAAATGCATCACTGAGATCGAGCAAAACAAGAATAGAGACAAGTCCCTTGTCAGAGGCTATTAGAATGTCATTTGTGACTTTAACCAGAGCTGTCTCTGTGCTATGATGTGTTCTAAAGCCAGACTGAAAATCTTCAAATAAATCATAGTTTTTTAAGTAATCACACAACTGTTTTGCGACCGCTTTCTCAAGAATCTTTGAGAGGAACGGAAGATTGGAAATAGGTCTATAGTTGGCTAAAACCTCTGGATTGAGGATGTGCTTTTTAAGAAGCGGTTTTATCACTGCTACTTTGAATGATTGTGGAACATAGCCTGATAATAAATACATATTCATAATATTTAATAAAGAAGTGCTAATTAATGGAAGAACTTCCTTCAACAGCTTAGTTGGAATTGGGTCTAACATGCACGTCAATGGTTTAGAAGAGAGAATCATTGAATCATAGTAGAACTTACGTTTCCGGGAGCTGTTGATAACACTATACTGGTCAAAGGCAAGAGGTCATTAATTTTGTTTCTAAGAGTAACAATTTTATCGTTAAAAAGCACATACAATCATTACTACTGAGTGCTATGGGAATAGAAGGCTCAATGGAGCTGTGGCTCTCTGTCAGCCTGGCTACAGTGCTGAAAATAAATCTTGCATTATTCTTATTCTCATCTATTAATGAAGAGTAGTAGGCTGCTCTCGCTTTACGCAGTGCTTTCTTATATTCATTGAGAGTAATATGCCAAATTAAACGAGATTCTTCAAGTTTAGTGGAACGCCATATCCTTTCAAGTTAACAATTTGTATCCCTCTACAAGTGTCAAAAAACCCCAGACAAAAAAAACCCAGACAACCAACACCAGTTTAATGCCTCAAAGCCAGATACCTAGCAACAGCTCCTAATGACAACAGAATGGATAATGTAATGTCCTGTTAGGTTAAAGGGCAAGTCTGTGCATTGTTTTCCAGATATGTTTACTGACACATGCATATGCTTGCAAACCAAAAGTCGATGTAATGAGTATAATGACAATAAAGCGCTGTTTAAAGTAATGTCTCTGACTTTATCTTTGACCCGTCAGAGGACAGGATGCTGACGGCGGCAGATGTTCAGAGCTTTTCTAACGGAGTGGGCCGCCACTGGAAGCTGGTGGGGCGAGCGCTGGGGAAGAGCTGCCGGGCGCTGAAGAGTCCCGCCATCGACAACCTGGCCTACGAGTACGAGAGAGAAGGGCTGTATGAGCAAGCCTATCAGCTGCTCAGCCGCTTCATCCAGGCGGAGGGGAGAGCGGCCAAGCTCAGCCAGCTGGTCCGAGCACTGGAGGACTGCAAACTCACCAGCCTGGCTGAAAATATTCTGGACATTCAGCCACGAGAGTAACTCCGTGTGCTGCAGTTACAAGTCGAGAAAACTGAGGGGTGACAGGTCCTCTCTGCACGAGGAGGCGCTGAATCTGCTTTGATATACAGTGTGTTTGTTCTTGACTGACTGCCTGTCATTCAGTCATTCCCGTGTGTGTGTGTGTGTGTGTGTGTGTGTGTGTGTGTGTGTGTGTGTGTGTGTGTGTGTGTGTGTGTGTGTGTGTGTGTGTGTGTGTGTGTGTGTGTGTGTGTGTGTGTGTGTGTGTGTGTGTGTGTGTGTGTGTGTGTGTGTGTGTGTGTGTGTGTGTGTGTGGGGGGGGGGGGGGGGGGGGGGGGGGGGGTGTGGGTGTGTGTTTCAGACAGGATACCAACACCTCTGTGAGAATTTATCCAAATCTTTATTTGCTTTTTCAATAATTCGTTTTTTTTAATTTAGACTAAATGATCTGTCATCACTGTTTAAATGTACTTTGCTGTCATGAGTTTAATGCACTGTTCCAAACTCTTTTTTTCTGCTTTAAAGTCAATTTACAGAGGAAACAATCCAAAACTGAAGGTTGGTGATTTTTTTTCTAGAAAATGGGTGCGTACAAATTAAATGGTTGTAAAAAAAAAAACTTTTAAAATAATGGTCATGTTTCTGTTTGATGCATTAGTGTAATTAAAACTGAAAACATAATTTTGTCAAAATTCCCTCAGGTATAATTTAGTGTTAATCCTAACTCCCTGACACACACACACACACACACACACACACACACACACACACACACACACACACACACACACACACACACACACACACACACACACACACACACACACACACACACACACACACACACAGAAGCTCATATGATTAAACTGTGCTGATCACTTATGTTGTTGCTGAATGTGTGCTCGTGTTGTAGGAGCTTCAGGGCAGAGAGGTGGAGGTTGGTGTGTGTGTGTGTGTGTGTTTGTGTGATTATGTGTGTTTGTGTGCGTGTTGGACGTTGTATCTCAGAGGAAATTCACTGATGGATGAAGTCTCTTCAGGTTGAGCTCTTCTGCTGGTTTCTATTCAGGGTCCTCTATAAAAGCCCAACCCCCCTTTTTACTCCACTTGACCATCCATCCAGATGTGATGTGTGGATTAGAAGCTTTTATCACACACAAACACTCCTTACTGCTACATGGTACAGCCACATCCCCCAACATAGGCCGCTTTATAAGTTATGATAAACCCACACGCCTCACTGTATGTCTGCTGTTATCAGGAAGTTATGTTATCGGTAATATTCATGACATAGACGTGTTTACACACATTAGAGCTGTCAGATATCAGATTTTCACTGCACTATTATTGTGGCTAACGTCATTCATGATATTCACATCATTAAGATGTCTATAGATAGATATCTTTAACTTTGTCTATTTACCATTTGTCTCTTTTTATGTAAGGAGATCGAGTCTGTAAACAAAAAAAAGAACAACTGCACTCCCACAATTGATACGGATTATACTTAGTTTCAGTATTCGTTATAATAACCTCATCATTTAATATTAAATAATAATACTCTGAATGGAGCCATTCTTTTGATACCTATAAGATATTTTGCTGATAATACTTTGAATCTTATTTAAATATGATTTTGAATGCATGACTTTTCTTGTGATGGGATATTTGTGCCAATGATTTACTAAGTACTTTTACTCGTGTACTTTACTTAAGCTGGCCTACAGTTTGAGGAACTGGTGTGTTAAGTATTTCCATTTTATTCTGCTTTATCCTACCACTCTCCTGCATTAATTTAACATCTGTTATTTTTCAGATCAAGCTATTATAAACAAAACATATGATGATAAAATAAAATACAAAGCTATACGCAGTATCAGTTATTTTACCTTTGATACTTAAAGTTCATTCTACTGGTTGAACATACTTTAGTATTAAGTATTACTTACCCCCATTTGTTTTTACTACTACTGTAAAGCTAAATACAAATGATTCCATCAGAAGAAAAGCTCTTTTGATTTAATTACGACTAAATACGGGTAAAACATACACGTATTGGCTGTATATCCAAATGTTCTAAAACATAATTGATTTTGATGACCCAGTGGTTTTGATAAACATTGATACCATGCACGATTGACCTTTATTGAGTAAAGATTCACCTTCTATTTTTGTAGTGTATATCTTTTCTACAATAGATCATCTGACTATTTTACTATAGGCTAATAAAAAACTAAACTAAAAACTAAAACACAAACCAGTTTATCTTCGTTGAACACTGTCATTGTCATTGCAATGTTTTATTTATTATCTTATTGGTTTAAAATATGGATAGTGTACAATAAATAAATGCAAATTTCCATCTGTTGACATAGAACAATAACCTACACCTATATGACATACAAAAACGTAATGACAACATGACTGTATTTCAACCACTTTTTAAACATTAGTTTTAAAGTGGCTTGTTGCATCTTTTTTAACAAGGGTGTTATTCTTTTTTAACATGGTGGGCACATCAAATTTGGGAAGTAAATTCGATTGTTGTAGTTATGAACATGTTATGACATTATTGAAATCATCCTTTTTAACTATGGCTCAAGTCAAAGCACAGTTCTGCAACAGTATCACAAATGGTATTGTCAGATGATTCTTTCAGGGGGGGGCACAGGGGGGTCCAACCTCTAACATTGGCCCCCTGCTGCCGCCCCCCCCCCCCCCTCCTAGAACCGCCCATTGTATAGCATTACATCCGTTTCTGTCTAATACGGTGATATTGGTATTTAGGCGTTTCAATTTCAACAAAAGCACATTTTGCACTAATAGCAAGAGACAAGAGGGCAGCATTTGCCATTAAACTCTTTCATTTGAATAATCTGCTACAGGACGTGATTAAAACCCCGGCTGCTCTGACGTAAGCGTTTAGGTGAGTCTCGCGCAGCCTGCACTGATTCCCTTCGTCTTATTCCTCTCCTCTCGTGCCCCCCCCCCCCCCCCCTCCTCCTCTCCCCCTCCCTTGTGCTGCCTTCGTGGAAAGATAGCTCGCTGTCATCACCATCACCAGCGCCGCCCTATAGAGGGAGAGAAAGAGAGAGAGAGCCTCCCTTCCCCACCTAACAACAACCCCAGCCCCGCAGGCTCGAGCACAACGACCCCACCCCCCAACCCCCTCTGAGAGAGGATCCGGAGCGCGCAGAGAGGCACACACGGAGAGTTACGGAGAAAAAGAGAGAAAAGGGACCCGGATCTGTTTCAATCCGGGCCTAATGCTGTAGCGGACAGCGCGGGGAGGAGAGCCGAGAGACAACGCGCTGATTGAGAGAGTGGGTGAGGAGAGACCACGGGATCGCTCACTCGCCTGGAAACATGGGATGTACACTGAGCGCCGAGGAGCGCGCCGCTCTGGACCGGAGCAAGGCCATCGAAAGGAACCTCAAGGATGACGGGGCGGTGGCCGCCAAGGACGTGAAACTGCTACTGCTCGGTAAGAGAAGAGCCTCCTCGTGGGGCCTCCGGTGCTGCTGCGGCGGCCCCGCGAGAGGGGGGTTAGTGGCGGGGCTGCATATGGGGCGGGGAGAGGTGCTCTCCGTGGTACTGATTTCTCTGCCGGCTCTCACTGTGCCCTCCGTTTTATTTTACAGGCGGCGGAGAGTCCGGGAAAAGCACCATCGTCAAACAGATGAAGTAAGTGTGTCTTTCTTTGCTCGTTTTAACCCCCCTCGGAGTAAAAGGCCCGAGATTTGCGCCTCCCATATCAGTGCTAAGGCAGGTTGAGCCGCCATGTTTGGAGAGGCCGTAGAGCCCCGGTGATTCGAGCTTCCTGCAGACGGACAGAGGCCGGTGAGTCCCGGTGCTGTCCACTGCTGGGGTGCTGAAATCTAGTTAACGAGGCTTTCATTTTTTTTTTACCTCGCTACAGGGAGTGTACGACTACTGGGGATATGTGGGTGTTGTTCCTCTGTGTATGTGCGCGTCCATGTGTGCGTGTGCGTGTGAGTGCATTTGTGTGTATGTGTGTGTGTGAATTACATTGAGGTCACTACAGCTCCATTAGTGAATACCTCTGCTTTTAATCTTAATGGCTTTAAGTGCCCGATATCGCCGGGAGTACTTTGCCTATTAAGCGGATTTACGCAGAAATATGGCTGCTAAAACCGCCTCCCTGTCTAAGCTAAATCACTCTTTGATGTTTTAAATCACCGTTGTTGTTTTTTTCGAAACCTCTTAGTTAAGTTTCGACATGTTTCAGTGCGGGAAATGGCACGGTCGTATATCTTTTTTTTCTTGTGGAGCATCTCCCCCAGTGTTTTCTTCTGCCTCCGTCCTGCTCGCGCATCACGGCCTGCAGTGCACTGACTGCGCCCTCCCTCCCTCCTTCCCTCCCCGCATGCTCTGCTTCCTCCTCTTCCCTTCACTTCATTACCCTCCCTGTGGTCCCTGCCTGGTTTTCCATAACTCACTCCTGGGCCCTAAACACAAGAGACTTCGCCCAAATATTGTTTACGAGTAAGGGTGTATTTGCACGTTAGCAGGCAGCAGATGGATGTGTTTCTGCACACGGTGTGTCGTACAGTTTAGCTGCGATACACATCATCATCATCATGGTGTGTGTGCAGTATAAAAGGGTTAGAGTTTCAGATTGTGTGATGCAGGCCTGGCTGTGTTGGTTTTATGATTGCACTGAGAGTGAAACTACACTTGATGTAGTTTCACTTCCGTTGCTGTGTGTGTGTGTGTGTGTGTGTGTGTGTGTGTGTGTGTGTGTGTGTGTGTGTGTGTGTGTGTGTGTGTGTGTGTGTGTGTGTGTGTGTGTGTGTGTGTGTGTGTGTGTGTGTGTGTGTGTGTGTGTGTGTGTGTGTGTGTGTGTGTGTGTGTGTGTGTGTGTGTGTGTGTGTGTGTGTGTGTGTGTGTGTGTGTGTGTGTTTTAATCATAAAGGCTGCCTGCAATACACATTTTCTAAAAAACCATCAATAGGCCAGAAAATGTAATAATTGAGTAAAATAGCATGACAATGTATTAATGAAGTAGATTTGGGTATGGATTATAAAGGTAATATAATAATTATAATAATAAACAACATTAGCACCTTTTCATAAAATGCACAATGTGCTTTACAACAAGGGAACATATATTCAGATTTACATATGAATGGCAAATTAGATGGAGAATAAAACACAATTGCCTATGATAGTAGATAATACAAATAAGATTAAAAGCAGATGAAGTAGAATACATCAAATTAACATAAGATTGGAGATGGATCCACTTAATAGTAATGAAAACATATCAGTACCCATATTTACAGTGAAACATTGCAGCAGATCTGAAAGTGTCCATTAAATAACGATAAGAAACTTCATGAGGGTGATGAAGAGCTGCTGAAATGTCATGGTGTCTATTTTTACACGTTTTCAGTCACTACGATTGATCGGCCAGGTTTTCATCAGTCGAGCATACTGTAGTCATATAGAGCTGAAACGATTAGTCCATTAAATTAAAAATTAATCTGCAACTATTTGATAACCTCCTAATCGTTTAAGTCATTGTTATAAAGCAACATTCACAGAAATGACTGGTTCTTTTCTCGTTGCTCTATTATATACACGGTGAGCTTTTGACTGTTGTTTAGACAAAGTCAAAGATTTGAAGCTGTGTCATCTTGGCATCTGGGAAATTGCAAAGAGCACTTTTAAATCCTGACATTAATTATTTAAAGACCACACGATTAATCGATGAATACAAAAAAAAAACTGCAGATGAATCAATAATGGATACAATTGCTAGTTGAAGATGTAACATCATGTACATTTAAACTTCTGCCTGTGTTGATCACAGGAGTTTTGCAAACAATGAATGCAAAGAATATAAAATAAAAATAGGAAACTGACAAGTCTCTCACCCCGACCAAAGCCCCAATTAGTTGATTGATTACTTTGTTTATTGTCATCTGCAAATATTCTCATAACTGAAAAATCCCTTTCAGCCATATTGTTAAGCAGACATCTTGTTTGTGTTGTCTTACATGATGAATGATTAACGATCCTTGTGTTTTGGAGTGGTGTTGGGACTAGATGTTGGCTTGAGCTGTATAAAATGACGTTATGTAATGTGCATTTTTTGCTATTTTCTGATAGACAGGGCAATTCATCCTTACAGGAATGTATAATACAAATGAATCATTAGTTTACTGCTCTTTGCTGTGTGAAACTGTTCCTCTCTTTCTCAAGGTTAGTGTTATATTTCATTTAACTGTTCGTTTATATGCTGATGGAGGTGGCCACTGCTGTAAACATGTATTCATAACGAGCACCGATGGAGGTAAAAAAAAAAATCCTCCCTCATTTACTCAGGAGGTGAAGAGAAGCTGCATTTCAAACGTGTCAGAAAGAAAAGACTGACATATTTGATAGATTCAATGCCCAAGAGGTCGGGTGAGGAAGATGTGATGTGGAGCAGATTATAAGAGGAGTGAAACTTGCTGGATGGAACAGTGAGGTTCTGCATGGTGTGATTGATTAGTGCTCTGACTGATTCCACTCCATTGCACATCATAAATTATGAATGGCTTAAATATCACATTACTGTCCAATTACTGATCACACAGACTGAGAACATGATCAATTCCAGCTCATTATACCCCGACACACTAAAGATTATAGGTAAAGATGATAGGAAGAAAGCATGGGACTTAAAGATACATGTGTTGTGTTTTCATGTGAAGAATCACCTCTGACACGCACACAAAGAAAAAGCCAGAACATGTTATTTGTGAAAAATCTATTTATGTCTGCGGGAACATATGGACATGTGTGACTTATTCCCTTTAGTGCCCGCCTGTGTCTTTGTGTTCATATCTGTGTGCGCCTGCAGGATTATCCACGAAGATGGCTTTTCTGGGGATGATGTGAAGCAGTATAAGCCTGTGGTCTACAGCAACACCATCCAGAGCTTGGCCGCCATCCTCCGAGCCATGGACTCACTGGGCATCGAGTTTGGAGACAAGGATAGAAAAGTTAGTCTCATATTTACCTACAAATGTAGAATTTCTTACCGACAAACTGAAGAGAAACGGAGATTGTATTTGTAGGTAGGGGTTGAAACGTGTTCTTGCCGAATAGGGCTGCACAGCATATCATTTATTTATCATCATCATCACAATGTCAACCTGCGCAGTGAACACATCGTTAAAGATAATGCATCTCTAGGAAACGGCTCTTTAAAATGTAAGTACTTTGCTTTTGTTGGTGCATTTTGACCTAAGTGAAATATTCAATTGTTCAATAAAATGAAAAAAACGTTACTTTTCTTCCATAAGCGATTCTTGTATTTGAGTGGTATACCTAGCATGCACTACTTTAATATATATGTTTGGAATCTAAAGTAACACTATTCAACATCTTTATATATTTTCTCGTGTTTCTCAGCCCTATTGCTAAAGCAGGTCTCATGAAGTTTATTTTTATTTCTATATAAATCTGATGTCCACCTTCATGTCTGTTCTTGGCTATTGAAATATTCTGTTCTGCACATCGTGTGCATTGTATGCTTTATCACAAGTTGGAACATTTCTGACGTATGATTGCTTCCAAACAGCCTTTCATTTTTTTTGTAGGTACCGTACTTTTCGGACTATAAAGCGCACCTGCATATAAGCCGCAGCAGCTAAATTGTCCGTCTGTCTTGCTCTCGTTCTGTCTCTCGGTTCCACTTTTACTTTGGCGCGCTACCTGTCTCACTCTTTTCCGGCCTCCAGCTTTTCCTGCTGGAGCCCGCCGCTTAAAGGTGGCGGGCGCGGACCGGTCATAGAGCCCATAGTGTTAAAGGTGATTAATTTTACCTGTAAAATCCATAGATTTAGGAGGTTCCCTAGTGGCCGTTAGCTGTACAAAAGAAATGGGGAAAAAAGTCGCGACTATAGAAGATACTTGAATCAAAAAGCATTTTAAAATACAAAAAAGCTAAAAGACCGCCTTGCCAATTAGCCTACTGCTTATCGCCATAGGTGTCGCCAAAGAGCACAACGATTGTAATTTAAGATTAAATTGACTATAAACGACTTATCTCCTACTCAATCTTTATCTAGAGGAGTTATTTTATGAATGTTGTTAAAGTTAAAAGTGATCCTGGGATTAATAAAATCAAACCCACAGATATAATGTTGTTCCTCTTTCCCTGATCTAATGAAATGTGTTTGCGCAGGCGGATGCTAAGCTGATCTGTGATGTGGTCACTCGTATGGAGGACACAGAGCCGTACTCTGCGGAGCTTCTCACTGCGATGCAGCATGTTTGGGCCGACGCCGGCCTGCAGGAGTGCTTCAGCCGCGCCCGGGAGTACCAACTCAACGACTCTGCTCAATAGTGAGTGAAGCTGAAGGACGACAAGAACCCACATTTGCAAAGAAACTCCACACCACCAGTCGTCTAATCCACATTGTACCTGATCTTTGTCCCTCTCGCTCTCAGCTACCTGGACAGTCTAGACCGGATCGGGGCGCCGGACTATCAGCCCACAGAGCAGGACATCCTGAGAACCCGAGTGAAGACCACTGGCATCGTCGAAACCCACTTCACCTTCAAAAACCTCCATTTCAGGTAGCCTGCATGAAGAATGGCGTCCCACGGGGTCTTTGTTGTTCTGCATGATTCGGTTCAGGGATTACAGCTCTGAGGTCTGAATTGACTTCTTGCTCTTGTTTCCAGGCTGTTTGACGTGGGGGGTCAGAGGTCAGAGAGGAAGAAGTGGATCCACTGCTTTGAAGACGTGACCGCCATTATCTTCTGCGTTGCTCTGAGTGGATACGACCAGGTGCTCCATGAAGATGAAACGACTGTAAGTGTGACTCATGAAGCGGATCCCTGTGGAGCACTGTGTCAACTGATATTTAAGTGTTCTGCTTTTAGGATTCATAAAATATAGAAATCACTTGGATGTTTTTTTCCTTTGATGCATTGACATCCTAACTTTAGACCTCATTAGCATAACAATTACAAAGCTAAATGTTATTATCTCCAGCTTTCATTTTCATAAAACTATTTTGTACTCGTCTTCAAAACGATGCTTTTTTAAACAACTTGCAAATAGAGAAGGCATTTCCTTACAGCATCAATAATTCAGGAAAGATTTTCTTGAACAGTTCTTTCGGCATCTTCTTACTTTCTACAAACCAAAAGAGAATATTGAAGTCTTCCTTTTAAAGGAACTTAATGGTTTAATGTCTACAAAAGACATATGCCTGAACATATATCTTAAATGTTTATTGTTACAGATTGAAAAATGCATTCTCTTAATTCACAGATGTCAGTGTTTCGCTCTGCACCCAAGTCGGTTCAAACATATTTGAAGATGATATGTTCACATTTGAATATCTGATTAGTCTCCTGGGGCTTTGGGAACTGTACGACACTTTTAGATGTGGCCTGTCTTTGATGTGAATAGAGCAAATGTCCCTGAGAGGGGAAACCCCGTCACAGCAACAGTAGACGGATCCTATTTCAGGACCGTTTTTTATAAAACCAAATTTTCTTTTTTCTTTTTGTAACATTCAATAAAAAGGGTGCTTTTGTAACGATCTAATTGTTTTCCATAGAAATGAACTAGGAAGGACAGGTTTGAGGGTTTCCCTGCAACTTCTACATGGATCTAAAGACTGAAAAAAGCGTATTTCTTAACTACTGTTCTTATGTCTTATTTGATCATTGTTGAATCTGTGTTGTGCTATTCTTGGACAGGTCTCTCATGTTAAAAATGTCTTAGATCACAATAGAAAAAACGTGGCTAAATAAAAAAAGGTTTGGTATTCATCTGTTACACATTAAGTAAACAGTTGTGATGTAGTTTGATCTGTGCTTTTATTCTCCTCCTCACAACAACCACATATTGATTGTTCCCACAGAACCGCATGCATGAGTCGCTCATGCTCTTTGACTCCATCTGTAACAACAAGTTCTTCATCGACACCTCCATCATCCTCTTCCTCAACAAGAAGGATCTGTTCGGTGATAAGATCAAGAAGTCACCGCTGACGATCTGTTTTCCAGAATACACAGGTGAGCTTTGGTTTCAAGCAGAGCTACACAATAAGTATCATTTTCATTTTAAATTAAACGTTTGATCCATAAAATAAAACGTCTATCCCAGTTCCTTGGTCTCCATGGTGATGTCTTTAAACGACTTCAGTCAGTCCAAATCTCAAAGATATTCAGTTTAATTAGATAATTCACAGATACAAGACAGACATCTTAACATTTGAGCGACTGAAAACAGTAAATTCATCTATTTTTCCTCAAAAGATGAACTGATTACGACTACTATTTCACCAATTATTAGTTTAATCCTTGCTGGTCAATTTTCCAGCAGAGATGTACAAGCAAATAGTGTTGAATGTTGTTCCTTCATGCTTTCCCCTCTCTCTGTCTGCAGGTGCTAATACTTACGACGATGCTACTGCATATATTCAGGTTCAGTTTGAGAGTAAGAACCGCTCCCCCAACAAGGAGATCTACTGTCACCTGACCTGTGCCACAGACACAGGAAACATCCAGGTAGTGTTTGATGCCGTCACTGACATCATTATTGCAAACAACCTTAGAGGGTGTGGCTTATACTGAGGCCTGGCCAAGCACAGGGGTTGTCATGGGGAGTATGAGGTGTTAATAATGATAATTTTGATGATACTTAAAACACATAAATATGTAATTCTACACGTCCAAATGGACCCAAAGAGCTGCCGTCCGACACCACACCGGATTATCGCCATGATTTGTTCCCTCCCTCTCATTTTGATTTCAATATACAAGCCCAGTTTTGTCTTTTTAAAAAATTGTGTTTTTGAGCTGAATGTTTCATGTTTCGTTGATGACCGTGTCAACAACCAGGGAGGATCAGAAGGGGGCGGCACCAGGGTTGTATTCAGCTAGAGCCTCGATTTTGCAGAACTCAAGAGTGTGCAATGTCATTTTTAAACACAGCGTGGACTAATTGTCCCTTTCTTAATGTAATGTTTTGATGTAGAAGTCTGAAGGCATTGATATCTGTCCTGAATTTAGCCTGTTGTGCTGCATTTGAAGAGCTGCTGTGTGTTTGAAGGTGGAGATGATGTTGATGAAGTTGGGGAGGTGCTGTACTCGAGGCTGAGGGTCATGGTGGGGAAGGAGGCTATTTTAACTTTCAGACGGGACAAAGCTCCCCTCTCCTTACTACCCACACATGACTGAGTCGCCTGCAGGTCTTTTCCACTCTCTGTTTTCTCTTTTTATTCTTAAACATAATGAAAGAGAGGATTCTTCTCTTCAGAGTGGCGGCCCATTTCCATTGGCCTCCTGTAGCGTGAGGAATCCAGCCAATGATATCTTTAAAAAATACATTTTAAAATCCTCACATCGGTGCCAACCATCTGAGAAGGACAGTTTAGGAAAATGAAATCACACTATCGCAGATTATTATCATCGAATGATTTATTTATTTTAGCCTCATGCCCTACATGCCTCCTCTTGAAATCCCGTGCCACATATTTATTTCCTGAATGAGAAACTGGGGTACACGCCACCTGTTCGGAGGGTAGAAAGCAGCCTTCCAATGACATCTTGTTCTCCGTGTGGTGCTTTACCCCTCGATGTGAATCTGTGTAGAAGTAGAAGACTGCACGAGAACAATATCATTTGAGGAAGGGGGGGGAGCTCCGAGTTTTTCCCAAAGCTCGTCTCCCCTGATCAGTAAACAGGGAACAACCACCACCCCCCCACCCCCCCACCCTGTCTGTCACATTTCTCTTTACACAGAAACAAGTACAGCCCTCCATTTTTACCTGTGCACCCAGAAGTTTATCTCCCCACCCCCGTATACTCTTTATCTATCACATATCAGTCCCATATCCTATCTCCATTTTCACCTTAAAAGCACCGTACTGTATATATATTATGATTATACCAGATTTTTTTTTTACTGTGAATGTTTTTGTGCTGCACCCCCCATCCTATTTGGTAGTTTATTGGTTGCTCTCATGTGGAATGTTTGTGCTGAGCCAATCGAATGTTGTGTTTACATTAAAGCCACACTTTTCCTAACGACTCCTGCTGCTTGTGTTCGAGTCTCATTACACTGACGGAGGAAAAGATCACAATTGTGAAGAAGAACTCTGAAAGTAGCATTATTATTTCAGTGTAATGTAAAAGTTATAAGTCACACCTTCAAAATCTTACTTAAAACTACAGGATAGGATCAATATATAGTACCGAAAGTAAAAATAATCATTCTTCACGAAAGGCCCATTTCATAATGATATTATATAACTGGATGGTTATGCTCACATCACTTTTGGTAATAACTTGTTGTAAAATTCATCTTTTACTTTGTTTTTTTATAGTTGTATCTGTTTTTTATGGCAAATTAATTGCACTTTTATGTGTGGTGCTTTGGGGAGGTAGACAAAGGAAAACTGAAAGAAATAGACATTAAATAAAATAATACTCAGGCACATTTATCGCTCTAAATCTTAAGTTTTAGCAATACCATAAGGAGTCAGTGGTCTTTAGCTGCACGTTTAACTGAACAGATCCTTCATCTGGCTCTCAAAATGAGCAGATTTTAAAACACAGGTTGTGAACATTTGAAAAGATTGACAATCCAAAATATTTTCTTCTGTATTGTCTTTATTATGATGAACTAAGAATATCTATATTAAATGTCAGTTTAAAATCCAGAAACATTATTGTGCACTGTCATAAATAAATGTTTTTTAATGCTTATTGTCTGCCTCTGTGTCTTCAGCTTTAACAATGATGCTTTACTTCTTTAATATACATTTGAGTGTTTTGCTTTCCTGGTTTTTCTCAATGTTTTGTAAGCTTTGGGCAGGGAACATTATTTTTATGCATGACACATGATGATAAAAAAAATCAATCACTCCTTGTACTCAATTAAATGTTCTTTCCACCACTGCAGAGGGTTGCTGACAAACTGCACTGTTCACGGAAACATTTAAACACACACTGACCTGATTTAATCTGAGCAAGGAAACAATGTCAGACCGTGAAATTAGGCTGAACATTATGAGAACAGTCCACTTGTAATGCTTCACTGCCCAGTGAACACAGCTTTGTGTGTCGAGTGTCAGTAATACGTAAAGGCTTGGGAACAGGACTTCCATGGCCACAGGGCAGCGCTGCGTGAAATGTGGCTGATGCCGAGGATCAGAGCCGCTCTCGATTTATTAGGTTAAAAGTGTTCCATCATCACAGCCGAAGAGCTATTCATATATTGAACGAGTGGATCAGCGTGGTGACCTGCTTCTGTCACTTTAACGGGCCTGACGTTCATTACTGCTCTGTTCCACTGACAGCGCCTCGTCCCAGAGCGCCTCTATTCTCAGCCGGCTACAGGTCGGGACGGTGGAAGTCCCCGTGCGACACCTTTTAATTACACTTTGAGGAGAAGATTCACATATATTACACATCTTCTATGTGGAATAATCCATGTTAAGGGATACTACTGGTGAACGGGGTAAAACAATTATCATTTTAAAACATTTCCAGAAACAGCAATCCCATATAAAGCATTCAATGAAGCCAGTTACACGTCTTATTCTTTTAGTTGAAATATTTAAGTGTATTTACAAAGGAAACTTTACATTTCTGTCAACAGTCATACAAAAACAATTGCAATGTTTTTAAGAATAAAATGAAAATTAACAATCCATTTACATCAGAATATGAATATGATTGAAACTAGAAGCTTGCAATTGCAATGTTTTTAAGAATAAAATGAAAATTAACAATCCATTTACATCAGAATATGAATATGATTGAAACTAGAAGCTTTTATGTTTAAATCTGCAAAAGAGGCATTATGCTTTTAGTGAATTATATACAAATCTACAAGCTTAATTAGTCAACATGAAATAAACAACTTAATGTGTATTTTGTACGTAGAAAGAAAACATGTTATGAAATCAAAAAACCCAAAACCGGTGCATGAAAAAACGATGTTTGCCTTTAGTGTCTCGCCTTAACCACAAAACATACATCTACAATCTGGGCAGTAACTCTGGTTCAGACTGACATGAGCCGGCCTGCAGGAGAAGACGGAGCCTGAAAACCTGCCTGAAATATCCAGGATGATAATCTTTCATTCAGACAAAAATGTATTCCTTGTCTTTTTGCCAACGTCACAAGGTTGGTGTTTTAGGATGATCCCTGCTAACAAGCTGGTGAATGAGTTACAGCCGCAGCCTCTTGATGTCTTCACTTCTGAAGTCGATACGCAGCGTGAGAACCTGACGCACCTCCGCCGGGGTCAGCCGCCACGTCAGGGGGCCCGAGTTTGGCCCCCAGTAATCCAGGATCTCAGTTACCTGCAGCACAAATACACACATGAGTAAACCAGGAAACAGTGTTCACACCTTTACTTAAGGTTCTGAGAAAATATTTTTAGCTAAATGTATTTTAAAAATATTGAAATGATTCATGATACAGAACTCCTGTGAGTGTTATAGCTGTCATAAATTATTTTAGCAAGTTATTATTATTAATGCAATAATGTGTGGTTACCAGTTCCCTGTTTTCATTTATTAAGGAGCAGTTTTTCTAAAAGGATATGGGCCTGATTTAAAAGAGCCAAATAAAACATTTTGAAAAACTCATTATGACAAAGCTTCATATTTTATAAAACCATGATTTGTTCTGTATATTAAATCCCCATGCGTAAAGTAACTAGCAAATACATCTGTCAGATAAATGTGGTTGAATACACCTTTCCACAGTAGTAGCAAGCATTAAGGAGCATACTATGGAAATACTAAAATACAAGAAACTCTAATATCTATTTTACTTGATTATATGTACGAGGAGACATTCCACTATGGGGTGTAAATGACACGATCCATTATATTGATGTATATATTGACGTGTACTGTGTGTGAGATGATCTAAATTACCCGCTCCAGGTTTAGGATGGTGGCCATTTGTGTGAGGCGAGCAAACTTATCCCTGATGGTCCAGGTGGTGACGGTGGTGAGGTACGCCACCAGAGACCGAAGCTCTTTGTCGAACTGCAGCCCTCCGAGCTACAACAGAAGAACCAGAAACAGTGGATGGACTTTATGTTTGAACAACGTGTACACATTTATTTAGAGCTCCCCTGTAAAACACTCTGCTCTAAATAGGAAGATGTTTTCGTGACAAAAGGAGGCGCCCTCTGCTGCAGGCCTCTCTGCACTCATTAATAAATCATAGCTCGAGGCTTTTCGTCACATGTGGCAGGGATGTGATGCAATATGCTGCAGAGGAGGCTCGCCGCCACCTTGTGGCCGAGCCCGGCTACTCACCCTGCTGAACGAGCATTTGAGGACGGTCTTCTCCATTTCTATAGATATCAAGCTGGTCATCAGGCTGGTCAGAGTGTCGTAGATCACAGCAGACATGGCCGTCTGGAGAGGAGAGAGAGAGGATAAAGAATCAGTTCACCCCAAAAATCAACATATACAAACCTATCCTCTTACCTATAGTTCTATTTATAAATCTACATTGTGTTGGTGTAGTTGCAGATGACTTGAGATATCGGTCTTATATAGATGTCTGCCTCGTCTCGAATATATTTGACCTGCATTCCACTCACCTTGTTGTGCTAAAAGTGCCTAAAAGCCTTTGAAAAAGCTATTTCTCTTTTCAGTCATCATGACCTGATTAATACAGATAATACACTCAACCTCCTGCAAGATGTAAACATTAATGCCTTAAATGTTAAGTAAGCTGGCTTCCTTTTGTGTGGTTATACAATATAGAGGATAGTTTATACATAAAACTGCTCAGATCAAGGACTGTGGATCATCTTCAAAAACGGTATATTATTTCTGGTGAGAGACTCTGCTGTTGAGATTTTAAAATGTATTTGTTTCTGTGCTTTGAGCACCAAAGGTTGAATGCCCTCTAGTTCTGTTATACTCTGTCAAAACTCACACCAGATTGATGAATAGCACTGCAGGTAAGAGCTTAAATGTGTTGGCCTGAACTGGCCCTTTAAAACATAAGCAGGGAGACATATATATTTCATGGCTGAAATGCTGCTCAGACGAGGTACCTTGAACTCTGCCATGAGCTGCTCCAGGTTGATGATGAGCTGCTGCACCCAGGGATCATTAGCTTCATAATCATTAAACTCCTCCTGTGAAGACACCAGCTGTTACTGCAACATGCTTTATAACCTCTGGTTTATTCCGGTTCTCTGCTCTGAGACTGTTACCTCCTCGATGTTGTGAGAGATGGACAGGAAGCTGCTGATCCACGGTTTCACCTGAGACTTTATGGCTGTTGTGTTCAACTCGGTCAGGCCCTCCTGTGAAAGAAAGATCTCATCAGAGTCTGAAGCTTTTACCACAAAGAGGCTTTATAGAACTACTAGTTTAGTACAAGCGGGCAGTGATAGCTTTGAATTTCAAATGTCCTCAGAAAGATGAGTAACCCTTCACTGAGACACTCAGAAAAACGACACCAGTTGTTTTTTTAGTAGCCATCTGTTAAAGCTAAAACACAAAACATGAAATACATTTGAATCAAGTAATACAATTAATAAACAAATACAAATGTAAAGATTTGGATTATTAGATCTAGAAAAACTTAGAAATGATTAGAGAATACTTTTAGTTTATGATAATAACACTTCAGTACAAGACTTCAAGAGGACATATCATACTCAGGTTCATATTTTTATTTCTCACCTCTACTGTGACATGTCTCCATGCCTTAATGGTGGGGTAGGTAATTTAGGAGAAACCAGCTCGAGTGCGCTAGAATTTGAAAATACACAAGTGGAGAAAATCTGCCACTTCCTTACAGAGCCCCTCCTCCAACACACACGAACGCGCACATGACCAATGAGGGCATACGTTTGTGCACAGATGGAAGGCTGACAGGCAGGTAGGCATCCAGTTATTTTAGCCGGGCCGGCTCAGATGATTGGTCGTGCTTTTGACAGTACCACGGCTTCCACTGATGACATTTTAATGGATTTTTTGTCAAAGCACTTCAGATATTCATTGCTATCGGGATGTTAAGAGCATTCCATCGAATATAACAAAAAGTGTATCTCGAGCCGGTTTCTCAAACTTACCTACCCCACCTTTAATGTTCAAAAAGCTCTTTATTTTTCTCATACTGCCTGTGATGCAGCACCTCTTTTCACCCTCTGTCTGAAACCAGAGCCCAGTCTGCTCTGATTGGTTAGCTGGATGGCTCTGTTGTGATTTGTCAACTCGTATAGATGTCCCGCCCCTTAGCCTATCATGTCAATTTTGTTGGAGCTCTAGCCAGTAGAAGCGCTTACACAGTGATGTCATTATGTTGTATGTATAATGGAGGGGTTTCAAGCAGGGGGTGGGGCTGGGGGGTGGGAGAGAAACTTTAGTCTGCCATTGCAGACCATTTTCATGCACAAAAAACTATACAACACATCAGGAAAGGGAACAGCCAAAAAGCAAAATAGGGCCTCTTTAAGATCAATGTCTGCAGACATAGTTTTCCTCGCTGTGGACACTAGCCTGTCAAACTCATCATTTAAAAAACACACTGATGTAAGTGTTCCCTTCAATGTATATAAATAAATACACAACAAGTAGCTGACAGAAATAATGTGTGTGTGTGTGTGTGTGTGTGTGTGTGTGTGTGTGTGTGTGTGTGTGTGCGTGTGTGCGTGTGTGTGTGTGTGTGTGTGTGTGTGTGTCCAACCTGTAAGAGATCCTTGAATTTGGCAGATGTGTTGACGAGGTCGGACAAACAGCTTTCAATCTTAGCTTGGTCCCCGGAGCCGGGAACCTGATTGAACAACTTGGAGCAGTCGTTCTGCGAGGCAAAGAGAAAACAAGTACATCTCAGAGGTTGCGCTAGACTTTTTCGCTGCCCGTCATTTTGACGGACAGGATCGTAAAACTTCCGTCAAAATCCAGAATTACCCGTCGGCCTTTACACAACTCTGACGAGAGGGGGGGGGAGCATGCTCGTGAACTGTCAACGGGGGGGGGGGGGGGGCGCGATAGTTCACATGCGCCGTGTTATGCATGGCTGCTGCACCTCGCGGGAGCGTGCACAGCGTAAAGCCAAAACAGACATCTCAATGATTTGTAGCCTACGGCACAGTTAGGTTTGGAAACGGTATAATTTCCTTTTTGGAGGGCATGCATAACACGGCATAACACCGGAGCCTCGCTGCGGGGAAACTTTGGCGCTGTTCCTAGTTTGTTCTAATCTGTCAAAATGACGGACTGCTTTCAGATTTGTCCGTCATTGTTAAAAAAAATCCGTCATAGACGGAAAATATTCGGTTAACGCGACCTCTGCTCAGAGGAATGAGTCAGCTGTAGAGGACAGGATGAAGAATCAGAGATGGATGGTGTTTGTGGGAAACTTACCTCAAGGTTTCTCTTTAAAGTGGTGATGTTGTCACTACAGACCTCTACGTTATTCAGAGTCACCTGACGGAGAAAAAGACAAAAAGAGACAGGAAAGGATCAAGGCTAGTCAGCCATCCTTCCTCTTCTAAATCAATAGGTCCAACTGGTAGCTCCTGTATGAAGTGTTTCTTGATTCCATTTCATCTTTTGACAAACGGTTTAAAAGGTTTTTGAAGTAGTGCCTCCTTCGGCTAAGAGCCATTTTAAATATTAAAACACTACTCACCACACTTAAATTAGAAGCTTATTCATGCATGTATTCCTCAGCTAAATTCCTGCATCGACAATTTAAGGGGCTGTCGCTCTGACCAGAACAAAGGGCAACCTCATCCAAACTCTACTCACACATTTCAAATACTGCCTATTTACCATTGATTCAAATGTTCACTTTTGGTTAGTTATTAACATCATTCTGAAAATAATTATGCTGCTGAGAAAAAAGGCATACTTGCCATTAAATTAATCATGTAGGAAATGGTTGCTTGACATCATAATTCTCCACCTGCCCCCAGCTTAACTCGCCCTTAGCTCTTTCTCTCTCTTTGAACATACCAAGTTGTCATCTCATAGTGAATAAAAAAGCATCGTTTACATCTGTGTGTTGACTGAAATGCATCACAACCTAAACAACAAATCTCCAATAACACAGCCAGCAGCTCGTGTCACAAGCTAAAGAAGCTAGCATGTGTTTGGCCTGAGAAGACATGCTAACCAGGGGGTAACGAAGTACTACTTTATTAAAGTAGAAGTAGAAATACCACAGTGTAGTACTGTACACAAGTATAAGCACCAAAATAGTTTGACAGTGCCAAGAATGAAAAAAGGTACTCATCATGCACAACAGCCCCTTTCAGGATAATATATATGTCATTGTATTAATTACTGATTCATTCATGTTTTAATCTCTTTGATGTAGCAGCTGCTAAAGAAGAAGCTTTTGTGTTACCATTACTGCAGGATAGCCTGTGAGTTACTCCAATAAGGTTTTATCTTTACCTATAATTATACATGATTCGTTTTTAATTGTTAAAAGCTGTTTAATAAATGTATTCAAAAAATGACCTGCTTCAGAATTGTTGAGGTGCAGAAGTATAAAGAAGTTAGAAATGATAATACTTGAGTAAAGCATATCTAAAACTCAAGTAAAGTACTTAAGTAAATATACTAAGTTCCTATCCACCACTGATGGTCATGTTGTGTTTCACAAGAGGGGGGATGAGCTGTTGCTCCAGCGAATGTAACCCAGCCTTGTGCACAGCTTAGCGTATATGTTTGTGTTTTCTGTTGGGCTCACCAGAAATGCAGCCTTGGCGTTTTCAGCGCTCTCGATGCCCATGGTGTTGAACTTCCCCTGCTGTAAGCTGCTCTGCATCAGGCTGACCGCACTGCTGACGCCTCGCTGGATGTCCTGAAGCGTCGTGGCCGGGAAGCCCTGCCGCAGCTTGTTATACAAAACCTCCCTGAAACACGGGCAGGAGGAGCACAGACATGGATGAGGCTTGTAAAATAACAACAGAGACAGTTTTAGAAAAGTCATCAGTAAGTGAGAGGGAGAGCACCTGAAGTCCGACTCCAGCACGGAGTTGGCGTGGTTGATCATGGCGCAGAGGCAGTCGATGCTGGAGCTGGATAAAGCTCGACTGATGCACTTCTTCACGATGTAGAAACAGTCGTCCACCATGCTGGATGTCAGCTGGCCCTTTTCATACGAATCCATAGTCACAGCCTGAGGAGGAGAATTCATTTTATTTCAAGTTCATTGAAGTCGCTCTGATTAGAAAGATATTGCATTTACTGAATGAAAAACCCTTGCATTCATTTTTCCTAAATGTCGAACACTTAATGAACTATCATACCATAGATAACAATTTCACAACATGTTATCATATTCAAATATGTTCCTAAAAAAGGTCATCAAGGTTAAGATTGTTATTTATTAAACCATTTGGATCTGATCAATCTCACATCTACGAGCAAAATATGTTACATATAATTCGCTACCAAAATAAGTTTGCGTTTATCTAAAATAATCAGAAGCATGCAGCAGCAACGTTATCCATTTTTATGTCCTACATTACCCAGAATGCAAAGATTCAGGTGTGCTATGGGTACAACAAACATCAATCCTATATCATTAATGCAACGTGAAAACACAGATGCCGGCTAATATTGTATCATTGTTAAAGAATCAATATAGTTGTCGGAGACTGTATGAGACGAGGTCATTTACCTTGTTGACAGTCTCCCTCATGTAGTACTCTTCCATTGGGATATAGTAGCCAATCAGCTCCTGCATCGTCCGGCTCAGCATGCAGTGTCTCAGCAGCTTCTCCACGTTCTGCTGATGCTCTGGGAGTTCAAAATGTACCAAAGATTATATATTTTAGAGTTTAGATGAATGGCTTTTAAGCTCCACGTTTAAGAAAAGAAACACCTGTGCATGCATTACAACGTGTACCCGGTGTGACGCTCTGAGCATCCCCAACTTCGAAGTCGGCCAGCAAGCGGCGGCGTAAAAAGCGCAGGTAGAGCTCCGCCCTGGCGTTCATCAGAGTTACTTCAGCCAGCACAGGGTCCAGCTCCCTGTCCATGTGAGAGATGTATCAATGAAAAGGGTTGGGGTAGCAACTTTGAAGTCATAGCTCTACACGCACCGGGTACTTCACCCTGGAAATACATTGAACTGCAGCAAAGCTACCACAGAGAAATATCTAGTTTGGTTAACCAACGCTATTTATAAGAAGCTTTATACTTAAATACAATTAGCAATGACGTTATTTCAAAAAGGGCTGCTTGCTGACAGGTATGAATGCATAACATACTTCAGTTCACAGTTTTAGAAAGTTTGATCGATATCAGTTCTTATTAGTGTGTTTTGTTTTATCTGACTTGAGAGGATGTTGCTGAACCTACCTGGGCTCGAGCGTCTCTCCCGGCACGCTCTTCATCATGCTGTTCTGGACGACCTGAAACTAAAGGATGGAAACAAGCTCACAGTGGGTGCGGCTCTGCAGGAAAACACTCCCATCACGCCGTTCAGAGGACACGCTCACCTTGTTGTGGTATCCTCTCTGCTGGATGAACTTGTCGACTATTTTCTGAGCTTGTCGGTCACATTCCTGCTGCAGGTGAGTGATGAGTGTGTACAGATGGCCTGGACCATAATACGTCTCCACTATGGGCTGATGAGTCTCAACCACACGGGCAATACCTGCAAACACACATTCAAACATGAGAGGAGTCCAGGAAACAAACAAACAAACAAACAAACAAACAAACAAACAAACACACACACACCCTCCAGCAGCAGCGTCAGAGTGTCTGCAAACACCAGCGATGCTCTCTTCTCCCCCAGGTCTCCTCCTGTGGCCAAGAGCAGGTTCTCTTCAGCTTTAGAGGCAAGCTGTGACAATATGTGTGTGAAACAAAGAGACATAACTTAGCTGCGAAGGAACAAAACACAAACATGGCTTTGCAGGGTATGTCTTCTAAACTGGAAAAGCCATTAATTTACTCGACATTTCCTTTAGCTGATGTATCTTGTCCAAGAACACTTGTTTGTGTTGGTGGTTTGAATCATGACTATTTATACATTTGTTGTCATTTTAAATCTTTTGTTATTAAAAAGACAATATTTGCTTTGAAATGATCCGTAAAACTGAAAAATCAATGAAAAAACCCACAGGATCTATAATTCACAATCTCACACGAACAACTAATTAATTAATGACTGTTCCTAACAATAATATAACATCAGATTTACTTACAGTGCTTACTCTTTTTGTTTAGGCAGCAGGACATTATCCACATACCTACAGTACAGGGTTGGGACCTTATACTGATATAAGTATTTAGCTGATACTCTTTAACATAATATAATAGAGGTTAAATCAGGATCAGGAATGTATTAGTTGTATTACAAGCAAACAATTCAGAGTACATAGGATTTACCAAAGTACTTAATAGGAAGTAACAACTGACCTGACTACAGAGATATTGGCCAAAGCGGGCGAGGCCCTGCTGGTGGAGGCCCAACAGAGGGAAGATCTTGAAGAACCTTTCCACCTGTGCGAGGTCGACTGCTGCGACAGCTTCATCCAGCTTCTCAGCAACGATGACCTTCAGCTTCTGCTCGGCCTCCTGCAGCATTACGAGACTGGCATCCACAGCACTGCCTGCAGAGACAAGACCACAGTGTTGTACAATACTATAGATCTGAAAGATTCTATGTCAAAAATGATTTGAGACATAAAAAGGTTACGTTACTTCTCCACTACAGTGTAATGTATACTATAAAAGAGAAATTGTGGCTTCTTACTTTCGTCTCCCTGCCGACTCAGCTCTATAACTGACTGGTCCAGAGAGAGGTATCTGTGGATGTGGGCAGCAGCCTGCTCAAAGTCTTCATTACGGAGCGCTGTCTGCACGCCGTCTGTGCAGAACTTCAGATCCAGGATATCATCGGCACGCTGGATGACGTTATACAGCCGTGTCTACAAAAATAAAAGAAGATACAATAATAAATCAGTTTGTGATCTGACTATCAGCAACAGTTAAACATTTTGTGAGGCTATTTTTGATATTGTGTCTACATCCATGTTATCAACAATAGGATGGACCCATAAAACTCCAACTACACCCATTTCTGTGACGTGAGAGGTTTATGGGTTTATGTGGATTGACCACATTTATTTCTATCAGTGTGGAAATTATACTGTATTTTAGGATGTGAAAAGTGTGGGTCTTTACCTTTGCCAGGTCTAGCTGTCTGACTTTGCTGCTGACGTTTTCAGCCAGGCTGCAGGTGAATGTGATCATGCCTGACAGCTGACTGGCGTCTCCTTCAATCAGCTGTAGGTTGGGCCTGTGGAGAACAGAGACAACATTTAGCACAACATGAAAGATTCTTGCTTAAAGAACAAAAGAGGCTTCTCAATACTCTTAATTTCCCCTCCTCGACTCTTCGGTCCTCCGGTAGTGACCTGGAATTTCAGCGCGCCATTTTGAAGGACATCTCATTTCTCGAAATGCACATCGAGGACCGAGCATCGCGGAGGCTCTCTGGAGGAGCTCTAACCGAGGATACACTGATGGTTCCTCCACGGCTCCTCCGCGGATGCATTTCCGGGAACGGTGGAGGCGTTATGCACGGCCGGTCTTATCTCAGCCCCTGGATATTATTTTAGTAGCCGCTTTCATCGTGACGCTTTGTCTACAGCGAGAACAGCTGTGAGGTCCGTGCAGAAAGCAGAGCAGTGTGTAAAATATATATCACTCATTATAACAGGCCTACATTACTTTCCGTATTTGTATGCTGTAGTTTAGTAGATAACTACAAACAAAGAGTCGCTATTTTTCTAAGACCATTTAGTGCTTCACATAATAAAATACACAACGGCTTTAGCCTGATTATGCTTTAGGAGCTGTAGGTGTGTGTGATACAGTGTGTAGGTGTGTGTGTGTTGTACAGTGCGTAGATGCGGCGGACAGACGGGTCTCAGTTGGTTTGGTGTCCTATGCTTACTTTTAATACTTGTACAACTTTTGGCCCGTAATTTCAATTCCCCATTTCAGCGACCAGAGAGAGGGGGGGGGGGATATATCCAGTCTTTGATTGTGTTACGTTATTATGAGCGTGCTCTCATACTTTAAATTGTATATATTTATATAAATATATTTGTGTGTATATGTCCGCATTTGTAGCCTGTTATTGTCTCATTATACAGCACTGTCAATGAATCAAAGTAAATATATAAGTCGTCATGAACACATCTGTCCATCAGACAGAGGGCTGCTGTGCCTCCGGTCATCATTAATGGACGTCTCTTTAAAATGATTGATCAGAGGAGAGGAGTTCTCATTTCTCTAACCGCCTGCTGCTACCCCTCCTCTCTCCTCGAGTCCTCCGCTCGCATCTCCTGTGGGCGGGACTAAGTCTTGAGGATAGGAGTCGAGGATAGGAGTCGAGGAGGGGAAATTAAGAGTATTGAGATGCCTCTATAGACTCTGGTGGTTGTAACCAATGTTAATCATCAGTTACTCTTTATAAACTTTACCCCATCCTCTGCAGGGCCAGCATCTTTGTGTGAATACTCCCCTCCTGCCCTACCAGTCTGTCCAGCTCAGACTCCACTTCTTTCTGTATCAGAGGAGGAAACACAACATGTCATTCAAGATTCAAGATTCAAGGGGTTTTATTATCATGTGCACAGTGGCTACAGTGTAGTTATGGCAATGAAAGTCTTAGGTCCCGAGCTCCTCCATCAGTGCAACATATTACATAAAGGACATAAGACAACAACATAACATAATCAGCAGTGTGCTGGACTGCATTTGTTTAGAAACAATTGCCAATGCCTATGTTACGTATTATTATATATTATTACAATACCCAGTATTTAAATTTGACTGTAGCCCTATGGTATTTCATTATACATGTATCATTTTCTTATTCCTGCAAATTGCACCATTATTTCTGCTGCCTTTTTTTCTTTTTATGTTAAGTAAAAGCATGTTGCATTATTGGAAGAGCCTGGTATGTCATGGCCAAAACGATGTTGTTAATATTATATGAAAAGCCTTTGTGCATTTGAATTTGATTTAGTTTAATGTTGGGATCCTTGTAAATAATATAACAAAGACAGATTTAAAGGGATTTTCCCACTGTTAACTCAGACCAGTCAGCTTAGAAAAGATTAAACAGTAGTCCTAGCTGCTAAAGTCATTAGCTTAATTGTTTAATGTTTATTTATCCATAATTTAACAACGTGGAGGTTTTGTTTTGAGCCAGCAGCTCCCACCGGAAGTTTACGTGGAGGAAGCCAGTGACAGTACACGTCAAACTAACAGCCTTTTAAAAGTGATTTATATACGGACCTCCTCAGTGCAGAGCTGCCGGTAAACTCTCTCCAGGTCCTCCAGCTCCGTCAGCGCTGAGATGGTCTCCATACTGACCGAGGACAGAGAGCCAGAGTCGGATCTTCTCGCTGCCAAGAATCCGCTGTCAGCCATCTTCCGCCACAAATACAGGACAGGACCTAACGTCACTGTGTTAAGGTACTCCCTGGAACAAGCCTGTCAGGCAGAGAGTCTTCGCTGTGTAATGTCGGATACCGAGGAGTAACGCTGAATGCTCCATTTTGAAATTTGATTAAGCATGACTGTAAAATGTTGCGTTACCTTCTCTAACTTGAGCACTCATTTTCACCATGCGTTAACGGTGGAGCGTGTTCAGAACAGAAGCGCTACCTGAGAAGTCGAATTCTGGGTTATAAAATTATCCTACTACGCATGCGCTGTACGTTACTGTTCTTAAATATTATCCCTGTCATTCATAGGCAGTATATATATAGAAGTGGGTTTATTTTAAAAGTGTGAATTCCATCCAATACACTGGAGGTGAATAGAGTTTCATTTTGTACTGGCCGCATACAAAATAATTATGTATCTGCAACTTGTATTACCAGGAACAATTCCAAAGTCACTCAGGAGAAAGATAAAAAGCAATACAATTGTTAAGGCACTTTCAACTTCCAACTTCAAAAGAAAATCTGTTCTAAACAAAATACTCTAAATTATTAGATCCATAATCGTGGTCATGAAGTAATTCAAATTAAATCTAACTATCTCTAAAATATTTTCTTGCCAATCAAAATACCTGAAGTGTAAGAACTAAGATGATGCTTCAGTAAAAGTATACAAATAGAAAAACCAAAATTAAATGTGTCTCTTTAACTATCTTTTTCATCAATGTTCAAGTTTTTACAACAGACTTGATAAAAACAATACATTTTGGTAGCAAGTCTGATCATTTCCTGCAGACATAAAGCCATGTTGGGTAAACTCTCATTTTACATCTGATCACACAGAGAGTTGCAGGTAGCTATTGCCTGAGGTCACATGATGTGGTTTTGTTACATGTGCCAAGTGCAAGGACTGACTTAGGTACGAAAGCTTTTATGTGCGCAGCTCCCCTTGCTTAGAAGTCTTCAAAAAGTTTTGAAACTGAGCAAATTGGTTCCACTGCATGTTTTTAAAGCTTGGATAGGTGCAATGATACTTGTGGTACTTGTCAATGTCGATAGGTATGCAAATGTAGCCCTGTAAATATGATGTATGATGTCCTTTATTGTTTTCTGTTTCATGGTGTAACCTACTTGGTGCAGGTCGTTTTCTGTTTCATGTTGTAACCTACTTGCTGCAGGTTGTTTTCTGTTTCATGGTGTAACCTACTTGGTGCAGGTTGTTTTCTGTTTCATGGTGTAACCTACTTGGTGCAGGTTGTTTTCTGTTTCATGGTGTAACCTACTTGCTGCAGGTTGTTTTCTGTTTCATGGTGTAACCTACTTGCTGCAGGTCGTTTTCTGTTTCATGGTGTAACCTACTTGGTGCAGGTTGTTTTCTGTTTCATGGTGTAACCTACTTGGTGCAGGTTGTTTTCTGTTTCATGGTGTAACCTACTTGGTGCAGGTTGTTTTCTGTTTCATGGTGTAACCTACTTGCTGCAGGTCGTTTTCTGTTTCATGTTGTAACCTACTTGGTGCAGGTTGTTTTCTGTTTCATGTTGTAACCTACTTGCTGCAGGTGTGATCCTCAATGGGACCACCCGGTTAAATAAAGGTTTGAAACGAAGAAATGTAGAGTGAGCGGCAAATGTATAACCAATCTCTGCCTGCATTTTACAATTGAAAATGGCTTGTTGCAGTCATTAGTGAAAGCAGGCTGAGTTCAGAGGAAGGGGTTTGTCCTGGACATTTCGAATCATTTGATGCCAGAATAATATCAGGAGATCACATAATTAAATGAGTCAGCCCCAGATGGGTAGCAGAGCGATGAAGAAGCAGTGCAACACAGGTGTTACAGAAACAACCGACCAGTGATTAGGTTTTTTTTATTTTTATAAATGGTATTTTAATCAAATAGAAAATCAGTCATATGGTGGCAGGATCAGGTTTGTTTGACAACAATACAAGTTTTTCTCTTTCCTGCTGAAGTTCTTCCCTTTGCATCTGCAGCTCTTGCTTTTCACTCTTCAGCTCTTCTCTCTGTTTACTCAAGTATTTGGCTTCCTCCAGCTGTGCTTTCCTTAGTGACTCGATCTCCTCTCTTTCTGCAGCCGCTTCCCTGGCATTCCCCACCCGCAGCATCTCAAGCAGCTCCCTCTGATCCTCCAGAGCTCGAGCCTCCTGTCTCTGCGCTCGCCTCAGAGCTTCCATCAGCTCCTGCTCTCTCTTGAACATTTGTTTGTCTCCCTCTGATGCTCTTGAATCTTCCAATGCACCTGTAAGAGGGAAAGAGAAGGTTGCGTGTTTAATATATTTTCGATCTTGGCTACAATATAACCAAACATGTTAAATGTTAATAAACTGTTTAAGTGTGTAGCAGATGTATCTATCTAACTTTGATGCTGAGATACTTCAACTACTGAGAAAATGACAACACTTGTACTTATGTTGGTTAAATACACAAGTAATCAAATAATGTTCCAACTGGACATTTTACCTTCATATTTACTTATTTTACAGTTGGATTATAAAGGAAAGGTACAGAGACATATGTATAACATTCTTTCAAATGTTGATTAGATAAAACCAGGGGTGCATTTAACCTCAAAACATATTACTCAATACTTAGTCTACTGATAAATGAAGAGGTGGGTTTTGTTGTTTATTTGTAAAAACTACAAAAGTATATATTTCTTTAAAAAACAAACATTACCAGAACAGTGGGTCGTTGGCAATGTCGATGTGGCCCCAGTAACATTTGAGCCCCGTGATGAGTTGGGTCGATATTTCTGCTTGCCGTCTTCTAGCAGCTGAGTAAACACCGCTGGGTGTCTCTTCGACAGGTGCCGATGCAGGTTGCTGGTGCTGCGGCCGTCAGAGCACTGAATCTTCTTCATGCAGATGTGGCAACGCGCAGCATTTAAACTGTCCAGATGCTCGAAGTGCCTCCAAATTAAGCTGCGTTTATTCCGTGTAACTTGTACAGGGCGGTCATCACTCACTATGTGTCCAACTCCATCTTTGTCCAGGTAGATTTCACAAGGAGAATTAACGCCAGCTTCTTCTAATTTGTCAGATTCATCGGTTACCAGATCCAGGTCAGAGTCCACTAAAAAAAGGAAAATACAATTATATAAGAGAACTGCAACTAATGTTTCATTGCTGGTTACTATACAATATGATTTTATTTAAATAACTGGAAGAAGGGCTGTCTGTTGCAAGACCCGAAAAACCCAGTGACTCCAGGAAACAACACTGATGATGTGTTGGAGCATCAGAAGGTGTGTGTATTAACTGAACTACACACTCAAAAAGCAATGAGTTATAAAACATTACCAAATAACTTTCTCCGCTTCTCTGTCACACCAGCGGTCTTTGGTTGTGTTGATGTGCCCTCAGAAGCAGGTGAGCTCTGCTGCCTGTCTGCTAGGAGCTGAGAATACACTTCCGGATGTCTCTTTGAGATATGCCGATGCAGGTTGCCGGTGCTGCCGCCTTCAAAGCTCTGCAACTTTCTGCAAATGCAGCAGCGAGCAGATGAAGAACTGTCCGTCTCATCATAGTACCTCCAAATTAAGCTGCGTTTACTCCGTTTTACGCCAATTTTGACAGGGATGATATCACCCACTATGCATACATCTTGGTCCAGGTAGATGTCACAAGGAGAATTTACGCCAGCTTCATCTAATTTTTCAGATTCATCAGCTGCCAGATCCAGGTCCACTAAAAAAAGGGAAAATACAATTATATAAGAGAACTGCAACTAATGTTTCATTGCTGATTACTATTTAATGATTTTATTTAAATAACTGTTCCAAGAGAAAAAACGCCTTCAGACCATATCATGTTTTGTAAAAACAATATATTGACATATTTCACTTATTTGGCAAAAAAAGTTAGAATGAACTAACTTTTTCAACCTGCTTGCCCTTTGTGTTCTGTTAGACGCTTTTATCCAAAGCGACTTACATACACTCCATACTGTGGACAATACCCACAGGAGCGACTTGGGGTGGTGTGTTGCCCAAGGATACAACGACATGCTGACTGCAGTGGGGATTGAACTTGTGCTCCCCTGATCCTAAATTCAACGCACTAGACCACTGAGCCAAAGCGCCCACTTGAACACAGGCTGAGGTCTGATCAACCTCGGCCTGGTCGCCTGGAAGAGGGGCTGTCCTCCTGAAACACCCAGTGACTCCAGGAAACAACACTAATGATGTGTTCAAGTTTGAGCATCAGAAGGTGTGTGTATTAACTGAACTACACACACAAACAGCAATGAGTTATAACACATTACCAAATAACTTTCCCTGCTTCTCTGTCTCACCAGCGGTCTTTGGTTGTGTTGATGTGTCCTCAGAAGCAGGTGAGCTCTGTAAGTGCTGCCTGTCTGCTTGGAGCTGAGAAGACACTTCCGGATGTCTCGTTGAGATATGCCGATGCAGGTTGCTGGTGCTTCCGCCTTCAATGCTCTGCATCTTGCTGCAAATGCGGCAGCGAACAGATGAAGAACTGTCCATCTCATCGTAATGCCTCCAAATTAAGCTGCGTCTATTCCGTTTCTGTGTACGTTTGACAGGGAGGTCATCACTCGCCTCTTCAGGAGTTAGTTGTTTCACTAGAGCTCCATCTGCAATTTCCAGGATGCTTTTAATAGCTGCTCCATTCACAGTGGGGAAGCTGTATTGTTGTGCATCCCCCAAAGCCAGCTCCACTAAATAACAGGAAAACAGAAAGTTATTAATGCTGGAACTGAACATTTGCATTAATTGCAAACTAATTATTTCAGCACTAGAATGAAGATGAACATGCTTTTTATTTAAGGTGTATGACTGGAAAAGAACACGTTTTAATTTACTTTTTAACCGTTTTATGTTGCACATGATAGTGAATTGAGTGTAGAGTCAAATCAAAGTTGCTTTTCCACATTTCGAAATGTCTCAGGAGGAAAAGCATTGGTGTAAATAAAAACATAATGATGCCTCTTTTGTTGTTTACCTAATGTGAATTGCTGTTGTGTGCTCCCAGCAGCGTGTGAAATAGTTAACAAGGACATTATTTAGTTGTTTAATGTGAGTTAAAGGCAAGCATACCGAAAGTGATTTGTTTCGATTCCATCTTCTCGAAGGTCGACGGTTTGATAAAATGCCCAAAACAGCGCTTAATTTACGGACTGTGACTACCACTGTCCCCGGTGCTTCTTAACCCGGTATCGGTCTGAGAAATAGTGTACAAATATTCGTCTTTTTTAACTAAAATGTCGACTGTTAGCTTTTGTGTTTGGTTTATATCAGGGTTGCTAGTTGCTACTCATTGTCCCACAATGCATTGCTGCCATCGTCCTTAAGTCATATCCGGGGCGGGAATAGTCGGCTAGTTAGAGCTGTTTTTTTTCATGAGTTTTTGTCATAGATAGATGACTCACCCGCGCTGCTGGCCAATGGAGACCGACGTTGCCACAGGCAGGCAGCTCGCTCATTCATAACAGGCTTGTTTGAGACACATTGCGGCTCGCCTCGAAAGTAGACGAGAGTAGCCGATCGCAGCCGGGGGAGGTGTCCAAAAGCTCGCCTGAAGTCGGACAGCTCCGAGTCGGCTTCTTCTTCTTCTTCTTCATCTTCTTCTTTGCATTCTTCTTCTTCTTCTCTCGGTTTTTTGGCGGATTGCAAACAACTTTAAGGTGCATACCGCCACCTCCGGAGTCGGCTTGACTCGGTTTGCATTTATAAAGAATGCACACATGTGTTTAATCGTTAATGTCAGATATGTACTAAGTAAATACATTTGTTCCTGCTCAAGATTAGATTCAACTTTATTGTTATTGCACAGATTACAGGTACTGAGACAACGAAATGCAGTTTAGCTTCTAACCAGGTGCAACAAGCAGTAAAGTGAAAAGTAATGTACACCATCTACAGAATAAAATATAGAATGAATTGAATGATGAATAAACAGTGAGGGGTATGCATACACTAGATATCAGCCTGTGAGCAGTATGAACAGTGTGTATGAATATGCTAAGATATATAAAGTATGAAAACGGTAAGCAGTATAGTATAAAATATATAGATATTAATTTCATGATGATAAACATTGTGGAAAAATGGGAATGGATGTGGCGACGTAAAACTGACACAAAACAACAACACACTTTTGCCAGCCAATTGGAGAGTTTCATCAGCAGCACGTGGTAAAAACCACCAATGAGCGCTCAGCTCGAGATACCAGCGAGCCGTTTCCCATCAAGCATTTCGCTTCCGCAGCTCGTGGAGAGCAACTGCGTCAACTCGCCTCGCCTCGCTCTCAAGGCTGCGGGCGTCTTTGTCCCGCGAGATTTCAAAGTCTCATGTGGGCGAGCCTCCAGAGCAAGTCGGACAAAATAGAGGCTTCTCAATACTCAAATTTCCCCTCCTCGACTCCTCGACTCCTCGGTCCTCCGGTAGTGACCCGGAAATGAATTTCAGCGCGCCATTTTGAAGGACGTCTCATTTCTCTAAATGCACACCGAGGATCGAGCGTCGAGGAGGCTCTCTGGAGGAGCTATAACCGAGGATACACTGATGGTTCCTCCACGGCTCCTCCGCGGATGCATTTCCGGGAACGGTGGAGGCGTGACACACGGCCGGACTTATCTCAGCCAATGACAGCTCTGCATGCATCCCCTGGATATTATTTTAGAAACTGCTCTCATCGCAACGCGATGTTTACAGTGAGAACAGCTGTGAGGTCCTGCAGAAAGCAGAGCAGTGTGTAAAATAAATATCACTCAGTATAACAGACCTACTCTCTTTATTTGCTTTAGTTTAGTAGATATATACAAACAAAGAGTCGATATTTTTCTAAGAACATTTAGTGCTTCACATACTAAAATACACAACGGCTGTAGCCTGATTATGCTTTAGGAGCTTAGGTGTGTGTGTGTGTGTGTGTGTGTGTGTGTGTGTGTGTGTGTGTGTGTGTGTGTGTGTGTGTGTGTGTGTGTGTGTGTGTGTGTGTGTGTGTGTGTGTGTGTGTGTGTGTGTGTGTGTGTGTGTGGTACAGTGTGTAGGTATGTCCTGTACAGTGTGTGCGCAGATGCGGCGGACAGACAGGTCTCAGTTGGTTTGGTGTCCTCTGCTTACTTTTAATACTTGCAAATACAACTTTTGGCCCGTAATTTCAATTCCCCATTTCAGCGACCAGAGAGAGAGGGGGGGGGGGATATATCCAGTCTCTGATTGTGTTACGTTATTATGAGAGTGCTCTCATACTTTAAATTGCATATATTTATATAAATATATTTGTGTGTGTGTGTCCGCATCTGTAGCCTGTTATTGTCTCATTATACCGCACTCTCAATGAATTCAAGGTAAATATGTGGGGGAACAATGTTCAGCTGATCTAACAGAGATTATAAAATATGACAAAACACTCGACAGCTGATGCAGCTGTTGCCACGTAATAATGAACGGACGTCGCTTTAATATGACCGCTCAGAGGAGAGGAGTTCTCATTTCTTTAAACGTCTGCTGCTTCCCCTCCTCGGTCCTCCGCTCGCATCTCCTGTGGGCGGGACTAAGTCTCGAGGAGGGGAGTCGAGGAGGGGAAATTTGAGTATTGAGAAGCCTCTAATGTCTAACCATCATGCAACGCACTAGCAAGACGTTGATCGCAACTGCGCAGGTCTTGCTTGTCTCAAACAAGCCTAGTATTTGTTACGAACACAACCGATCTGTGAATGTCTATTAAACTCAAGCCCAGATAATTCTCCCATTTCAATAATACATTAATGGAATGGAATTTGAATACAATCTCTGTTTCCAAAATGTAATTTTAAAGTGCATTCTCTATGTGACCACGGTGGGGATATTTCACTTACCTACATCTGATATACTGTAGCCTATGTTGGATGTAGCCTAGTTTTTACATATTTAGTTTCTACAATCTGTATTTATGGTTTAACCTGTCCTGAACAACTAAATGTCAACCCTCATATCAAGCATCCTTTGGTTCCTACGTAGCTTTACTATAAATCAAGATGTTGAATTGATAGTGTTCAATCGTTTAAAAATGTGTTTTTAGAGCTGAACCTGCACTTTGAGAACAGGCACAGCTTAGTTATTTGCATCAAATGTTCAAAGTTGTTTCCAGAAAGCAAATCCTGTAAACCCTTTGACTGCAGCACAATGCTCCGATTCAGAGATGGTGACTATATGCTCTATGGAGATGAGGGAGGATGTAACACATTGCATTTTATTTGTGTGATAATGAGTACATATACGCCTACTGCCAGATCAGTATACAACACAACCAACACTGAGTCAAAGATTTGACTTGCTGAATATTTTGAATATGTGTTCAATACAAAAAAATGTATATGTTATCTTTACATAATTAATACACTTTCTGAACAAAGACAGTACATGAATACAACTGTATTTATTAAGGAAGTATCTGTCAGGCAAATGAAAAGTACAGTTTACCAACATAAATTGTGCTGAAAAAGCCATATTAAACACTAAAACTAAACAAGATAAATACTACAACAGAAATTCACATAAACAATGGGAAACTTTCTCCACACCAAGACATAAATAAATACAAAAACACTTCCTTATACAGACACGTGTTAAATTCATTTTCGCAGTGAGCCGGCTGGTAATAGCACCACACAGCATATTAAATATGTGGCAGCTGTATCTGTTATCAGTGCAAAGAACAAGAGAAAAAGAAGGAGGTGAAAACTTGGTTGGAATGTATTTTAATAGTGGTGGGTCGTCGAAAATCCTGCGGGAAAAGGTGATGTGTTTTATAAAGACACTTAATGTGAACTTGATTAATTACAAGCATTGTTAGGATAGTGTGAGGTAAGCGTGTTAGGTGCATGTTTCCTTATATGCAGATCCTGCGTGGGTCTAAGAAAGGAACAGACCAATACAACAAACAGCAGCCTGTTTCTGTCCTCACCTCCTGTCTCAGCAGGAGGAGCGCCGAGCCCAATATTATTCAGCAGTACTGAAATGCAGTGAGCGACTATAACAACTAAAAACTTAGCTTGGTCTGAGCAACATAGAGAGGCACACATTTACACTCTTGTGCACATCAGATCCAGTGGTTCTACTCAAAGAAAAGATCAGTAAGGTGTTCGGATGAAGGGCAGACTCCTCTCTCTTGATTTAAACATCTGTAATAACTTAAAATGCATAGATTGCATGAACAAAATCTTTCAAAAAGCATTCAAATAACTTCAATTGTTATCTCATGTAAACAAACCTTTTGACACACATTTTAAACTAAATCTAGTTGTTAAATATCCTAGGTCTTTGAATATCTAAAACTGTTGTCAGTATAACAATAAAAGGTTACTTATTTCTAGGATTCTAAGATTCATTGCGTTACTCCACCTAAAATCTTTCATTTGAGCATCAAATGCTCATCCTATAAATGCTTGACAGGTTAAAAGGTGGTAGTTTCCTTCCTTACTGAACGTTTGAATGGATCAATAGGTGGTGAGTTGTACCAGGTGAGCTACTGCTACTACTTCAACTCTGTCCATATGTTCCGTTTGTTCCAGAAGATGTTTATATAAAACATTATTAAAAACACTTGAAGTGTCACCCTCATTGAAGCTTCTTTAAGTAGTGTATCTGGAAATAGTCACATTTAAATGACTGAGCATACTGAACAGTTCATAATTTCAGCTCACCAAAACTGCTCTACCGACAGGATGTGTGACATCTGATATAAAGACTTAAGACTAGCCTTAGGAATCGGACATTTTGCAGGGGATTTATATAAATTAGACTTTTTAATGTTCAGTTTAACATAGCTTATTTTACTCAATCCCAACATCAAAACCTACAAGCCCCTCATTCATTCTTTAAAAGTATGCTTATTGTTACACAATCCAAAAAATAAAACTAAACAGTGCACAGCTCCATTATTCTATATTTTAATAGAGGCCGAGCTCGAAAAGAGCATCATTTGCATTGTGCCAGTCGCCACACTGCAAGCACTGAAAGAGTTTTGTTAGTCAAATCATCCTCATGCCCACTTCCTTTCAGAATAATGTGCTATTCATGTTGAAAATAAATTAACACCAACATACATCTATATGTACAATAAAGATTCACATGTTTTCTCAGTTGGACTGCACTTAAAGTTGTGTTTCAATTATAGCCAAACTATGAAATTGCGTTCCCTCCTGAGACGTGTTAGGTTGCAGCAACTTAACAGCTTTGTTAGTGCTGATACATAGCCATTAGACCATTATCTTGTAGTGTAATGTATAACTTTGGGAAACACTGAAACCACTCAAGGTCTGATGTCTCAAAATACAACCTGCATATAAGCGGCTGGTTCCACAAATGACAGAAATATGTCCACACAAGCTTCTTAAAGTGAGGATAAGCAAACGGTCGGACGTCCACTGCGAGGTTGTATTTTGCCTATCAAGGACTTTTTCTCCTGGCCAATATTTGACATAGGTGTGGTGCCTTGCCGACAGGAGACATATATCAACCTTATTTAAAGGGAACTTTTCAGGCATTGCTCCATGACTTTAGGCTCCAGTGATACTAAAAGCTGTGTCTACTTTTTGGCATGGTACAGATAATAAACATGTAAACGGCGCACAGGTAGATTTTGACACAGCTATAATAATATTTTCGGTTGAGAATCAGAATAATGGAGCTGAGGTCAACACATTTAGTGTACAAACAAATCATAACTGTGAGGGTACAAACATCCACAGCTTTGATTTCTAAAGCAAAAATAGTCTGCTCAAAATGTGGCAGAATGTGAAAATGCAAAATGTAAGTAGTCATGGTACATGTAAACTGCCTCAGCAGCTGACAGAAAGGAGAAACATTCAGAGGCCGACCGTCGGACACATGTAGTAGTTGCACTGGGTTTATAAATAGATTCAGTTCTTATTTCTCTGCAGAGCCTCACACAGGTTGTGATTGGGATCTGGCTCCTGACTCATGATCTCAACACACTCCCACTCTCCACTACAGCTGGACCGCTTCACTGCCTCCACCACGGTCTGCACGTACAGACCATCTTCAAATGTCGGTGCCATGGCGACTGGTCCTCGTGCCCATGACCTGCGCTCCTCATGAGCCTGAAAAGACTCTCTCAGTGCCTTCACCATGGAGCTGAGCCCCTGCAGGTGAGGCAGGGTCATCTCTTTCACCTCTGGCCCCACCCACCCACTGTCGCCTAGCAACAGCTCCTCGCTTTTACTCCCATTGCGCTGGCCATATAGCTCTGTCCCCCTGGCAACCAGTCTCCCACTGGATCCGACTACCATTACTTCGTGCACAAATGACCCCGGCATGTTGAAGTTCAGGGTGACGGTGCAACAAACGCCGCCCGAGCGAGACCCGGTTCCACCCATCAACATCTGGAAGAAGCAGAAATCGTCGCTGGTGACGCGGCGGATGCCTCGGATCAAACCATTTTGTTGTACAAAGGTCCGCAATAAGCCATGAACACGATGGGCTCGTTCACCCGTCAGGTAACTTAAAAGGTCAATGACGGAGGAGCCGACGGTGTGCAGTCCGCCTCCGCCCATCAGCTCCTCACACGTCCAGCCGTACGCCTGATCCAGGAGGCTGGGGCCATACACACGCACATCACACACCTGCATCTCGCCAACATATCTCTCCACCAGCAGCTGGCGCATTGCTGCGAAAGCTGGCAGGAAGCGCAGGGTATTACCCATAATGCTGAGCAGCTGTGGGTAGTATCTGGCAGCAGTCACCATCTTGAAGGAATCCACAGCGGTTGCAGCTTTCTCACACAGAACATTCTTACCTATACCTGCAGGGAGAGAGAGACAGGAAGGGTTTATACTTATCTCTGAACAAATTACTGAGTGCAATTACTAGAATTTAACTTTAACAAAATACAATATGTCACCCCACAAACTTTTTAATGATTTTTTGGTTGTATTGGAAAAACAGTAACAAAAAGATTGAACAACTAATTTATTTTTAATTAATCTGGTTATCTTTGTGTTGATTACGAGGGTTCCTAATCAGATTTGTTCTATGCCTCTCTAAACTGCATTTGTTCGTTTTGAAGTTGCAACCGAGTGTGTATTAAATATGATTTGAAGCTGTAGGCTGGACTTGATATGTCCGTGCTCGGGCACCCTGTGGAGTCGATTGCTTTAAATACTATTACCCCTCAGTTCCTGGAGATTGGTATGAATAAACAAAGAACTCAACATTCTCATGCAGCCACATCGATAGCACAGAGGGTGTGTATGGCTTTTATATATGGAGATTGGCGGCCTTGGGAGTAGTGCCGTTGATAAATACTTTGGTGGGGAATTACTCAGGAAGTTGCAACTAAAACAGGAAGCTGAGGTCAACCCTCAGGAATTCCATCAGATACAGTAAGATAACTTTATAGATCTAGTCTCCTCTGATAAGGAAATGTGTTTGCTATGTTTCCTTCAATGAGCTGCTAACAGATGTAAAATGTGGTTAAGTTTTAATCCATAAGGATTTTCTTTTTCGTCCCTCAAAATGCTATTTTCCCTGTGGTTACGGCTATGATTGTCATTAATCACATCACTAGGATAAACCCTGAAGAATAGGTTACAGAAAAATGCAGCCATTTTTAGTTTTCGGAGAGTACTGTCATTACAGTCAAAAATGTTAAATCTGTTCCAGAGCCGACCCACCAGGCCCAGCTGGGTCAAGTCACGTTAACTGTCTGTATTTGTAGAGGATTTTAGTAGTTAACTGTTATATAAGATCTGAAGCTGGTGTTTAGGAAGTAAACTTTTTTTGTAATCATTAAGTTAAACAAAAACCGTTGAACCGTTGTATGTAAAATAAAAATTGTGCAGCAGCCATCCTGTATGTATTTATTATGGCTTGTGATAGAGTGACTGCATGCTTATATGTTTTGCACTCGTGTTTAGTGCAAAAGTGCCCAAGGTTTTTGGACAGGATAGCATGATAAAAGTAAGTGTGTGACTTCTTACCCAGTGCTTTGACAGCAATCTGCCTTGTCATTGAGGGTGGAATATAGATGCAAACAAGGTCGACGTCTTGGTGCAGCAGGACGTCATCAGATCGGCTGGTGTGGAACGGGATGCCGAGCTCCTTTGCCAGGCAGCCTGCCTCCTCTTCGCTTTTCCCCCAAACTGCATGGACCTCAAAGCCTTCAGCTTTCAACAGCGGTACCAGCACTCGGGCTGTGCTGCCCGTGCCAAATACACCGACTCCTGGCAACATGGCAGTGCCACTCAGTGCGACCTTACGTGCGAACCATAGCCAGCCTCAACAACATCCCAAGAGCATACAATTCACTTTCCTCTCATGTCATGTTTTTGGAAATTAAGATTGTACCTGTAAAAATAAAAAGGAGGTAAATAATATGTCACATTGACTTAATCTGCAATATGTGTAAAAAAAATTGTTTTATGCTGTTGCCTAAAGATGGGCAATAATGCTGTGCACACTCGTCCATGTTAACACATTCACTGTTCATTCAAAGTAGTTAATGTTGAATTTAAGACCAGACATTATAGGATAATTGATCTATTTCACATTATTACGATAACCAAAACCAGTACAGTAACTTGTCTCTTTTTGCACAATATCTATTATCTCCAGTGACTGTATCAACAAACAGGACAAACATGTCTAATGGAGGTGTGACCAGTTTCTCCCATCAGCCGTCTCCGATAGTTACTTGCATTGTGTCCTGCTACATAGTTAACATGCCATTCCTCAGTTGATCCACACCCACCTAAAGTCAACGACACCTCTACCTCTGTAGAGCCACGGATGTCTGTGTGTTTGACGCTATCCAGGTTAAACACTTATTCAGTGGTGTGAATGTACAACAACTTGAACACAGAACAGCATAGTTCATCAACAACGTATCTAAATGACATGATATATAGATATAAAAATGACTTGTGATATTATTGTATTCCTTATCTCCTAACACAACCTTTGTTGACTTTCTAAACTAACTGTTATGAATATGCAACTATAGTGTGCATTTCAGCCTATGAAAGTGCTGTTAGTGGGGTTTGTATGGCGGAGCACCTGCCACACCATTATCTCTTTTGAGAAGTAGGGTGGGGGGGAACAGCTCTTCGTTGGCTGAGTTCTAATGGGGTTGTAAAAAAGAGACTATACATGGTTTGTCTATTTATAATACTGGGAATATACATGTATGGGAGAAGATATGACGGTGACATTAAAATACTGGCTGGCAGGGGCAGCTTGTCGCCATGCCTGTACAACCACAGACTGATAATGGCACCTGCATTACCTGTGTTAACCTTAAGAAACATATGGTCTGCATTTATCACACTGGATCACCTCGGGTTGTAAACAGCCAAACAAACACATTTACCAGGTTTTCTCTCACACAGACAACACTGAAAGTAACCTAGCCTTGCTGCTATTTGTTAATCAGATAAGAAAATAATAACGCACACAATACTGCTGTTGGGATCAAAAGTACTTTGGCTGTAGCTATATTTAACAATACCACTTACTTGTGCGAAGTGGCCACTACTTTGAACAGTCTATAGGAGTGTGATGGTGGATAGCTAGTGTCCACACACACTTAGCTAACATTAGCTAGCATGTTCAGCTAGCCAGCCGCAAAACGAGACCAAAAAGCCCCCGATAAACAAAGCTACTTTACAGAGTTAATATCTAGAGATAAGTCGTCTAACTGTCTTTGAACTTGGCTTGATAAAAACCCATCATATGAGTAAAATGTGCTACCTACTGTATGAAGCAGGACAACATGAACAGCGGTTGAAGGTGCTCCGCCGGGCGCTGCCCAGTTGCTAGTGGTAACTTCAGTAGCAACGGCAGGACTGTGGGGAGGACCAGAGATACTACAAGAGGTAGAAGATGTCTCACCAGCGGAGAATCAAGGGAAAGTTACACCTCAAAATTATGGCTTTAGCCTTACGCACATTAATACTAAATATACGCAAATGTGCTCCCTGTGGAACTTGTTATTATATCGATTAAAGGCAAATAACTAAAACATAACATGGATTAATTATGTGACTATGTGCCACGAAATGCGCTTGCTGTCTCTGTAAATTCTTGCTCTACAATTTGCTGTTTCAGAAGACAATAACATAACACTTGAAACATAACACAGTATCCAGGAATAAAATGATGCTGTTTGGTAAGTCAATACAAAAAATGTACGCAAAATATTGCAAAATATTGCAAACTGCTATTTGTTTTTCGAATGTTTAATATGCGAACTAGGACATTTTTATTAAAAGTAGTTTTATTATTCACGGAAATAAAATAATGTGGTCATCATGTTCTATGTGCCTGTATTATAATTAGCATAAATAAATTGATTTATACATGCAAAAATAAAGATAATTGAATTCCTTTTCGACTAACTTATTTTAGAAGAACAAGAAGAGACGAGTGACATCTCTTTTAGTTTTAGGCATTATAGATGACCATAGCTTAGATGGCATTATTTTTTTATTACATTACTCTTATTGTTTAAGAATCATTTAAATTATAAAACACCATCATTTATATCACCGATTAACAGGTATAAAAGGAACAGAAATAGACCATGCTGATGGTTTTCTGATTTGTCAGACCTTTTAATTAAAAATAAAGTTACATTTAATGACTTAGCTGGTGAAAATTAGGGTTAATTTGAGACCACATTTGATTGCATCATAGCTATACAATTTAACAATGAGAATATTTAAGACTAATCCTCTGTCCAGATCGTTTTCACTTGTAAAGGAAATCACCTGTACATTGATTTGACCCACAAGCTTTACCCACGCTGGCCAGTAGGGGCACTCGTTTTCTAACGGACCTGCAGGGGGAGCGCAAGGAATTCTGGGACTTTTAGTTCTCAGCAGAGGACGGTTGGCTTGATAACACCGCGAAGAACAAAACGAGACATTTACCACCGAAAATAAAACGCCAGCCTCAATTTCATCATAAATACAAGCTCTACATGCTTGGAGTCCGGATAAATACCGGTGGATTTAGCGGTCGTAAGAAGAAAAGCAGCTCACTTTTGGTGAAAAATAAACAGGAAGTTGTTAGCGTTGTGGGACGTGTAGTTCCGCTTGTAGGCCACTGAGCTTCATTACAACGCATTGAAAAAAGAAACAATAATTAAATAAGCTAAACTTCACCCCGACGACCGTGCTCTAAAGCCTAGGCGTTGAAGCAAACATGCCCGGTTTTACATGCTGTGTCCCGGGCTGCTACAACAACTCGCACCGGGACAGGGACCTGCGCTTCTACACGTTTCCCAAAGACAGCACGCTGAGGGAGCTGTGGCTGCGGAACATCTCCCGGGCCGGGGTCAGCGGCTGCTTCAGCACCTTCCAGCCCACCACCGGGCACCGGGTCTGCAGCGTGCACTTCGCCGGCGGGAGGAAGACCTACACCATCAGAGTGCCATCCCTCTTCCCTCTGCGGGGGGTCAATGAGCGCAGGAGCCGGAGGGGCAGAGGCAGGAAGGTGTCAGCGTCGGGGGCTGCTGCACCCGGTGCAGCCCCCTCCGGGCTATTGATCTCCAGGGTGCTGGGCAGTGTGGCGGCGGAGGGAGCCGAGGGCACCACCGGAGGAGAGGCGAGTGATGACAGCAGCATCACCGTGGTGCAGATAGGGCAGAACGGGGAGTACCTGGGCACGGCGCGGCTCCCCGCACAGACAGAGGGGACATGTTACACGGAGCCCATCACCGAGGAGTTCATCGGGGACGACCTGTCGGAAACCGGGTCGCACCTGGCGGCCGTGCAATACGTGAGTGTGACCAGCAGCCCGCTGGACCACTCGTACTCGCTGACCACCGGCACCACGTCGGCCGAGCTGCTGCGGAAGCTGAACGAGCAGCGGGACATCATCGCGCTGATGGAGGTGAAGATGAAGGAGATGAAAGCGACCATCCGCCAGCTGCGGGTCGCCGAGGCCAAGCTGCAGGAGGAGGTGCGCGAGCGGGACCGGCTGCTCTACGGGAACTCCGTGGCCTTAAGCGTCCGCAAGAACATCTGAAGGGTGCATATCACCGGAGAGGACCCGTTACAGAGACAGACTAACGGATATGACACCGATCCAACCCTATTTTGTATAAAACTACGAGCGATGACAATTTATTTTCGAGAGGTCGAGCTAACTTTTCGTAGGCCTGTATTGAAAAAGTTGACAGGCTAGTTCATGTAGTCGAGCTTATATTAAAAACATGCACAGTGCACTATTGGCCGGTTCCCAACCAGGATCAATATTACATATGTTGTTCAATCAAACAAGAATCATAGTATGCACAGACTGACAAGAGAGCAGGGTTATACATGTGTGACGTGACTGATGAGGAGGATGCTCTCAACTGCCTAGTTATGTAGAACGTTTTTCTTTTTAAAAGTTATTTCCTTACTTGAGATTTTGAATTAGGAGCTTGTAGCAGAAACATCTAGTAGATTTGCAGAGGTAAACTATGCCAAGATTGCGCATCTATAGGATTTTCTGTATACAAAACACTATTCTTGGCACACTTGGGTGTTAGTCAATGAAGTACAGCTCTACCATGACTTTATCTGAGTTGCCTTTAAAGATAGCTTAAGATGCTTTCCCTTGATATGTGTTGATATAAGACATTTGATCATCAAGGAACCGACTTTAAGGAATTATTTCAAACTTGAAGGCACTCAAACAATGTCATCTTATTAAATTATGTTTCTTGAAGACATGCATTAAGTTACATTTGCTCAACGTCTTGTTTTTAAGGAAGTGAAGTACAAAGAAAAACATTTTCTCAACATACTTTATGCAACTTGAACATGTTAATGTCTGCGCCCCCAAGGTTATTCTGCAGCAGCTCCTGCTTATGTCAGTGTGTTTCATGTGTGTGGTGTTTTTCACACAGGAGTTAAGTGGCTGCATTTCTTTGTCCTTTCATACGTGTATTATGCACAGGATGATACCTACATTTAAGATTGTTGAACTTAGTTCACAGCTATATGCTTTGCTCCTTTTTTGAAGTAAATTTCATTTTAAAATAACGTTGATTCACATTGAATATTTCCAACTTCATTAAGTTTGTCATGATTTTGTCCAGGCAGCGTCCCAGTAACACTTGCTTTCACCTTCAAGTGGGGAAGGTTTAAGCTATCATCTTCATCTGTCTGTGTGTCGACGGCTTGGATGGTCCTTTGCTTGATTGTTACTCATATTAAAAAATGAAACATCTTAATGTGATTGTAAAACTGTTCTACAGTTACTTCACCTAAACTTGAAACGTGTCCTTTGAACCCGTGCTGTGTGTCGCAGGAAACCGAGAGAAAGGAATAGGGATGAATGAACAGACAGCATCGGATAGAGCGAGGATCCAGATCCTAATCTCATCTGGATTTCTTTTTTTTTTTACTCCCCACAGTGTTGCATAACGCCTTAATCCATCGCTGTCGATCACATTGACCAGTTCTGTGTCTCTCTTTTAGGCTGCTGCCATTTAACCAAGCTGTCTTTACATTTAGGCCAAGCAACAGCTTCTCGTGTCAGATTTAGTTGTCGTTTGAGCGTAATTGTGTAATGTGAATGAAGTAAACACGTGTAATATGTAATCCTTAAAATCCAGTGTGTGACACCACACTATACACGCAGTATATCCGTGCCTGCTCAAACGGTGGCCATTACATCAAATCCCTTTAATTAATATTGCTGACCAAAATATATTTGTCTGCTTTTCATAGGAACAGCATTGATTAGTCAACTCATTATTATGATTGACAGAAACAAAAAATGCAGACGTCGTCTTGCCTATTTTTCATGTGAAATAGCCTCTCAAATACGGAGATTTCCTGCTTTTCTCTGTTCTATATCCAATTATCTGAACACCTGCAGAATTATTTTCTAAATACTCTTTCAATTGAGGGATTGTCTGCTGATAAAACCTTCTCTTTTGCTATTTTATAGGTAATAAAAAGCTTAATTAGGAAGACATCTTTTATTGGTTACGAGAAACTATTAAAACAAGTCAAGAAAATAGTGTTCACTTGATTGAAGATAATAATATTGATACTGCCGATTCTATCATAAATCGCCTACAAAAATAAACGTTTTATACTTTACAGGAAGTGAATTATGGGTTAACTACTGTGACATATCAAGCAGTTGTCACACAACCATGTTTTTTGGGAAACGACCCTCATGCTCCACTCTTCTTGGCTTATCAAAAGGTAAGACTGGAAATAATACATTAGGTTTAATGTATTAGGGCTGGGCAATTATCCTATACGATAATATCAATTATTTCAATAGAGTTGTGTCGTAGGTTGACTTGTAATGATTTCACTTTACTGTACTATTGCTTCTCTTTTATATAAATGTATCTTAAATAATCATCTATATGAAATGAAATCCAAAGTTACAGACACACTGTATACACAAATATTTTCCCCACAAGAAAATCAATAAGGCCTTGCAACCAAACTACTGCACAAAACTAGGAGGCCAGGGGAGTCAGGACGCCCATAATCACCAACAAACTACAAAAGCCCTCACGGCTGAAATAGCTTAATAAATGTGATGAATGACTCTATATTTCACACAC